>NC_057802.1:585859800-586193757 GCF_018294505.1 Triticum aestivum | reverse complement strand
GCACCCCGCCGCACCCCGCCGCCCTCGCCGCCCCTCGCCGGACCCCGCCGGAGCCCGCCAACCCTGCCGGAGCCCCGTCCCGCCGAGGTATCTTCCGATGCAGTTTGCCGGTTTTGTTAAAAAAAACCGTTCGTGTTAAAAAAAACCCTAGATCGGTTTTTTCTTCGATTTTGTTATTTTGTGAGCGTTCACCGACTCGTTCGTTCTAACGAACGCGTTCGTCGGATTCTCTCTGTTAACGAACGTCCGTTCTTTAACCGTTCGTCCGTTTTTCTTTTTCGTCGGATTTTTCCGCGATTATCTCAGATCTCGATTTCTGATCGAATCTTCGTTTCTGTTTAACTGTTCGCTCGTTTATCGGAATCAGGCGATTCAAGCGCCTAGAGTTTCGTCTCGAAATTCTCTTTCCGTTTAACCCACTCAAAGAAGTTTTTGCTACTATAAAATTTGATCTAGATCCAGATTAGTAAACGAAGCTCGTTTCTTTCGCCGTTTGACTTTCGTTGCTTCGTTCAAGTTGATTCTTTTTGCAAACCGGAGTTCTTAAGTTGAACTTTCTGGTTGGATTTTTCATTCGAGTTTTACCTGTGCATTATATGAGTACTTATTGTTTGCTTGTTTGTTTGCGATAGAGTACCCGGAGTGTGCCGCTTGTTACTTCGAATCGCTAGGTTCGCGGATCATCAGCAAGGCAAGTAACACTTTGATCATACCTTCCATACCCAGTTTTATTGCATTAGATCTATTCCTCAAAGAATTGCATGGTTAGGATCTAATTAAACTGTGGGAATTGGGAAGTAGTTGAGGTAGTACCTATTGCCCTGTTTACAATCAAACCCTTGGGAGTTACTTCTACGTTGCTACTATATTGCCATGCTATGCTCGTAGACATGGATTGGGTTTGAGAGATATTCATGACAGATGTGAGATTGTTAATAATGGTTTACCTAAGGTGGCAACTAAAACTCACATCTGGGTGGATTGAGGCACCTGGAGAATCCAGTGTTGTCTGTTTGCATAAGGACCGCCACCCAGGCTAAGATTATTCATGCTAGAAACTTCCGTGTGCAGCCACAAGCTATTATGGGCTCTAGCATAGTTGAGTAGGTTACATGATCTCTTGAAGAGGTGGGTAGCAGATGTAGGGGAAAGTAGGTGTACCAGTCCACCCGGAGTAAAGAGTGATTGTTCCTGAAAGACTGTGTCTCGGTCATCCGTTTCTCAAACATCATGCAGTGCGAGAATCAGGCGGAGGCGATCGAGTCTTGTGGGGAAAAGTGCGCAAACCTCTGCAGAGTGTAAAAACTAATCATGGTTAGCCGTGTCCCCGGTTATGGACAATTTGAGTATCTAGTACCTGGATTATCATTTGAATCTCATCACCATGTTACTTTTAATTAATTTTGTTGGGTTAATGATGACTTTTAATTGGGATTGAGATGCTGTCAACCATCTCAATGTTTCACAACCACCATGATAGTTAAATAAAATTTATTCTTTTGAAGTAGGGAAAAATTGGCTTTTCGCTAAAACTTATCCATAGAGCTTTCCACCAGCCATACATGCATGTAGTATAGCATTATTATTGTTCATTATTTTCTATGTGTTAGTTTGCCAGCATATTCCATGTGCTGACCCGTTTTTCGGGCTGCAACGTTTCATGTTGCAGACTTTTCAGACGACGAGTAAGGTGCCTTAGGTCGTGGTCTTATACTCAGTGGTGCCGCTGGAGTTGATGGACTCACTTATATTCCAAGTCTTCCGCTGTTATCATTTTTAGATGGCCTTAAGCCATATTTATCATACTTAATCTCTTTGGAGATATTCGATGTAATAAGTGTGTGATTGCTACTCTGTTATAAATCCTCCATTTGTACTGTGCGTGTCAGCATTACTGATCCAGGGATGACACTGGTGCACAGCAGCACAGACCATTTGAGGTCTGGTCGCTACAAGGATACCCAAAGGAGACTATTGGGTACACCTTCTATCACAGATCCAAAGGCAAGACATTTGTTGCTAAGAATGGATCCTTTCTAGAGAAGGAGTTTCTCTCAAAAGAAGTGAGTGGGAGGAAAGTAGAACTTGATGAGGTAACTGTACCTGCTCCCTTATTGGAAAGTAGATCATCACAGAAACCAGTTTCTGCGACACCTACACCAATTAGTGGGGAAGTTAATGATAATGATCATGAAACTTCAGATCAAGTTATTACTGAACCTCGTAGGTCAACCAAATTAAGATCCGCACCAGAGTGGTACGGTAATCCTGTTCTGGAGGTTATGTTGCTAGACCATGACGAACCTACGAACTATGAAGAAGCGATGGTGAGCCCAGATTCCGCAAAATGGCTTGAGGCCATGAAATCCGAGATGGGATCCATGTATGAGAACAAAGTATGGACTTTGGTTGACTTGCCCGATGATCGGCAAGCCATTGAAAATAAATGGATCTTCAAGAAGAAGACTGACGCTGACGGTAATGTTACTGTCTATAAAGCTCGACTTGTTGCGAAAGGTTTTTGGCAAGTTCAAGGGATTGATTACGATGAGACCTTCTCACCCGTAGCGATGCTTAAGTCTGTCCGAATCATGTTAGCAATTGCCGCATTTTATGATTATGAAATTTGGCAAATGGATGTCAAAACTGCATTCCTGAATGGATTTCTGGAAGAAGAGTTGTATATGATGCAACCGGAAGGTTTTGTCGATCCAAAGGGAGCTAACAAAGTGTGCAAGCTCCAGCGATCCATTTATGGACTGGTGCAAGCCTCTCGGAGTTGGAATAAACGCTTTGATAGTGTGATCAAAGCATTTCTATCAAAGCATTTGGTTTCATACAGACTTTTGGAGAAGCCTCTATTTACAAGAAAGTGAGTGGAGCTCAGTAGCATTTCTGATATTATATGTGGATGACATATTGCTAATTGGAAATGATATAGAATTTCTGGATAGCATAAAGGGATACTTGAATAAGAGTTTTTGAATGAAAGACCTCGGTGAAGCTGCATATATATTAGGCATCAAGATCTATAGAGATAAACCAAGACGCTTAATTGGACTTTCACAAAGCACATACCTTGACAAAGTTTTGAAGAAGTTCAAAATGGATCAAGCAAAGAAAGGGTTCTTGCCTGTACTACAAGGTGTGAGATTGAGTAAGACTCAATGCCCGACCACTGCAGAAGATAGAGAGAAGATGAAAGATGTTCCCTATGCTTCAGCCATAGGCTCTATCATGTATGCAATGCTGTGTACCAGACCTGATGTGTGCCTTGCTATAAGTTTAGTAGGGAGGTACCAAAGTAATCCAGGAGTGGATCACTGGACAGCGGTCAAGAACATCCTGAAATACCTGAAAAGGACTAAGGATATGTTTCTCGTTAATGGAGGTGACAAAGAGCTCATCGTAAATGGTTACGTTGATGCAAGCTTTGACACTGATCCGGACGATTCTAAATCGCAAACCGGATACGTGTTTACATTGAACGGTGGAGCTGTCAGTTGGTGCAGTTCTAAACAAAGTGTCGTGGCGGGATCTACGTGTGAAGCGGAGTACATAGCTGCTTCGGAAGCAGCAAATGAAGGAGTCTGGATAAAGGAGTTCATATCTGATCTAGGTGTCATACCTAGTGCATCGGGACCAATGAAAATCTGTTGTGACAATACTGGTGCAATTGCCTTAGCAAAGGAATCCAGATTTCACAAGAGAACCAAGCACATCAAAAGACGCTTCAATTCCATCCGGGATTTAGTCCAGGTGGGAGACATAGAAATTTGCAAGATACATACGGATCTGAATGTTGCAGACCCATTGACTAAGCCTCTTCCACGAGCAAAACATGATCAACACCAAGACTCCATGGGTGTAAGAATCATTACTGCGTAATCTAGATTATTGACTCTAGTGCAAGTGGGAGACTGAAGGAAATATGCCCTAGAGGCAATAATAAAGTTATTATTTATTTCCTTATATCATGATAAATGTTTATTATTCATGCTAGAATTGTATTAACCGGAAACATAATACATGTGTGAATACATAGACAAACAGAGTGTCACTAGTATGCCTCTACTAGACTAGCTCGTTAATCAAAGATGATTATGTTTCCTAACCATGGACAAAGAGTTGTCATTTGATTAACAGGATCACATGATTAGGAGAATGATGTGATTGACTTGACCCATTCCGTTAGCTTAGCACTCGATCGTTTAGTATGTTGCTATTGCTTTCTTCATGACTTATACATGTTCCTATGACTATGAGATTATGCAACTCCCGTTTACCGGAGGAACACTTTGTGTGCTACCAAACGTCACAACGTAACTGGGTGATTATAAAGGTGCTCTACAGGTGCTTCCAAAGGTACTTGTTGGGTTGGCGTATTTCGAGATTAGGATTTGTCACTCCGATTGTCGGAGAGGTATCTCTGGGCCCACTCAGTAATACACATCACTTTAAGCCTTGCAAGCATTGTAACTAATGATTTAGTTGCGGGATGATGTATTACGGAACGAGTAAAGAGACTTGCGGGTAACGAGATTGAACTAGGTATCGAGATACCGACGACAAAGGGAACAACGTATGTTGTTATGCGGTCCGACCGATAAAGATCTTCGTAGAATATGTGGGAGCCAATATGAGCATCCAGGTTCCGCTATTGGTTATTGACCGGAGAGGTGTCTCGGTCATGTCTACATAGTTCTCGAACCCGTAGGGTCCGCATGCTTAACGTTACGATGACAGTTATATTATGAGTTTATATGTTTTGATGTACCGAAGGTTGTTCGGAGTCCCGGATGTGATCACGGACAAGACGAGGAGTCTCGAAATGGTCGAGACATAAAGATTGATATATTGGAAGCCTATGTTTTGACATCGGAAGTGTTCCGGGTGAAATCGGGATTTTTCCGGAGTACCGGGAGGTTACCGGAACCCCCCGGTAACTTAATGGGCCTTATTGGGCCTAGGTGGAAGAGAGGATAGGAGGCCAGGGCAGGGCCGCGCGCCCCTCCCCCCCAGTTCGAATAGGACAAGAAGAGGGGGGCGGCACCCCCCTTCCTTCCTCCCCTCCACCTTTTCCCCTTCCTCTCCTAGTCCAACATGGAAGGGGGGGGAGTCCTACTCCCGGTAGGAGTAGGACTCCTCCTGGCGCGCCTCTCCTCCCTTGGCCGGTGGCCTCCCCCTTGCTCCTTTATATACGGGGGTAGGGGGGCACCTCTCTACACACAATTGATCAACGATCTTTTAGCCGTGTGCGGTGCCCCCCTCCACCATATTAGACCTCGATAATATCGTAGCGGTGCTTAGGCGAAGCCTTGCGTCGGTAGAACATCATCATCATCACCACGCCGTCATGCTGACGAAACTCTCCCTCAACAGTCGGTTGGATCAGTTTGAGGGACGTCATCGAGCTGAACGTGTGCTAAACTCGGAGGTGTCGTGCGTTCGGTACTTGATCGGTCTGATCGTGAAGACGTACGACTACATCAACCGCATTGTGTTAACGCTTCTGCTTTCGGTCTACGAGGGTACGTGGACAACACTCTCCCCTCTCGTTGCTATGCATCACCATGATCTTGCGTGTGCGTAGGAATTTTTTTGAAATTACTACGTTCCCCAACAGAGGCCTCACTCACGGTATTCCCACGGGTGTCGCCTTACCATGGCCCGGGACCGTTTGCGCCTTTTGGCTCACGTATATGATAGTGTCGCTAGCATCCATATGATAGAGAACCCGGGCCGACATGACTAGTCGTGAACCCAAAATGGCACTAACTTACGGGGACAGGCATACATGAATCAACATCGAGCATGTCGGTCAGCAGCGTGCGAATCCGGGCTGTAGCACTGGGCTAACAGGACTCCGGAAATTAGCTTTCTTGCGGCGAAACAAGGGCTCCAACCGCCTTACGGGGTGGCCACGAGGGTCCAGGGCGCGCCCCTGCCTCGTGGGCCCCTGGTGGCCCTCCTCCACTTATTCTTGCCCCCCTGATGTGTTCTCAGTGGCAGATATTCTCAAATATTCTAGAAAAATTCATATTTCATTTTCAGGGCATTTGGAGAACTTTTATTTTCGGGGTATTTTTTATTGCACGGATAATTCAGAAAACTGACAGATAATACTATTTTTGCTTTATTTAATCTAAATAACATAAGGTAAAAGGAGGGTTCATAAAGTTGTGCTTTCTAACTTCATCCATCTCATGCTAATCAAAAGGAATCCACTAACAAGGTTGATCAAGTCTTGTTAACAAACTCATTCCGAATCGCATGAAACCAGAGAAATTTCGAATAACACTAAATTACCTCAACGGGGATATGCACGTCCCCAACAATAAGAATATCATATTTCTTCTTGACAGTAGGAAGAGGAAATTCAAAACCTCCGATAGTAATAGTTGAAATTTTCCCAATAGAATGGATAATGTGGACTTGAGGTTGTTTCCTCGGAAAGTGTACCGTATGCTCATTACCATTAACATGAAAAGTGACATTTCCTTTGTTGCAATCAATAACAGCCCCTGCAGTATTCAAAAAGGGTCTACCAAGGATAATCGACATACTATCGTCCTCGGGAATATCAAGAATAACAAAGTCCGTTAAAGTAGTAACGTTTGCAACCACAACAGGCACATCCTCACAAATACCGACAGGTGTAGCAGTTGATTTATCGGCCATTTGCAAAGATATTTCAGTAGGTGTCAACTTATTCAAATCAAGTCTACGATATAAACAGATAGGCATAACACTAACACCGGCTCCAAGATCACATAAAGCAGTTCTAACATAGTTTCTTTTAATGGAGCATGGTATAGTTGGTACTCCTGGATCTCTTATTTTCTTAGGTATTCCACCTTTAAAAGTATAATTAGCAAGCATGGTGGAAATTTCAGCTTCCGGTATCTTTCTTTTATTTGTAACAATATCCTTCATGCACTTAGCATACGGATTCATTTTAAGCATATTAGTCAAATGCATACCCAAAAAGATAGGTCTAATCATTTCAGCAAAACGCTCAAAATCCTCATCATCCTTTTTCTTGGATGGTTTAGGAGGAAAAGGCATGGGCTTCTGAACCCATGGTTCTCTTTCTTTACCGTGCTTCCTAACAATGAAGTCTCTCTTATCATAATGTTGATTCTTTGATTGTCAGTTATCAAGATCAACAGCAGGTTCAATCTCTACATCATTGTTATTGCTAGGTTGAGCATCAACATGAACATCATCATTAATATTATCACTAGGTTCGTTTTCATCACCAGATTGTGTTTCAGCATCAGAAAACAGAAATATCATTGGAATTCTTAGGTGTGTCTACAACAGGTTCACTAGAAGCATGCAAAGTCCTATCATTTTTCTTTTTCTTCCTTTTAGAAGGACTAGGTGTATCAACATTAGTTCTCTGAGAATCCTGCTCAATTCTCTTAGGGTGGCCCTCAGGATACAAAGGTTCCTGAGTCATTTTACTGAAGGAAATATGCCCTAGAGGCAATAATAAAGTTATTATTTATTTCCTTATATCATGATAAATGTTTATTATTCATGCTAGAATTGTATTAACCGGAAACATAATACTTGTGTGAATACATAGACAAACAGAGTGTCACTAGTATGCCTCTACTTGACTAGCTCGTTGATCAAAGATGGTTATGTTTCCTATCCATAGACATGGGTTGTCATTTGATTAATGGGATCACATCATTAGGAGAATGATGTGATTGACTTGACCCATTCCGTTAGCTTAGCACTCGATCGTTTAGTATGTTGTTGTTGCTTCCTTCATGACTTATACATGTTCCTATGACTATGAGATTATGCAACTCCCATTTACCGGAGGCACACTTTGTGTGCTACCAAACGTCACAACGTAACTGGGTGATTATAAAGCTGCTCTACAGGTGTCTCCGAAGGTACTTGGGTTGGCGTATTTCGAGATTAGGATTTGTCACTCCGATTGTCGGAGAGGTATCTCTGGGCCCACTCGGTAATGCACATCACTTAAGCCTTGCAAGCATTGCAATTAATGAGTTAGTTGTGGGATGATGTATTACAGAACGAGTAAAGGGACTTGCCGGTAACGAGATTGAACTAGGTATTGGGATACCGACGATCGAATCTCGGGCAAGTAACATACCGATGACAAAGGGAACAACGTATGTTGTTATGCGGTCTAACCGATAAAGATCTTCGTAGAATATGTGGGAGCCAATATGAGCATCCAGGTTCCGCTATTGGTTATTGACCGGAGACATGTCTCGGTCATGTCTACATAGTTCTCGAACCCGTAGGGTCCGCACGCTTAAAGTTTCGATGACGGTTATATTATGAATTTATGAGTTTTGATGTACCGAAGGTTGTTCGGAGTCCCGGATGTGATCACGGACATGACGAGGAGTCTTGAAATGGTCGAGACATGAAGATTGATATATTGGAAGCCTATATTTGGATATCGGAAGTGTTCCGGGTGAAATCAGGATTTTACCGGAGTACCGAGGGGTTAGCGGAACCCCCGCCCCCCCCCCCCCCCGGGGGGGGGGGCTTAATGGGCCATAGTGGGCCTTAGTGGAGAAGAGGAGAGGCGGCTAGGGCAGGGCCGCGCGCCCCTCCCCCTCTAGTCCGAATAGGACAAGGAGAGGGGGGTAGCGCCCCCCTTTCCTTCCTCTCTCCCTCCTCTTTCCCCCTTCTCCTAATCAAACAAGGAATGGAGGGAGTCCTACTCCTGGTGGGAGTAGGACTCCTCCTGGCGCGCCTCCTCCTGGCCGGCCGCACCTCCCCCCTTGCTCCTTTATATACGGGGGCAGGGCGGCACCTTAGAGACAACAATTGATCGTTTGATCTTTTAGCCGTGTGCGGTGCCCCCCCCCACCATAGTCCACCTCGATAATACTGTAGCGGTGCTTAGGCGAAGCCCTGCGTCGGTAGAACATCATCATCGTCACCACGCAGTCGTGCTGACGAAACTCTCCCTCAACACTCGGCTGGACCGGAGTTCGAGGGACGTCATCGGGCTGAACGTGTGCTGAACTCGGAGGTGTCGTGCGTTCGGTATTTGATCGGTCGGATCGTGAAGACGTACGACTACATCAACCGCGTTGTGCTAACGCTTCCGCTTTCGGTCTACGAGGGTACGTGGACAACACTCTCCCCTCTCGTTGCTATGCATTATCATGATCTTGCGTGTCCGTAGGATTTTTTTTGAAATTACTACGTTCCCAACAGTGGCATCCGAGCCTGGTTTTATGCGTAGATGTCATATGCACGAGTAGAACACAAGTGAGTTGTGGGCGATATAAGTCATACTGCTTACCAGCATGTCATACTTTGGTTCGGCGGTATTGTTGGATGAAGCGGCCCGGACCGACATTACGCGTACGCTTACGCGAGACTGGTTCTACCGACGTGCTTTGCACACAGGTGGCTGGCTTGTGTCAGTTTCTCCAACTTTAGTTGAACCGAGTGTGGCTACGCCCGGTCCTTGAGACGGTTAAAACAGCACCAACTTGACAAACTATCGTTGTGGTTTTGATGCGTAGGTAAGAACGGTTCTTGCTCAGCCCGTAGCAGCCACGTAAAACTTGCAACAACAAAGTAGAGGACGTCTAACTTGTTTTTGCAGGGCATGTTGTGATGTGATATGGTCAAGACATGATGCTAAATTTTATTGTATGAGATGATCATGTTTTGTAACCGAGTTATCGGCAACTGGCAGGAGCCATATGGTTGTCGCTTTATTGTATGCAATGCAATCGCCCTATAATGCTTTACTTTATCACTAAGCGGTAGTGATAGTCGTAGAAGCATAAGATTGGCGAGACGACAATGATGCTACGATGGAGATCAAGGTGTCGCGCCGGTGACAATGGTGATCATGACGGTGCTTCGGAGATGGAGATCACAAGCACGAGATGATGATGGCCATATCATATTACTTATATTGATTGCATGTGATGTTTATCTTTTATGCATCTTATCTTGCTTTGATTGACGGTAGCATTATAAGATGATCTCTCACTAAATTTCAAGATAAAAGTGTTCTCCCTGAGTATGCACAGTTGCCAAAGTTCGTCGTGCCCAGACACCACGTGATGATCGGGTGTGATAAGCTCTACGTCCATCTACAACGGGTGCAAGCCAGTTTTGCACACGCAGAATACTCAGGTTAAACTTGACGAGCCTAGCATATGCAGATATGGCCTCGGAACACTGAGACCGAAAGGTCGAGCGTGAATCATATAGTAGATATGATCAACATAGTGATGTTCACCATTGAAAGCTACTCCATTTCACGTGATGATCGGTTATGGTTTAGTTGATTTGGATCACGTGATCACTTAGAGGATTAGAGGGATGTCTATCTAAGTGGGAGTTCTTAAGTAATATGATTAATTGAACTTAAATTTATCATGAACTTAGTACCTGATAGTATCTTGCTTGTCTATGTTGATTGTAGATAGATGGCCCGTGCTGTTGTTCCGTTGAATTTTAATGCGTTCCTTGAGAAAGCAAAGTTGAAAGATGATGGTAGCAATTACACGGACTGGGTCCGTAACTTGAGGATTATCCTCATTGCTGCACAGAAGAATTACGTCCTGGAAGCACCGCTAGGTGCCAAACCTGCTGCAGGAGCAACACCAGATGTTATGAACGTCTGGCAGAGCAAAGCTGATGACTACTCGATAGTTCAGTGTGCCATGCTTTACGGCTTAGAACCGGGACTTCAACGACGTTTTGAACGTCATGGAGCATATGAGATGTTCCAGGAGTTGAAGTTAATATTTCAAGCAAATGCCCGGATTGAGAGATATGAAGTCTCCAATAAGTTCTACAGCTGCAAGATGGAGGAGAATAGTTCTGTCAGTGAGCATATACTCAAAATGTCTGGGTATAACAATCACTTGATTCAACTGGGAGTTAATCTTCCGGATGATAGCGTCATTGACAGAATTCTTCAATCACTGCCACCAAGCTACAAGAGCTTCATGATGAACTATAACATGCAAGGGATGGATAAGACGATTCCCGAGCTCTTCGCAATGCTAAAGGCTGCGGAGGTAGAAATCAAGAAGGAGCATCAAGTGTTGATGGTCAATAAGACCACCAGTTTCAAGAAAAAGGGCAAAGGGAAGAAGAAGGGGAACTTCAAGAAGAACAACAAGCAAGTTGCTGCTCAAGAGAAGAAACCCAAGTCTGGACCTAAGCCTGAGACTGAGTGCTTCTACTGCAAGCAGACTGGTCACTGGAAGCGGAACTGCCCCAAGTATTTGGCGGATAAGAAGGATGGCAAGGTGAACAAAGGTATATGTGATATACATGTTATTGATGTGTACCTTACTAGAGCTCGCAGTAGCACCTGGGTATTTGATACTGGTTCTGTTGCTAATATTTGCAACTCGAAACAGGGACTACGGATTAAGCGAACACTGGCCAAGGACGGGGTGACAATGCGCGTGGGAAACGGTTCCAAAGTCGATGTGATCGCCGTCGGCACGCTACCTCTACATCTACCTTCGGGATTAGTATTAGACCTAAATAATTGTTATTTGGTGCCAGCGTTGAGCATGAACATTATATCTGGATCTTGTTTGATGCGAGACGGTTATTCATTTAAATCAGAGAATAATGGTTGTTCTATTAATATGAGTAATATCTTTTATGGTCATGCACCCTTGAAGAGTGGTCTATTTTTGATGATTCTCGATAGTAGTGATACACATATTCATAATGTTGAAGCCAAAAGATGCAGAGTTGATAATGATAGTGCAACTTATTTGTGGCACTGCTGTTTAGGTCATATCGGTGTAAAGCGCATGAAGAAACTCCGTACTGATGGACTTTTGGAACCACTTGATTATGAATCACTTGGTACTTGCGAACCGTGCCTCATGGGCAAGATGACTAAAACGCCATTTTCCGGAACTATGGAGAGAGCAACAGATTTGTTGGACATCATACACACAGATGTATGTGGTCCGATGAATGTTGAGGGTCGCGGCGGGTATCGTTATTTTCTCACCTTCACAGATGATTTAAGCAGATATGGGCATATCTACTTAATGAAACATAAGTCTGAAACATTTGAAAAGTTCAAAGAATTTCAGAGTGAAGTTGAAAATCATCGTAACAAGAAAATAAAGTTTCTACGATCTGATCGTGGAGGAGAATATTTGAGTTACGAGTTTGGTCTACATTTGAAACAATGCGGAATAGTTTCGCAACTCACGCCACCCGAAACACTACAGCGTAATGGTGTGTCCGAACGTCGTAATCGTACTTTACTAGATATGGTGCGATCTATGATGTCTCTTACTGATTTACCGCTATCGTTTTGGGGTTATGCTTTAGAGACGGCTGCATTCACGTTAAATAGGGCACCATCGAAATCCGTTGAGACGACGCCTTATGAACTGTGGTTTGGCAAGAAACCAAAGTTGTCGTTTCTTAAAGTTTGGGGTTGCGATGCTTATGTGAAAAAGCTTCAACCTAATAAGCTCGAACCCAAATCGGAGAAATGTATCTTCATAGGATACCCAAAGGAGACTGTTGGGTACACCTTCTATCACAGATCCGAAGGCAAGACATTCGTTGCTAAGAATGGATCCTTTCTAGAGAAGGAGTTTCTCTCGAAAGAAGTGAGTGGGAGGAAAGTAGAACTTGATGAGGTAACCGTACCTGCTCCCTTATTGGAAAGTAGTTCATCACAGAAACCGGTTCCTGTGACGTCTATACCAATTAGTGAGGAAGTTAATGATGATGATCATGGAACTTCAGATCAAGTTGTTACTGAACCTCGTAGGTCAACCAGAGTAAGATCCACACCAGAGTGGTCCAGTAATCTTGTTCTGGAGGTTATGTTACTAGACCATGACGAACCTACGAACTATGAAGAAGCGATGGTGAGCCCAGATTCCGCAAAATGGCTTGAGGCCATGAAATTTGAGATGGGATCCATGTATGAGAACAAAGTATGAACTTTGGTTGACTTGCCCGATGATCGGCAAGCCATTGAAAATAAATGGATCTTCAAGAAGAAGACTGACGCTGACGGTAATGTTACTGTCTATAAAGCTCGACTTGTTGCGAAAGGTTTTTGGCAAGTTCAAGGGATTGACTACGATGAGACCTTCTCACCCGTAGCGATGCTTAAGTCTGTCCGAATCATGTTAGCAATTGCCGCATTTTATGATTATGAAATTTGGCAAATGGATGTCAAAACTGCATTCCTGAATGGATTTCTGGAAGAAGAGTTGTATATGATGCAACCGGAAGGTTTTGTCGATCCAAAGGGAGCTAACAAAGTGTGCAAGCTCCAGCGATCCATTTATGGACTGGTGCAAGCCTCTCGGAGTTGGAATAAACGCTTTGATAGTGTGATCAAAGCATTTGGTTTTATACAGACTTTTGGAGAAGCCTGTATTTACAAGAAAGTGAGTGGGAGCTCAGTAGCATTTCTGATATTATATGTGGATGACATATTGCTGATTGGAAATGATATAGAATTTCTGGATAGCATAAAGGGATACTTGAATAAGAGTTTTTCAATGAAAGACCTCGGTGAAGCTGCATATATATTGGGCATCAAGATCTATAGAGATAGATCAAGACGCTTAATTGGACTTTCACAAAGCACATACCTTGACAAAGTTTTGAAGAAGTTCAAAATGGATCAAGCAAAGAAAGGGTTCTTGCCTGTACTACAAGGTGTGAAGTTGAGTAAGACTCAATGCCCGACCACTGCAGAAGATAGAGAGAAGATGAAAGATGTTCCCTATGCTTCAGCCATAGGCTCTATCATGTATGCAATGCTGTGTACCAGACCTGATGTGTGCCTTGCTATAAGTTTAGCAGGGAGGTACCAAAGTAATCCAGGAGTGGATCACTGGACAGCGGTCAAGAACATCCTGAAATACCTGAAAAGGACTAAGGATATGTTTCTCGTTTATGGAGGTGACAAAGAGCTCATCGTAAATGGTTACGTTGATGCAAGCTTTGACACTGATCCGGACGATTCTAAATCGCAAACCGGATACGTGTTTACATTGAACGGTGGAGCTGTCAGTTGGTGCAGTTCTAAACAAAGCGTCGTGGCGGGATCTACGTGTGAAGCGGAGTACATAGCTGCTTCGGAAGCAGCAAATGAAGGAGTCTGGATGAAGGAGTTCATATCCGATCTAGGTGTCATACCTAGTGCATCGGGTCCAATGAAAATCTTTTGTGACAATACTGGTGCAATTGCCTTGGCAAAGGAATCCAGATTTCACAAGAGAACCAAGCACATCAAAAGACGCTTCAATTCCATCCGGGATTTAGTCCAGGTGGGAGACATAGAAATTTGCAAGATACATACGGATCTGAATGTTGCAGACCCGTTGACTAAGCCTCTTCCACGAGCAAAACATGATCAACACCAAGACTCCATGGGTGTTAGAATCATTACTGTGTAATCTATATTATTGACTCTAGTGCAAGTGGGAGACTGAAGGAAATATGCCCTAGAGGCAATAATAAAGTTATTATTTATTTCCTTATATCATGATAAATGTTTATTGTTCATGCTAGAATTGTATTAACCGGAAACATAATACATGTGTGAATACATAAACAAACAGAGTGTCACTAGTATGCCTCTACTTGACTAGCTCGTTGATCAAATATGGTTATGTTTCCTAGCCATAGACATGAGTTGTCATTTGATTAACAGGATCACATCATTAGGAGAATGATGTGATTGACTTGACCCATTCCGTTAGCTTAGCACTCGATCGTTTAGTATGTTGCTATTGCTTTCTTCATGACTTATACATGTTCCTATGACTATGAGATTATGCAACTCCCGTTTACCGGAGGAACACTTTGTGTGCTACCAAACGTCACAACGTAACTGGGTGATTATAAAGGTGCTCTACAGGTGCTTCCAAAGGTACTTGTTGGGTTGGCGTATTTCGATATTAGGATTTGTCACTCCGATTGTCGAAGAGGTATCTCTGGGCCCACTCAGTAATACACATCACTTTAAGCCTTGCAAGCATTGTAACTAATGAGTTAGTTGCGGGATGATGTATTACGGAACGAGTAAAGAGATTTGCCGGTAACGAGATTGAACTAGGTATCGAGATACCGACAACAAAGGGAACAACGTATGTTGTTATGCGGTTTGACCGATAAAGTTCTTCGTAGAATATGTGGGAGCCAATATGAGCATCCGGGTTCCGCTATTGGTTATTGACCGGAGAGGTGTCTCGGTCATGTCTACATAGTTCTCGAACCCGTAGGGTCCGCACGCTTAACGTTACGATGACAGTTATATTATGAGTTTATATGTTTTGATGTACCGAAGGTTGTTCGGAGTCCCGGATGTGATCACGGACAAGACGAGGAGTCTCGAAATGGTCGAGACATAAAGATTGATATATTGGAAGCCTATGTTTGGACATCGGAAGTGTTCCGGTTGAAATCGGGATTTTTCCGGAGTACCGGGAGGTTACCGGAACCCCTCGGTAACTTAATGGGCCTTATTGGGCCTAGGTGGAAGAGAGGAGAGGAGGCCAGGGCAGGGCCGCGCGCCCCTCCCCCCAGTTCGAATAGGACAAGAAGAGGGGGCCGGCGCCCCCCCTTCCTTCCTCCCCTCCACCTTTTCCCCTTCCTCTCCTAGTCCAACATGGAAAGGGGGGGAGTCCTACTCCCAGTAGGAGTAGGACTCCTCCTGGCACGCCTCTCCTCCCTTGGCCGGCGGCCTCCCCCTTGTTCCTTTATATACGGGGGTAGGGGGGCACCTCTCTACACACAATTGATCAACGATCTTTTAGCCGTGTGCGGTGGCCCCCTCCACCATATTAGACCTCGATAATATCATAGCGGTGCTTAGGCGAAGCCCTGCGTCGGTAGAACATCATCATCTTCACCATGCCGTCGTGCTGACGAAACTCTCCCTCAACACTCGGCTGGATCAGTTTGAGGGACGTCATCGAGCTGAACGTGTGCTAAACTCGGAGGTGCCGTGCGTTCGGTACTTGATCGGTCGGATCGTGAAGACGTACGACTACATCAACCGCGTTATGTTAACGCTTCCGCTTTCGGTCTACGAGGGTACGTGGGCAACACTCTCCCCTCTCGTTGCTATGCATCACCATGATCTTGCGTGTGCGTAGGATTTTTTTGAAATTACTACGTTCCCCAACAGCAGCCTCACGCACGGTATTCCCACGGGTGTCGCCTTACCATGGCCCGGGACCGTTTGCGCCTTTTGGCTCACGTATATGATAGTGTCGCTAGCATCCATATGATAGAGAACCCGGGGCGACATGACTAGTTGTGAACCCAAAGTGGCACTAACTTACGGGGACAGGCATACAGGAATCAACATCGAGCATGTCGGTCAGCAGCGTGCGAATCCGGGCTGTAGCACTGGGCTAACAGGACTCTGGTGGACCGGGCTGTAGCAGGCTAGGCAGGACTCCGGATGTCACCGCGTGACATTTCCCCGAAGGGACAGACACAGGAACGAAGTGAATCACATGCCGGCCAGTCAAGTGTTCCGGAGCAGTAGTGCTGGGCTAGCAGGACTCCAGGGAACCGGGCTGTAGCCGACTACTATGGCTCATGGAAGCACAAGACTACATTTCCCCATAAGAGAGGCTACCAAGGATAAACAACTAGGTTGTCGGATCCCACACATAGCAAGCATTTCAATCATACACACAATATGCTCGATATGTGCAAATACAACATGGCATCACAACAAGACTCTACGACTCAGAGTATTTATTCATTAGGCTCCGAAGAGCCAGATATTACAAACATGGGTCTCTCGACCCAGCATTCAGAGCATACAAGTCAAACACATGCAGAAGCATAACATGTCTGAGTACAGACAACTATAAATAAAAAGGCTAAGAAGCCTGACTATCTACAAGACCCTGCCGAGGGCACAAGATCGTAGCTGAGGTAACAAGCTAAACGTCGAAGTCCAAGCGGTACTACTAGCGAGACTAAAGTCTCTCTGCAAAAACATAAAATAGGCAAACGTGAGTAGAAATGTACCCACCAAGACTTACATCAAAACTAACTACATATGCATCGGTATCAACAAAGGGGGTGGTGGAGTTTAACTGCAGCAAGCCAGCTTTGACTCGGTGGCTATCCTACACTACGACTGCAAGTAACTCTTTTGAGGTGGCGCACACGAGTCCACATATTCACCATTCAATACACCACTATGGATCCGCTCCCGTCTTCCTACGAGAACGCCATCCATAGCACTCACGCTTATCTTGCGCATTTTAGAGTATCCACTTTCACTTGTCTATGAACTGTATAGGCAACCCAGAAGTCCTTTACCGCGGACACGGCTATTCGAATAGATGATGTTAACCCTACAGGGGTGTACTTCTTCACACACGCTCTCACCACTTACCGTCGCTTACACGACATGTACTCGGCAACCTTCAAGCGGAAGCCCAACGTCGGTGTCGGCCACAGCCTACCTAAACACTCAAGTCCCTAGTCCAAGTTTATCGCCTATTCAGGTTCCATCCGCAGGGAGTCCGGCCGAGGATTCCACATACGGCCCCGAACGATGTGTACAGGGTTCCGCGACACCAAACGGGCGCCCGGCATACCCGGCCACGTGCCTACCGCATCACAGCCCACCCCTCGGGTCAGCGCTGTCCATGGCCTCCAGCATCCTACAAACACCAGAAACTACTTGCAACTCCTGGACAGAGGACAAGGGTGATTAAGAAGCCGAGAGGGTCCATTGGTTTTGGGCCCAATGCGTGGTAGTAACTGTTTCATGGATCACAACACAGAACTCAGTTCCTAAGGACGGTTTCAATGAGACAACCCACCATGTACTCCTACATGGCCTCTCACCGCTACCTTTACCAAATCGTGTTCACACACTTAGCTCACACACAATAGGACATGTTCATCACCATTCCAATTCATCCCCGATGAATCAGACCCGCTCAACTCTAAGCAGTAGCAGGCATGACAAACAAGCATGAATGAGTAGGCACATCAGGGCTCAAACAACTCCTACTCATGCTAGTGGGTTTGCATCTATTTACTGTGGCAATGACAGGTCATGCAGAGGAAAAGGGGTTCAACTACCGCAGCATGTAATAGTTGAATCGACGTTGTCCTAATGCAGTAAAAGAGAGCAGGAGCAAGAGAATGGGATTGTATCGGAATGAACGAGGGGGTTTTGCTTGCCTGGCACTTCTGAAGATTATATAGCTCTTCATCGGTGTCATCAAACTCATCGTCGGAACATACGTCTACCGAGGGGGAACAACCACCGGCAACAGAAAGGAAACACAATCAATGCAATGCGCAATATGATGCATGATCATGACATGGCAATATGCTGTGATTTGGCCTAATGCAAATAGCAACACAATTAAGTGTAGTTGGTTTGAACCCAAGGTTCAAATTCAAACTCCACATATGGTTATTTAAATGCCATCATTTGATTTATCCTAAACAGTAGCTATCAGTTGTTCTAACATGCATGAAAATGGTACAGATGGATAGATTGGATTTTTCTGATCATTTTTCATATATAAATTATCTTATTTGGAGTTACGGTTGAATTTCTATGATTTTTCAAAGTTTTGGATATTTTCTGAATTAAACAAATCATTTAAGATTTATTTAAATTCCAGAAAAGGATTACTGCGTCAGCCTGAGATCATCATGACGTCAGCAGGTCAACGGGGCACGGTCCAGGTCAAACCTGATGCATGGGACCCGCTAGTCAATGTCACAGAGCTAGCTAGTGTAGCTGACATGTGGGCCTGGTCAACGACCACGTCAGCAGGGTCAAAGCTGACGCGTGGGGTCACTGGATTAATCTAAAACAAACAGGGAGTAAATCATAGGGTTAATTTGGGCGCGGGGCCCAGATGTCAGTAAGAGAGGGGGTTAGTTAGCGGGGTAATTAGTCCCTAACGACGGTGCCACGTCAGCACACCGGAGTTGAATGCCGGCGAGCACGCGAACGCGGCGGCGACGCTCGGGAACGCGCTACGGGCGGCGGCTGGACGCGCTAGGGGCACCACGAGGAAGCCCTCGCTCGCCCGCATCCAGGGGTGCACGCAGCTGGGCGCAGAGAGGCCGCGGTCGACGACGGTGACCACTTGGGCGGCGGCCGGAGTTCGGTTGCGCTCGGAACCGCCGTTGTGGTGCACGGCAGGTCGAGCGGTGGGGTGCTAGGTGCTCCTGCAAACGTGCTAAGGACAGTGACGCTCTCAGACGCAGCGGAGGTGGGCTCTAGCCACGGCGGCGTCGAAGCGCAACGGCGGCGAGCTTCGGTCGGGGTGGCCAAAGGGGTAAGAGGAGGAAATCGACAGAGGGGAGAGAGGGGTCGGGAGCAGGGGCTCACGGCGATGCCGAAGAGGAGGTCAGCGAGCTCGGGGAGGTCCTGGCAGTGCCGAATCGACCGTAGGCGAGCTCGGGTGCCCAAGGTTGAAGACGAGGCAGAAACGTCGCTGTGGTGCTCCCGCGATCGAACGGACTGGTGTAGAAGGCGAAGCAAACGACGCCAGTCCTTCTGGATGCTTCGGCAAGGCGAGGGGTGGATGGTGGCCACGGTCGAAGCGCAATGGCGGCGACGGACTCCGCTCGGTGCGTGAGGGAGAGAGATCCAGGGGAGGGAATGAGCGCGGGGAGAGAGCGAGAGGAACCAGGGGGGCGCGTGGCGACGTCTTGGGCATCGAGGCAGCGGCGGGAAGCAGGAGGTGGCCAGGCGCGTGGGCGCGCGCGGCGGCCACACGCCCCTCGTCCTTCTGGCGAGAGGAGGGAGACGACTGGCATCAACCAGCTGGGCTGGGCCGGCTCCTGGGCCGCACAGGTAAGTGGCCCAAGTACTAACTCTCTCTCTGTTATTTAATTTGTTCTGTTTTCTATTTTTGCTATTATGTTTTGATTTAGTTCAAAGACCAAACCATTTTCAAAATTCATGAAAATAATTGTGTGAACTAAATGGACTTATCCAAAGCTACACAACGATTTCCAGAATTATTGAACATATATTTATTATATTACAAATATAGATCCAATTCAAATATTTATTGAATTAATTCAAAGGCCCAAAATAATTGATACTGAGATTCTAGAAATATTGGTTTGAATTTTATCCCTTGCCAATATTTCCAGAGATTAACAGGAACATTTTCTTGGACTCATTTGATGAGATTTAAATGTTGGTTATTTTTAAACGTCTTCTGAGGCTTTTGAAAATTCCTCAATTCAAATTTCATTTCAATTTAAACATGATGCTCACATGAAGGGCTAGCCTAGTGTATACCAGAACTTAGGGATGTGACAAGGGAGCATAGATCAAAGACGCGTTCTCTTGCACACACTGACGAAGCTCATTGAACATGAATTCCAAAACATCCACTCTCTTCTTCTTTTGTAGATACACAAAGACAAAATACTTCAAATGTTGTGAGAATCACCGGCCTTTGGTGTGATAGTATACCTCAGGATGTGGTGCATAGTATCATAGAGAGGCACAAGGTCTTTGATGGACCCGGTGACAAAATACTTCTCTTGCTTGTAGGCGAAAGCAATCTCATCCTTGGTGTGCTACCCACTCTCATGAACCCTACCAAACTCATCAGTTACCTCTTCGTCATCAATGAACAAATAGGGAATGATCTCAGAAAAGTTGGCCATAGGAGCGGAGCACCGATGCGTCCCGGACATCCAAGTGAGGGTGTGAACAAAATCACTTGAGAAGAACAAGGTGGCGAAGAACTGCATCACCAGATCCTCATTGTACGGATGGTTGAACATGACGAAAGGAAAATCCCCAACCTCCCATGAGCCGAATATACACCCGTATAGAGATGATCATTGTTCCGGAGACTCCCAACATTAACCTTCTTGTGTGGGGCAAACTTCTTGGCCTTGGTCATGAGCAACTCATGGTACACTCTTTGCTAAAATTCATTCTTGAACCGGGGATCCACTCCCAAACCCGTGGGAGGAGCATATGGATGACTCTGTCTTTGAGCCCAAAGCTCTGGCTTGGTCCACTTGGCAAGGGAAGATTCCTGAGATCCCTGAAGGAAATATGCCCTAGAGGCAATAATAAAGTTATTATTTATTTCCTTATATCATGGTAAATGTTTATTATTCATGCTAGAATTGTATTAATCGGAAACATGATACATGTGTGAATACGTAGACAAACAGAGTGTCACTAGTATGCCTCTACTTGACTAGCGCGTTGATCAAAGATGGTTATGTTTCCTAGCCATAGACATGAGTTGTCATTTGATTAATGGGATCACATCATTAGGAGAATGATGTGATTGACTTGACCCATTCCGTTAGCTTAGCAATTGAGAGTTTAGTATTCTGCTATTGCTTTCTTCATGACTTATACATGTTCCTATGACTGTGATTATGCAACTCCCGTTTACCGGAGGAACACTTTGTGTGCTACCAAACGTCACAACATAACTGGGTGATTATAAAGGTGCTCTACAGGTGTCTCTAAAGGTGCTTGTTGGGTTGGCGTATTTTGAGATTAGGATTTGTCACTCCGATTGTCGGAGAGGTATCTCTGGGCCCTCTCGGTAATGCACATCACTATAAGCCATGCAAGCAATGTGACTAATAAGTTAGTTGCAGGATGATGCAATACGTAACGAGTAAAGACACTTGCCGGTAATGAGATTGAACTAGGTATTGAGTTACCGACGATCGAATCTCGGGCAAGTAACATACCGATAACAAAGGGAACAACGTATGTTGTTATGCGGTTTGACCGATAAAGATCTTCATAGAATATGTAGGAGCCAATATGAGCATCCAGGTTCCGCTATTGGTTATTGACCGGAGAAATGTCTCGGTCATGTCTACATAGTTCTCGAACCCATAGGGTCCGCGCGCTTAAAGTTCGGTGACGATTTGTATTATGAGTTATGTAATTTGATGTATCGGGGACATGACGAGGAGTCTCGAAATGGTCGAGACATTAAGATCGATATATTGGACAACTATATTCGGACATCGGAAAGGTTCCGAGTGATTCGGGTATTTTCGGAGTACGTGGGAGTTACGGGAATTCACCAGGAGAAGTATTGGGGCTTATTGGGCCATACAGGAATAGAGGAGAGAGGCCAAAAGGAGGGAGGCACGCGCCCCCCTCTGGTCCGAATTGGACAAGGGGTGCAGCCCCCTTTTCCTTCTCCCTCTCCCCCTCTTTCCTTCTCTCCTACTCCGGAAAGGAAAGGGGAATCCTACTAGGACTTGGGAGTCCTAGTAGGACTTCCCACACTTGGCGTGCCCCCTCTAGGGCCGGCCTCTCCCTCCCTCCTTTATATACGGGGGCAGGGGGCACCCCATGGACACACAAGTTGATCTGTTGATCTATTCCAGCCGTGTGCGGTGCCCCCCTCCACCATATTCCACCTCGGTCATATCGTAGCGGTGCTTAGGCGAAGCCCTGCGTCGGTAGCAACATCATCACCGTCACCACGCCGTCGTGCTGACGGAACTCTCCCGTTAAGTTCTGCTGGATCGGAGTTCGTGGGACATCATCAAGCTGAACGTGTGCTGAACTCGGAGGTGCCGTACGTTCAGTACTTGGATCGGTCGGATCGTGAAGACATACGACTACATCAACCGTGTTGTGCTAACGCTCCCGCTTTCGGTCTACGAGGGTACGTGGACACACTCTCCCCTCTCGTTGCTATGCATCACCATGATCCTGTGTGTGCGTAGGAATTTTTTTGAAATTACTACGTTCCCCAACAGTGGCATCCGAGCCTGGTTTTATGCGTAGATGTTATATGCACGAGTAGAACACAAGTGAGTTGTGGGCGATACAAGTTATACTGCTTACCAGCATGTCATACTTTGGTTCGGCGGTATTGTTGGATGAAGCGGGCTGGACCGACATTACGCGTACGCTTACGCGAGACTGGTTCTACCGACGTGCTTTGCACATAGGTGGCTGGCTTGTGTCAGTTTCTCCAACTTTAGTTGAACCGAGTGTGGCTACGCCCGGTCCTTGAGACGGTTAAAACAGCACCAACTTGACAAACTATCGTTGTGGGTTTGATGCGTAGGTAAGAACGGGTCTTCCTCAGCCCGTAGCAGCCACGTAAAACTTGGAACAACAAAGTAGAGGACGTCTAACTTGTTTTTGCAGGGCATGTTGTGATGTGATATGGTCAAGACATGATGCTAAATTTTATTGTATGAGATGATCATGTTTTGTAACCGAGTTATCGGCAACTGGCAGGAGCCATATGGTTGTCGCTTTATTGTATGCAATGCAATCGCCCTATAATTTCTTTACTTTATCACTAAGCGATAGCAATAGTCATAGAAGCAATAGTTGGCGAGACGACAACGATGCTACGATGGAGATCAAGGTGTTGCGCCGGTGACGATGGTGATCATGACGGTGCTTCGGAGATGGAGATCACAAGCGCAAGATGATGATGGCCATATCATATCACTTATATTGATTGCATGTGATGTTTATATTTTATGCATCTTATTTTGCTTATATCGACGGTAGCATTATAAGATGATCTCTCACTAAATTTCAAGGTGTAAGTGTTCTCCCTGAGTATGCACCGTTGTGAAAGTTCTTCGTGCTGAGACACCACGTGATTTTCGGGTATGATAGGCTCTACGTTCAAATACAATGGGTGCAAAACAGTTGCACACGCGGAATACTCAGGTTAAACTTGACGAGCCTAGCATATGCAGATATGGCCTCGGAACACTGAGATCGAAAGATCGAGCGTGAATCATATAGTAGATATGATCAACTTAGTGATGTTCACCATTGATACTACTCCATCTGACGTGATGATCGGACATGGTTTAGTTGATATGGATCACGTGATCAGTTAGAGGATTAGAGGGATGTCTATCTAAGTGGGAGTTCTTAAGTAATATGATTAATTGAACTTAAATTTATCATGAACTTAGTACCTGATAGTATTTTGCTTGTCCATGTTGCTGTAGATAGATGGCCCGTGCTGTTGTTTCATTGAATTATAATGCGTTCCTTGAGAAAGCAAAGTTGAAAGATGTCAGTAGCAATGATGCGGACTTGGTCCGTGATCTGAGGATTTTCCTCATTGTTGCACAGAAGAATTATGTCCTCGATGCACCGCTAGGTGACAGACCTATTGCAGGAGCAGATGCAGACGTTATGAACGTTTTGACAAAAGCTCGGTATGATGACTACTTGATAGTTTAGTGCACCATGCTTTACGGCTTAAAACTGGGACTTCAAAAATGTTTTGAACGTCATGGAGCATATCAGATGTTCCAAGAGTTTAAATTGGCATTTCATACTCATGCCCGTGTCGAGAGGTATGAGACCTCTGACAGTACTTTGCCTACAAGATGGAGGAGAATAGCTCAACCAGTGAGCATGTACTCAGATTGTCTGGGTACTACAATTGCTTGAATCAACTGGGAGGTAATCTTCCAGATAAGATAGTAATTGACAAAGTTCTCTAGTCACTATCACCAAGTTACTAGAACTTCGTGATGAACTATAATATGCAAGGGATGACGAAAACAATTCCCAAGCTCTTCCCGATGCTAAAATCGGCGAAGGTAGAAATCAAGAAGAGCATCAAGTGTTGATGGTTGACAAAGACCACTAGTTTCAACAAAAAGGCAAAGGGAAGAAGGGGAACTTCAAGAATAACGGCAAGCAAGTTGCTGCTCAAGTGAAGAAGCCCAAGTCTGGACCTAAGCCTGAAACTGAGTGCTTCTACTGCAAAGGGACTGGTCACTGGAAGCGGAACTGCCCCAAGTATTTGGCGGATAAGAAGGATGGCAAAGTGAACAAAAGTATATTTGATATACATGTTATTGATGTGTATTTTACTAGTGTTTATAGCAACCCCTCGGTATTTGATACTGTTTCAGTTGCTAAGAGTAGTAACTCGAAACGGGAGTTGCAGAATAAACAGAGACTAGTTGAGGGTGAAGTGACGAGGTGTGTTGGAAGTGGTTCCAAGATTGATATGATCATCATCACGCACTCCCTACACTCTCGGGATTAGTGTTAAACCTAAATAAATGTTATTTGGCGTTTGCCTTGAGCATGAATATGATTTGATCATGTTTATTGCAATACGGTTATTCATTTAAAGTCAGAGAATAATTGTTGTTCTGTTTACATGAATAAAACCTTCGATGGTCATACACCCAATGAAAATAGTTTATTGGATGTCGATCGTAGTGATACACATATTCATAATATTGATGCCAAAACATGCAAAGTTGATAATGATAGTGCAACTTATTTGTGGCACTGCCGTTTGGGTCATATCGGTGTAAAGCGCATGAAAAAACTCCATAAAGAAGGATTTTTGGAATCACTTGGTTATGAATCATTTGATGCTTGCGAACCGTGCCTTTTGGGCAAGATGACTAAGACTCCGTTCTCTGGAACAATTGAGCAAGCGACTGACTTATTGGATATATTACATGCTGATGTATGCGGTCCGATGAGTGTTAAGGCTCACGGCAAGTATCGTTATTTTCTGACCTGCATAGATGATTTGAGCAAATATGGGTATATCTACTTGATGAAACACAAGTCTGAAACATTTGAAATGTTCAAAGAATTTCAGAGTGAAGTGGAGAATCATCGTAACAAGAAAATAAAAGTTTCTATGATATGATCGCAGAGGAAAAATATTTGAGTTACGAAGTTTGGTCTTCAGTTAAAACAATGTGAAATAGTTTCACTACTCACGCCATCCAGAACACCACAGCGTAATGGTGTGTCCGAACATCATAACCGTACTTTATTAGATATGGTGCGATCTATGATGTCTCTTACCGATTTGACCACTATCGTTTTGGGGTTATGCATTAGAGACAACTGCATTCACTTTAAATAGGGCACCATCAAAATCCGTTGAGACAACGCCTTATGAACTGTGGTTTGGCAAGAAACCAAAGTTGTCGTTTCTTAAAGTTTGGGGCTGCAATGCTTATGTGAAAAAGTTTCAACCTGATAAGCTCGAACCCAAATCGGAGAAATGTGTCTTCATAGGATACCCAAAAGAGACTGTTGGGTACACCTTCTATCACAGATCCGAAGGCAAGACTTTTGTTGCTAAATTTGGATCCTTTCTAGAAAAGGAGTTTCTCTAGAAAGAAGTGAGTGGGAGGAAAGTAGAACTTGATGAGGTAACTGTACCTACTCCCTTATTGGAAAGTAGTTCATCACAGAAACCTGTTTCTGTGACATCTACACCAATTAATGAGGAAGCTAATGATGATGATCATGAAACTTCAGATCAAGTTGCTATTGAACCTCGTAGGTCAACCAGAGTAAGATCTGCACCAGGGTGGTACGGTAACCCTGTTCTGGAAGTCATGTTACTAGCCATGACGAACCTACGAACTATGAGGAAGCGATGATGAGCCCAGATTCCGCAAAATGGCTTGAGGCCATGAAATCTGAGATGGGATCCATGTATGAGAACAAAGTGTGGACTTTGGTTGACTTGCCCGATGATTGGCAAGCCATCGAGAATAAATGGATCTTCAAGAAGAAGACAGACGCTGATGGTAATGTTTCTGTCTACCAAGCTCGACTTGTTGCGAAAGGTTTTCGACAAGTTCAAAGAATTGACTAGGATGAGACCTTCTCACCCGTAGCGATGCTTAAGTCCGTCCGAATCATGTTAGCAATTGCTGCATTTTATGTTTATGAAATTTGGCAAATGGATGTAAAGACTGGATTCCTGAATGGATTTCTGGAAGAAGAGTTGTATATGCTGCAACCTGAAGGTTTTATCGAGCCAAAGGGCGCTAACAAAGTGTGTAAGCTCCAGCGATCCATTTATGGACTGGTGCAAGCATCTCGGAGTTGGAATAAACGGTTTGATAGTGTGACCAAAGCATACGGTTTTATACAAACTTTTGGAGAAGCCTGTATTTACGAGAAAGTGAGTGGGAGCTCTGTAGCATTTCTGATATTATATGTGGATGACATATTGTTGATTGGAAATGATATAGAATTTCTGGATAGCATAAAGGGATATTTGAACAAGAGTTTTTCATTGAAGGACCTCGGTGAAGCTGCTTATATATTGGGCATTAAGATCTATAGAGATAGATCAAGACGCTTAGTTGGACTTCACAAAGTACATACCTTGACAAAGTTTTGAAGAAGTTCAAAATGGATCAAGCAAAGAAAGGGTTCTTGCCTGTGTTACAAGGTGTGAAGTTGAGTAAGACTCAATGCCCGACCACTGCAGAAGATAGAGAGAAGATGAAAGATGTTCCCTATGCTTCAGCCATAGGCTCTATCATGTATGCAATGCTGTGTACTAGACCTGATGTGTACCTTGCTATTAGTTTAGCAGGGAGGTACCAAAGTAATCCAGGAGTGGATCACTGGACAGCGGTCAAGAACATCCTGAAATACCTAAAAAGGACTAAGGATATGTTTCTCGTTTATGAAGGTGGCAAAGAGCTCATCGTAAATGGTTACGTTGATGCAAGTTTTGACACTGATGCGGACAATTCTTAATCGCAAACCGGATACGTGTTTATATTGAACGGTGGAGCTGTCAGTTGGAGCAGTTCTAAACAAAGCGTCGTGGCAGGATCTACGTGTAAGGCGGAGTACATAGCTGCTTCGGAAGCAGCGAATGAAGGAGTCTGGATGAAGGAGTTCATATCCGATCTAGGTGTCATACCTAGTGCACCGGGTCCAATGAAAATATTTTGTGACAATACTGGTGCAATTGCCTTAGCAAAGGAATCCAGATTTCACAAGAGAACCAAGCAGATCAAGAGAAGCTTCAACTCCATCCGGGATCAAGTCCAGGTGGGAGACATAGAGATTTGCAAGATACATACGGATCTGAATGTTGCAGACCCATTGACTAAGCCTCTTCCACGAGCAAAACATGATCAGCACCAAGGCTCCATGGGTGTTAGAATCATTACTGTGTAAACTAGATTAATGACTCTAGTAAACCTTTTGTGTGTTGGTCACATGGTGATGTGAACTATTGTTGTTAAATCACATGGCGATGTGAGCTAGGTTATTGACTCTAGTGCAAGTGGGAGACTGAAGGAAATATGTCCTAGAGGAAATAATAAAGTTATTATTTATTTCCTTATATCATGATAAATGTTTATTATTCATGCTAGAATTGTATTAACCGGAAACATGATACATGTGTGAATACATAGACAAACAGAGTGTCACTAGTATGCCTCTACTTTACTAGCTCGTTGATCAAAGATGGTTATGTTTCCTAGCCATAGACATGAGTTGTCATTTGATAAACGGGATCACATCATTAGGAGAATGATGTGATTGACTTGACCCATTTCGTTAGCTTAGCACTTGATCGTTTAGTATTTTGCTATTGCTTTCTTCATGACTTATACATGTTCCTATGACTATGAGATTATGCAACTCCCGTTTACCGGAGGAACACTTTGTGTGCTACCAAACTTCACAACGTAACTGGGTGATCTCTACAGGTGTCTCCGAAGGTACTTGTTGGGTTGGCGTATTTCGAGATTAGGATTTGTCACTCCAATTGTCGGAGAGGTATCTCTGGGCCCTCTCGGTAATGCACATCACTATAAGCCTTGCAAGCAATGTGACTAATAAGTTAGTTGCGGGATGATGCAATATGTAACGAGTAAAGACACTTGCCGGTAAAGAGATTGAACTAGGTATTGAGATACCGACGATTGAATCTCGGGCAAGTAACATACCGATGACAAAGGGAATAACGTATGTTGTTATGCGGTTTGACCAATAAAGATCTTCGTAGAATATGTAGGAGCCAATATGAGCATCCAGGTTCCGCTATTGGTTATTGACCGGAGAAGTGTCTCGGTCATGTCTACATAGTTCTCGAACCTGTAGGGTCCGCACGCTTAAAGTTCGGTGAAGATTTGTATTATGAGTTATGTAATTTGATGTACCAAAGGTAGTTCGGAGTCCCCCATGAGATCGGGGACATGACGAGGAGTCTCGAAATTGTCGAGACATAAAGATTCCGAGTGATTCGGACATCGGAAAGGTTCCGAGTGATTCGGGTATTTTCGGAGTACCGGGGAGTTACGGGAATTCACCGGGAGAAGTATTGGGCCTTATTGGGCCATACGGGAATAGAGGAGAGAGGCCGAAAGGAAGGAGGCGCGCCCCCTTTTCCTTCTCCCTCTCCCCCTCTTTCCTTCTCTCCTACTCCGGAAAGGAAAGGGGAATCCTACTAGGACTTGGGAGTCCTAGTAGGACTCCCCACACTTGGCGCGCCCCCTCTAGGGCCGGCCTCTCTCTCCCTCCTTTATATACGAGGGCAGGGGGCACCCCATGGACACACAAGTTGACCTGTTGATCTATTCCAGCCGTGTGCGGTGCCCCCTCCACCATATTCCACCTCGGTCATATCGTAGCGGTGCTTAGGCGAAGCCCTGCGTCGGTAGCAACATCATCACCGTCACCACGCCGTCGTGTTGACGGAACTCTCCCGTGAAGCTCTGCTGGATCGGAGTTCATGGGACGTCATCGAGCTGAACGTGTGCTGAACTCGGAGGTGCCGTACGTTCGGTACATGGATCAGTCGGATCGTGAAGATGTACGACTACATCAACCGCGTTGTGCTAACGCTTCCGCTTTCGGTCTATGAGGGTACGTGGACATGCTCTCCCCTCTCGTTGCTATGCATCACCTTGATCATATGTGTGTGTAGGAATTTTTTTGAAATTACTACATTCCCCAACAATCCCGCCCGCCGGGAATGGCTTGCTCGGCACTAGACATCTCATCTTCATCTTCATCTTCATCTCCTCCATCAACATCATCATCCTGTGAGTTATACTCTTCATCTGACTCACCAGAGGCCTCAACAACCGGCTGCTTGGTGGCTGCACGGCGAGCACATCCCTGCCCTGACCCTGACCCCTGCCCAGTGCCTTCTGATGGCTGGCGACGAGCAATATTGAACTCCTTAGAACTAGCCTTGGGGTGCTTGCGACGGAGCTCAGCCCTCTTGTCAGCGGAGTCTGAAACACACACAAATACCCAACAACATAATGCAAATAACACAAATGAGTACAAGTGCTTGAGATGATGGTGGAGGAGTAAGACAAAACAAGGCAGAATGTTCCTGTGTACCCCGTGCGCATGGGGCCCCTGTGTGCACGGTACACGAACATGGGCACGGGGCCTCGTGCGCATGGGTGTCAAACAACCCGTGGACACAGGGGTTCCCTTGCGGCAGCCACTTCCAGATTAAAATCTTGGAGTGGGGGCGGCAGAGAAACCATAGGATATATGCACCTAGATTTGTCCTACACATGGGGAGCAACTACCCTAATCTAGTGAAAACCTAGAAACCCTAAAAGTTAGAGAGACATCCATGGAGAAAGAGGAACAAACAAGGGGGGGAATACCAAAGGAGGACCCCATCCCGGACGATCTCCATGGAGCAAGGGAGCCTGACGGTGCCTGGAGGAGCACCGATGAGAGGAGGCGATGACGGCGGTCCTAGAGGCGTCCTGGGGAGTGGAGGGGGCGACATGGTGGGAATGAACCCAAGCCCCCACGCCCCACCACTTCAGGGCCTAGAACCACAGACCCCCTGTGCACGGGCTAAGTGAGACCTGTGCGCACGGTACAGAGCCCATGGGCACGGGGGCCCTGTTCGCACGATACATGCCCGTGGACACGGGGTACTTAGGAATTTCGAACAGAAGCACTTATTGAAAGCATGGCTGAGTGAAAACTTTTACCAAGCCTTTCTGAAGCATTTCAGTCTATGTTTCTGACTACGTCATGAGAGAAATCCTATCACCACGAGATGGAAATATATGGAGCACTTGTACTAGTAGGGAAGGACAACGAGCAATCAAAACACAAGAAAACCAAAAAGAAATGAGGAAGGCCCAAAAACACCACACACAAGAAAATGGACAAAAACCTCAACGGAGGGCGGTGGCCGAGGCCACCATGTTTGAGTTTGATTGGCATGGCACCGTGAAGATATGAACCTTGGGCCCAAGACCAACACTCATCTTTGAACCACAACTGCCACCTAAAAGTGGCTAATGTGAAAGATTTTGTTCAATTCATGCACTTCTAGGATGAGGTAACTCATGAGTTGTTTAGCTCCCCCTAGACATGTGCCTACACCTAAGCAAGATATCATATGAGTATGTGTGCATGAGCAAGAATCTCAACCCAAGTTACTTATATCCACGATATTTAGCTCATGCCTTAACTCACGGAATCTTGCTTCATCAAGAGGCTTGGTGAAAATATCGGCTAGTTGATTCTCGGTGTTGACATGGAGTAGTTCAATGTTTCCCTTGGCCACATGATCCCCAATGAAATGATGACGAATCTCAATATGCTTGGTCTTGCTGTGTTGTACTGGATTGTCGGTGATCTTGATTGCACTTTCATTGTCGCACCAAAGAGGCACATTGTCACATTTGTTACCATAATCCATCAAAGTTTGCCTCATCAATAATAACTGAGCACAACAACTTCTGGCGGCAATGTACTCAGCTTCGGCCGTTGAGAGAGATATACAATTTTGCTTCTTTGCAGACCATCTTACCAAAGATGTCCCTAGGAATTGACATGAACCGGAAGTGGACTTGCGGTCAACCTTGTCTCCGGCCCAATCCGAACCTGAGTATCCCATTAACTCGAAAGATGATCCTTTGGGATACCAAAGGCCCAAGTTCGTGGTATGAACCAAATATCAAAGGATTCTTTTCACTACCGAGTAGTGGCTCTCCTTAGGAGCAGATTGAAATCTTGCACACATACACACACTCAACATAATATCCGGTCTAGATGCACAAAGGTAAAGCAAGGAGCCGATCATGGAGCGATATACCTTTTGACCCACTTCTTTACCATTGGGATCAATATGAAGTTGGCCATTGGTGGGCATGGGTGTCTTCATGGGCTTGAATTCTTGCATTTTGAACCTCTTGAGCATGTCTTGAATATAAAGAGATTGGTTTATGAAGGTTCCTCCTCTCAATTTCTTCACTTGAAAACCGAGGAAGAACTTCAACTCTCCCATCATGCTCATAGCAAATTCCTTAGTCGTAAGATTCGCAAACTCAATGTTAATAACATGGTTAGCGGACCCAAAGATAATATCATGAACATATGTTTGGCACACAAACAATTCTCCTTTTACTCTCTTTGTGAAGAGAGTGGAATCTTTTACCCCAATCTGGAACCCCCTTCTAGCTTAGGAATGCCGTAAGGTGATCATACCAAGCACGAGGTGCTTGTTTAAGCCCATAGAGCGCCTTATGGAGTTCATAAACGTGAGAGGCGTGATCAGGGTCTTCGAAACCGGGAGGTTGCTTGATATACACCAACTCCTTAAGAGGACCATTAAGAAATGCACTCTTCACATCCATTTGATATAATTTAAAATCATGATGAGAGGCATATGCAAGCAAGATGCGAATGGATTCAAGACGGGAAACGGGGACAAAAGTTTCACCAAAGTCGAAACCTTCAACTTGGGTGAAATCTGGTGCCACTAACCTTGCCTTGTTCCTTATTACTTGTCCACGGTCATCTTGTTTGTTCTTGAAGATCCACTTTGTTCCAATGACATTATGATGCTCTTTGGGTCTCTCCATAAGGGTCCATACTTTGTTGTGGGTGAAGTTGTTGAGTTCTTCATGCATGGCATCTACCCAATCCGTATAGTCAAGTGCATCTTCAACCTTAAGGGGCTCAACACAAGAGACAAACGAGTGATGCTCAAAAAAGTTGTCCAAACATCTACGAGTAGTTACCCCCTTTTTTATGCTTCCATAGATTTTTTCGGTGAGATGTTGAAGATGCTTTAACTTGGCGGCCACATTTGGTCTTTGATTGCAAGCTCTCCTTCACTTGGTTTTGAACTTGATGAAGAAGCTTGTACTTGAGATTGTTTCAGCCTTGGAGACACACTTCTCTTCGCAACCACAAGTTCTTGTTCATTGGCAAGTGATGATGATGAAGAAACTTGCGGTTGGGGTTGATCTTGATCTTGATCACTAACTTGAGCTTGATCTTGAGCCTCTATAATTGGTTCTTCACCATTCGTTGAGATTGCCCTTGATCTTGCCCGGGAACATGAGGGACTTGATCTTGTTCTTGTCGGTGTTCCGGGATCGGGGGTACCCAGACTTGCCTGCCTGCGGCCCAGCGCGTGGGCCCATCGACGGCCCTGTACGGCCCAGCTGCAACACCCCAAGGTAAGACCCTCGCGAGGACCCTGGCCTCGAGAGGTGAATGACACCAAGACCTCCAGAGGAGAGGCCTTCCCATGCTGCCTCCCGAGGGCGGAGATCCCTATGCGAGCCTCCCGCCTCGTGAGGCGGAGATGACGTGGGCCATGAAGACCAAGGCCAGGCGGGCGCCAGCGGGCACAGAGGTGGCCGTTTCCTCTTCGGTGCTAAGAAAGCAAGGGCAGGCGCAGGATCCCGAGGAAGGCCTCAAAGCTTTCCATTCTGGTGCAACAATACCGAGACCACGAGCGCGGCATGACGGATGTCATCTTCGAGCCCACCACTGCGTCATGGCCAGAAGCTTTGCAGGCGAAGACCACCTTTCGTCAGGATAAGATGTACTCCTTGTCCCCCTTCAAAATTGGCCACCGTGGAATCCTCGCTACTAGGGAAAACCTTATACATAGAATCTTACCACAACGCAGTTTAAAATAAGGCGCTACTGCTAGTTAGGAGCAACGCGGTTTAAAATACCGACGTAGCAGTAGCGCATTAGGAGGAAAGAGCACTACTACTATAATTGCCACGACGTTGCCGCCAGACCAATTATAGTAGTAGCGCCGTTTTTGTAACCGCGCTACTGCTACTGTACTTAGCAGTAGTGATGTTCGCCATCACTTGCTGACTTAATTAAGGTTTGGTTTGGTTGCAGTGCCTTTATTTTGGCGTGACACATAGTGGACATGGTCTTTTCTTTGTAGGTTAATTAGCCATCACTTGCTGACTTAATTAAGGTTTTATTTACATCATTGACAACGTATGAAGTGTTCTTCTTCTAGACAAGAAGTTAAAACTACACCCCAAAAGTAAAGAAATTTCTTGGTACCATGTACTCGGAGTAGTGAGACAAGAGCCCCTGCACCAACAAAGGCATGATCATTGAAATTAGGTGATGTGCCTACTAATTGCTTCTGCATGTCACAACTAAGGGTGTTACCATCGACTGTGACTACATGATGCTACCAGTAGATACCAGAAGGTGTACTCATGGCGGCAATGTGAAGGAAGGAATATGAGGTTAGCGTGCGGAGATGTTGCTATTTGTATTGTATACTTATCCATGGAGGAAACCAATTACCTATTGGGAAATGGTAATTCGGTTTACACATAGTTGATTAAGGAAATCAAGCTAAATATATGCCTTCAATGGGAAGAAGGAAAAATATATTGTTGTTGAAAAAAAACATCTAAACCAAGTATCCACTTACAAATAGAATAATTTGACTTTATTTAGCATTGTATAAACAAGTTTCACATATGTTATGTGTTTAGTTGGAATTTATAGGAAATTCCAAAGATATGTAATTGTTGTGCAATGTTTTGATAAATGATTAACTATTTCTCATCCGACTTAGGAATACTTAGTTCTTAGTCAGCAGTAATATTCATCGGATGAAGATCTTCTCATCCCAATAAATAACTGTGTCTCGATTGGGTCCCTTAGCATTGACTTCAAAAAAGTTAAGTAGCAAAACAAATCTTCATCTCCGAAAGCACTAAATCCTATAAATGAAAATATTAATACTAGCCCGTGCGGAGGCACGTGTTGATGACTAGTTTATTAAGTAATTTATATTGTTTATTTCAAAATAGTTGAGAGCTTATTTCCATTGACAGCTTATTTTCATTCTTTAAAAAATATACGGAAGATGGTTGACAGAACCTACTACACTGTTGGCCCTGAATTAACTTATCAGGAGAAAGATCATCTTATCTCATTTATTATTGATGTTGAGAACTACAATATCAATTATGAAACTCCTGCAAATTATGGTCAATACGTGCCACTAGTGCACGTGTTGAACTATGGTAACATCCATGGAGATGGCATGGTAAGATTTTTTACTATTGCGACATCTGTGCATCTTTTGCATAAATTCTTCTAAACTAAGCTAAACTACATTGCTAACTATGGCGTTATTATTATGTTTTTCAATTGAAAACCCCGAAGGATTGTGTGCCTGGCCTGATGTTTCCGGAAGGTCGCCTTGATGTTATTAGCTTACGGCCAGGTCATCCTAGGCTTCACCGTTGTTTATACCGAATTTCTAAAAACGATGAAGACATGACAATCAAAGAATGGAAAAATGTATGGATAGTCATAGGGAGCTACTTGGAAGCAACATTGTGCAAAGCGCAAGAATTCGGGATAATCTCCATTCTCCATAATGGAGCGTCAGGGCCTATCTTGTTTTATGCTATTTTACCTTAGAGAGGGTAGTAGGTCCTAGCTAATACTCACTATCATGTGCTAAGGACAATTAAGTAGGGTTGATTAGATGCCTATGATGATGATGAGTATGACTTGTTATTATGATAACGAGTAGAAGTTGTTAGATGACAATGATGATGATGAGTATGACTTGTTATTATGATAACGAGTAGATCGAAGTTGGTAGATGACTATGAGGATGATGAGTATGACTTGTTACTATGATAACAATGATGAGTTATTATTAATGATGATGATGCTTAGTTGTTATATCATTATGAGCATGATCAGTTATTATACATATCAGTGGGTGACATACACATGGATTAGGTTCAAGTGGAGGCAACATGGTGCATATCCAAAGTAGTACTAATCCAAACTTGATGCCTCCACTTGAATCTAATCCATGTGTATTTCACCCAGTGAAATAATAACTCATCATGATCATAAAATCATATGATGAGACTAATATAAACCAGTATAGCGGCAATAAGCAGTAGGAAAAAATAGCAAACTTTACCAGTACCGCTGGTCGCCAACCGGGAGCTACTGCTAGGGAGGTGTAGTAGTAGCGCTTGGTGGAAAAAGATGCTACTGCTAGGAAGGTGTAGTTGTAGCGTCGGGAGGGAAAACACGCTACTGCTATGCAGGATAGTAGTAGCACGCTCTGATACGTCTCCAACGTATCTACTTTTCCTAACGCTTTTCCTGTTGTTTTGGACTCCAATTTGCATGATTTGAATGAAACTAACCCCGGAATGACGCTGTTTTCAGCAGAACTACCATGGTGTTATTTTTGTGCAAAAATAAAAGTTCTTGGAATGGAACGAAACTTCGCTAGGATTTTTTATATCAAATAAGAGAATATCTGGAGTCAAGAGGGACCTGAGGGGGGCACCTGGGTTGGGCAAAACCCACCAGAGCGCGCCTGCCCCCCAAGGCGCGCCCAGGTGGGTGGTGCCCACCTGGTGGCTCCGCTGACCCTCAAACCGACACTATAAAATCCCATTATTCCAGAAAAAAACCTAGGAGAAAAAATTATCGCGTTTCACGAGACGAAGCCGCCACCGTCTCCTCTTCTTCATCGGGAGGCCATATCTGGAGTCCGTTTGGGGCTCTAGGGAGGGGGATCTTCGATCTTCGTCATCACCAACACATCTCCATCGCCAATTCCACGATGCTCCCCACCGGGAGCGAGTAATTCCTTCGTAGGCTCGCTGGTCGATGAGGAGTTGGATGAGATTCATCATGTAATGGAGTTAGTTTTGTTAGGGCCTGATCCTTAGTATCCACTATGTTCTGATATTGATGTTGCTATGACTTTGCCATGCTTAATGCTTGTCACTTTGGGCCCAGGTGCCATGATTTCAGATCTGAACCGTTTATGTTATCACCATTATATCCATGTTCTAGATCCGATCTTGCCAGTTATAGTCACCTACTATGTGTTATGATCTGGCAACCCCGGAGTGACAATAGTCGGGACCACTCCCGGTGATGACCGTAGTTTGAGGAGTTCATGTATTCAGCGTGTGTTAATGCTTTGTTTCGGTTCTCTATCAAAAGGAGGCCTCAATATCCCTTAGTTTCCAATAGGACCCCGCTGCCACGGAAGGGTAGGACAGAAGATGCCATGCAAGTTCTTTCCATAAGCACATATGACTATTTACGGAATACATGCCTACATTATATTTATGAACTGGAGCTAGTGCCGTATCGCCCTAGGTTATAATTGTATCATGATGAATATCATCAAACGAGTCACCGATCCAATGCCTACGAATTTATCTTATATTGTTCTTGCTAAGTTACTACTATTGCTACTGCTATCGTTACTGCTACAATATCACTGCTATCACTGTTACCGTTCTTGTTGCTGATGCTACTATCATCAAAACTATCACATTACTGTTCTTTGGCATGTGTCGAATCTATAAATTTGGGTTGAATACTCTACCCTCGAAAACTGTTGCGATCCCCTATACTTGTGGGTTATCATGCTTCAACACGCGCTACTGCTGAACATTAGCTGGAACGCCTTATTAGTAGCGCACCCCCCTTGCCACTACTACCCCTCCAACCCGCGCTACTGCTAGGCTTTTCCCCAGTAGTGCCTTCCCGCCTAAGCTATGAGGGAAGAGTACCAAGGCCACTATATATATGGGCTAGCCATCACCGTAGAAGGGATCCCTGGATCAGACCCCTGATTAATCCATCCTCACCACTTGACCCCTCACGAGGCTGCTCATCCACTATACTAGTTCATCCTCTACCTCCTCGTGAGGCCAATCCACCAAAACCAGGAGTAGGCATGGCAAGGTGACCCGAACCTGGGTAAATCTTTGTGTTGTTTCCTTCCGCACGATCCAGCGTACTCGTCGAGATCAGGTCATAGGCATGGCAAGTTAGCGTCGTTGTGAAGCGCGATCGTTCATTCACGCCCTTGAGTTTGAACCTTCCTGGGTCTGCGGAGCCCTGAATGCGACATTTGGCACGCCAGTAGGGGTATGTCGAAGCTCCGCCTCTTCAGCAACCATGCTCCGTTCTCGCCCCACCGTGTTCATGGTGAAAGCTCGCCGAGCTCGCCCTGAGCGTTCACCCGTTTGCATCACCTAGGCGCGCACCTCAGCCATGGTACTCCTCGCTGCAGCGTTCCCCCCTCGACTAATGTGGTCACTGGCGCTGCCGCGCGTCGGCGACTGAACCCATCAACACCACTCTTCGCGCAGAGTAGCGACCCCACTGCCACACCCTCCTTCGTCCTCTCCACGCCGTTGTTCCCCCGCACCCATTGTGGGCTGACAGACGTGCAGGCCGCACTCCTTGTCGCATGTGAGTTGTGCGCTACTGTCCTGCCGGTGGTGACTATGACGCTTGGCTCAATAGGGTCGCTGAGCTGCTAGACGCCGCTTGTGGGGCGTGTAACCTTTTCTCTCCCACCTGTGTGGCGGCCCCCACCCTGCGTCCGGGCTTGCCCCTGTTGCGTCAGCCCGTCTTTCCGGGGAGGACCTGGGGAGCCCCATGGCGGCGAGGTTGCGGACGGGATGCCCCCTCCGGCCCGAGAGGTGCCTCCTCGGGTTTCTGTCATGGTAAGTGGTCCTCCGCGGGAGGCGCCACGGCGGGCCACCTCCTGGCCCGCATGATCCGATGAAGGTGATGACGACCTACAAGGCAAAGGAGCCCGGAGGCTGATTTCATGCACAAGCGCATGGGCAGGGAAGCAGGCGATATCACGAGCGGGCATGGCGCCACCACTACCCGTGTGTCGCCAGCGAACGAGTTCGCCAAGTGGGCAGACGTAAGTCCCACGCATGCCATCACCGCCTACTCGGTCGTCAAGATCGTCAAGGCCTCACGTGACCAGGGTCCCTTGTGAACCAATGCAACAGCCCCAACCGCGTCATTAACAGCGACAACCCCCAATTACAACCATCTCTTCAGAACATATTGTGTTAACCTTGGAACGGAGGTGGATCACACTTCGATGGCGCACCCACGGAGCAACGGCCAGACCAAGCACGCCAACACGGCGGTCCTGAGGAGCCTCACGCCAAGGTGCTTCAAGAAGAAGCTGGATGCCCAGGGTAGGGGTCGGCGCGGTGAGCTTCAGTTCGCTTTGTGGTTTATCCGCACCATTGTGACTAAGCCCACCGGCGAGCCCCACTCTTCCTCGTCTACAAGGCTGATGCGGTCCTCCCATGCGAGGCCAAACATCATCCCTCGCGAGCCTTGGCATTCGACGAGGCACGTCAGGGTGCCCCGCAGGGAATAGATCTCGTTCTCGGGGTGGAGGGTCGTCGCTAAGTCGTGCTCCGCGCCGTGAGGTGCCGGCAGGCGCTGCGGCAACGCCGTTGCCCGCGACATCCGCCTTCGGACCCTCAAAGTTAGAGACCCCTTCCCAAGGCAGGTCCTCTTCAGGGAGGGACTCCATAGGATCTCGTCAGGGGGAGGGCCCTCCCAAGGCTACTCGCGTTTCCGGGACAGGCGCCGCGCGCCCAGAGACGAAGGACGGGGTCCCCGTCCGGGATGCTCGGAGCGCCCTGCACCTTCCCAAGCTCTACCCGTGACACTCTCACGTAATAATGAGTGAGGCTGTAGACGCCTGGAGTCTCCCAGAGAGCCGCCCCCAGCCTCACGGGGGCTCCCACCCACGCCCAAGTGGAAGCCCCATGCTCCGCGCGGGTGAATGCACGGTCGAACATCGACTATGCCCACGCCCAAGTGGAAGCCCCAGGCTCCGCGCTGGCAGACGAAACGGTCGAACATCGACTATGCCCATGCCAACTGGAGGCCCCATGGTCCACGCTGGTGGGAAGACTAGTATAGGCACCGGGCATGTCTTTTTCTTTCGCTCGCTCTTGTAACCAGTTTGCCACTTCTCGGAATGAAATTTGAGGTTCTTGCTTCTTTATTCGAAAGGGACTGGGGTTTTTTCTGCGTTGTTTCCTGTTCCTCGAGCTTTTTAAGAAGCAGCAACGGCTGCCTGACGCCCGCCTCCCTATCATCCCATGAGCGAGGGCTGGGCTGGTGCTTGCGCTTAAGTCAGCCCGAGCGCGACCACTCAGCCGCAGCTTGCCTCTACGCACACCTCACCAAGGCCTTGGTGCCTCAGGCCTCGCACGACGCTCTTGTGCGAGCCATCAGGTGCACGTTGCCAGGGGTCCCTGGTGAACATCTGTCCCGTGGCCTCGGTTGGGCACCGCGGCCCAACGTAACACTTTTAGAAGCAATTTTTATTGCCTTATTACACTGATGACAACTTACTTGAAGGATCTTAATCAATCCCTAGGTAGGTATGGTGGACTCTTCAAAATAAGATTTGGGTTTAAGGGTTTTCGGATGCACAAGTAGTATCTCTACTTGGTGCGGAATTTTTGGCTAGCAAAGATGGGGGGCAAGCACCACATGTTGAAGGTTCTATGACAATATAAATTCCATGTGAATATGAACAAACATAAATCATTACGTTGTCTTCCTTGTCCAATGTCAACAATTTTGGCATATAATATTTTCATGGGGGCTCACAATCACAAAAGATTTCCAGGATAGTTTATTTGCATGTGAATCTTCTCTTCCCGTATTAATTCTGTCGTGAATTGCACCATTGACCAATGCTATGTTTGTCAATCTCCAACAAAATTTTCTACTTATACTTTGCAATCCAACAACTCCCGAACGTTCGGGATTTGAGCAGTTCGTCCCGAACGCTTTGACATGGCAACTTTAGTTCGTAGGGGATGGCAACTTTAGTTGATAGGGGATGGAAACTTTGTCCTTTTTTGTTTTTTCATCAGAAAATTGCCATGTTTCCCTAATCTCACGCAAACTAAAGTTACCATCTAAATGCGTTCGGGTTGCCATGCTTAACTCCTGAACGTTCGGGAGTTATCATTACCGTATGCTTTTCCTTATGTGATGTCATTACCTACCATAAGATTAGCATATAATCTTTTTCATGTATTTCCTTTCTTTTTATTGAAAGATGATAGTACAGAAAGCGGGACTCAAACTAAACTTTATTATATATCTCGCACACGATTACAAGGATAGATCACTAAGAAAACTCTCGAAAAGAAAGGATCGAACTAAACTTGTATTCATCTAAAGAAAAAGATAACTAAGGATCGAACTAAGATTAGTAAAGGCAAAAGATAGTGGACGTGATACGATACCGGGGCACCTCCCCCAAGCTTGGCGTAAGCCAAGGGGAGTGCCCATACCCGATACTCAATTTTCTTTCAGTAATGAAGAAGAAGGTGGTGGTGGTGATGAAGTGGTAGCAATATTGTCCTTCTTCATTCGCTTACGCTTGAGAATGGAATTTTCCTCCTTCAATTGACCGATCTCCTGCTCAAGCTCCAATACCTTTTGGCATAAATCTTGCTTGTTTTCCTGCAAAAGACGAAAGGTTGTAAACTGGATCTTAGGCTTCTTTCCCTTATTAGGGAGGCTTGACTTCTTAAATTCCACGTGCATGTCCCCGAGTTGAGGCAATGGGACTTTATCCTCGTCTGAGCTCGTCTCTTCCTTCCCTTTAGGAACATAGTCCTCCTCTTCCTCCGAAGCAGCTATAGTGCTCCACATCGCCATAAGACTTGGGGTTTGCGATATAGTCAGCAACATAGCTCTCACCCTTCGAGTCTTGGGATGACATATTTTCAGATATGTCAGGAAAACAATAAGAAAAGAAAACAGAAGATTTCTCCGCGATACGGTGGTCAATAGGTTCGGGTGGAATATAAAGATTTTTTATCTTGGGAAACAAGCAAACAGAAGAAACACGGAGTCCGGATGGTACCCGAGGTGGGCACAACCCACCTGGGCGCTCCTGGGGGGCCAGGCGTGCCCTGCTGTCTTGTGCCCACCAGGGTGACCTTCTTGGTTGTTTCTTATTTTCCTAATTTTTGTTATATTCCAAAACGGACAGAAAATATTTTTGCAGATTTCCAGAGTCCGTTTACTTACCGTATCACGTACCTCCTCTTTTTCACGATTCTGGAGTGTTCCGAGAGGTTTCTTTTATGTGTTCTTCCGGTGTCATAGTTTGGATAATATTTCTTTCAACATTAATGGGCATACCTGAGATATAATGTTTTATTCGTTTTCCATTAACAACCTTCGGGTTAGTACCTTTGGCATTATTTATTTTGATAGCTCCAGATCGATAAACCTATTCGATAACATTGGGTCCTTCCCACTTGGAGAGGAGCTTTCTTGCAAAGAATCTAAAACGAGAGTTGTACAAAAGAACATATTCTCCAACTTCGAACTCACGCTTTTGGATTCTTTCATCATGCCATCTTTTAACTTTTTCTTTAAATAATTTGGCACTTTCATAAGCTTGGGTTCTCCATTCATCTAATGAGCTAATATCAAATAACCTCTTCTCACCAGCAAGTTTGAAATCATAGTTGAGTTCTTCAATTGCCCAATATGCTTTATGTTCTAAATCAAGAGGCAAATGAAAAGCTTTTCCATAAACCATCTTCTAAGGAGACATACCTATAGGATTTTCATATGTTGTTCTATAAGCCCAAAGTGCATCACCTGATTTCTTAGATCAATTCTTCCGGGACCTACTGACAGTCTTTTGCAAAATTAATTTTATTTCTCTATTTCTAAGTTCAACTTGACCACTAGATTGAGGATGATAGGGTGATGCAATTCTATGGTTAACATCATACTTGGCAAGCATTTTACAGAAAGCACCATGAATAAAGTGTGAACCACCATTAGTCATTAAATATCTAGGGACTCCAAACCTTGGGAAAATAACTTCTTTAAGCATTTTAATAGAGGTGTTGTGATCAGAACTACTAGTTGGAATAGCTTCTACCCACTTAGTAACGTAATCAACAGCAACCAAAATATGTGTATACCCATTAGAGGATGGAAAAGGTCCCATGTAATCAAATCCCCAAACATCAAATGGTTCGACAGCAATTGATTCATAGACATTTCTTGACGCTTACAGATATTACCTATTCTTTGACATTCATCAAAAGATAAGACAAACTTACGACCATCCTTGAAGAGAGTAGGCCAATAAAACCCAGATTGCAATACCTTGTGAGCAGTTCTGTCTCCCGCATGATGTCCTCCATAAGCTTCGGAGTGACATTTCCGTAGGATTTGTCCCTGTTCATGCTCAGGTACACAACATCTAATAATACTATCTACTCCTTCTTTACAAAGATGTGGGTCATCTCAGAAGTAATGTCTTAAATCATAGAAGAATTTTTTCTTTTGTTGGTATGTGAAACTGGGTGGTAAATATTTAGCAACAATATAATTAGAATAGTCAGCATACCAAGGAGTGTTATGAGAAACTTTTATTGCAGCTAACTATGCATCAGGAAAACTATCATCACTAGGTAGTGGGTCATCAAGGACATTCTCCAACCTAGACAGATTATCAGCTATGGGTTCTCCGCTCCTTTTGTATCAGTGATATGCAAATCAAATTCTTGTAGCAAGAGAACCCAACGAATAAGTCTAGGTTTAGCATCTTTCTTTTCCATAAGATATTTTATAGCAGCCTGATCGGTGTGTACACTAACTTTAGAGTCAACAATGTAAGATATAAATTTATCACAAGCAAACACCACTGCTAGAAATTCTTTTTCAGTAGTAGTATATTTTCGTTGAGCACTGTCTAGAGTTTTATTAGAATAATGAATAACATTTAGTTTCTTATCAACTCTTTGTCCTAGAACAGCACCAACAGCATAATCACTACCATCACACATAATTTCAAAAGGCAAGTTCCAATCAGGGGGTTGAATAATATGTGCAAAAATTAACGCTTTCTTGAGTTCTTCGAAGGCTTATAAACAATCATCATCAAAAACAAAAGGAATATCCTTTTGAAAAAGCTTTGTAAGAGGCCTAGAAATTTTAGAGAAGTCTTTGATAAATCTCCTATAGAAACCAGCATGACCAAGGAAACTACGAATACATTTGATATCTTTAGGACATGTCATTTTCTCAATTGCATCAACCTTAGCTTTGTTCACCTCATTACATCTTTCAAAGATTTTATGGCCCAAAACAATACCTTTGTTAACCATAAAGTGGCACTTCTCCCAATTCAGGACAAGATTTGTTTGCACATCTCTGCAAAACTCGGTCAAGATTGCTTAAACAATCAAAAGAATTCCCATAAACAGAAAAGTCATCGATGAAAACCTCAACAATCTTTTCACAAAAGTCAGAGAATATAGTAGTCATACATCTTTGAAAGGTAGCAGGTGTGTTGCATAAACCAAAAGGCATACGCCTATAAGCATAAGTTCCAAAAGGACAAGTAAAAGTGGTCTTTTCTTGATCAGGTTGAGAAAAAAGTATTTGTGAAAAACCAGAATATCCATCAAGGAAGCAAAAATGTGTGTGCTTAGATAATCTTTCTGGCATTTGATCAATAAAAGGCAGATGGTAATGATCTTTTCTAGTTGCTTTGTTTAAATTTCTAAAATCAATCACCATTCTATAGCCTGTAACAATTCTTTGTGGAATGAGTTCATTCTTATCACTAGGAACAACATTAATACCTCCGATTAGTCATTCCCTGGTATTTGCATGTACGTGACCTATTTTTCTTCTCCTTCGCGTGACTGTCGCCTCCTCTTTTTCGTGATGCGAGATTGCTCTAGAGAAAGTAGACATTGATTTGGATGAGGAAAGGGATGCGGTGTCAGGCAGTGCTGATCCATGAGGACCTACATGGTGAGACACGCACCACACACATGTCCGGAAGGCGGCCGGACCTGGGCATGTCCGTCGATGATGGTAAGATCGACCTGCGTGATACTCTGTGTAACAAACAACATCTTCTCTCTTCTAGCTCCTTCCCTTCGTCGGTCTTAATCCATTATTTCTTTCTATTTTGAAATGCAATGGCAGTGTTTGATGAATTATTAAGTTGCCAAAATATGAATTTCTATAGCTATAAGGCTTTTCCTAAGGAATTTGTTCAAGCATATAAAGTTATAGTAGAAAAATAAGCACTATATGACGTACTTTCGTGGAACCTTCCATGTAATCTTTTGAGTATATAGCATGTCTGTTACTAATGTGGAACTAAGTCTTTCATGTACTGCATATCAAAACTGCATTTGTGACATTGATATTTGCAACCAGCGCAGGTTGTTTAGTAGTTTCAAGTTTTGCGTTTCTTCTACTTTTCTTCTACCTCTACCCTCTCAAATCAAAACGATTTGTTGCACCATGAGTTTTTATGTTGTTAGCATCCCACCAGAAATATGAAGTACAACTTTACTGATCTTAATAATTTAGAGCAGTATACTATGCAAGAGTTGTCCTCACTAAAATTTTCTGAAAGAGTATCCTTCGCTTTCTTTTTTGCTTATTTACCAAAAGATCTCTACTCTTTGTTTTTAGTTGAGATTTGTTATATTTGGGGTATTTCGATAGATAGGATCGATCAGCAAGAGTTGGCTGCTAGGTATATATGTTATGGACCAGCACACACGTACGTATTTAATCTGTCATATTTGTCATTTAGTAAATTCAAGTCCAAGTTGGTTTAAGATTTGGTGAGAGTGCATCTCATGGTGATCTTTATAACTGATGTTGATCATAATCATTATGTGTACAGAGCATTTGAAAGTGGTGTCCAGTAAATCACTGAAATTAGAATTTTGCCTATTTGTAGCAGATTGTAGTGAGGTACTGTCATTTCCAAGTTTCGAATGCATCTTATGTTCAGATAAGTTTTTTCCATTATATAATACACACCTCATGCCTTGCAGAATCAACTTCCTATACACAAGTGAAATACTTCTGGTGTTCCATTGTAACAACATTGGAGAGAAACACAACAACATACTGCTTTTCCTTAATTCATAAAAAAATGGATTGCACTAAATTTTTAAGAAAGCAAAGAGTGCTTACTATTGGCATGCTTGCCTTTTGTTGACAACAGAATTTAGTAAGCAAACTAGGTAGCATGTATTTTCTACTCAGAATGGTTCCTCCAGTGGATAAAGGTGTCTACTATATCGTGAACTGAGCCAAGTAATGCAAATGCTATATGGCTTTCAAGCATCCGACTGTTATGCTATTTCTTACCAGTTACAAAGTACTGAACCGTTTCTCCTTCCACCCTTTCCTTAGTTGTTGCTATATGTAGTCAGCTGGTGAAGAAATAAAAGATAAATTAGTTATTTCGTCAAACCATGGTTTACTCAAGAACCAGGACAGTTGCAATTCAATGGCTTCTATATTTGCTCTATACAATAATACATCCTAAGTGCATGGATCTTATTCTCTACTTTTTCTATTTGGCAAGTAGAGTTATCAGCGTCATATTCTCCGGGGATGTAAGGATGGATTTAATAGGGTCTGCAACACTTCTTTTATTGTGGGATTACGAGCACAAAGGGGAAGCTATATCAGAGATCCGGGTTGTTGTTGGTAGAATATATATGGTGGACATTGGAAATCTATTTAGATTATTGTAAGAGAAACACATCATTTCCATGCTAATGATTATATCTCCAATTGGAGTATGTGCCTAAACACTATTTTTGTCACTACAACTATTTTGTTGGGGGTAAAATGCAGCGATAAACCTATAGTAGTGGAAACTATTATTTGCATTTGTGGAGAACAAAATGGGGAAAGCCATGGAAGCCACTGGAATTTTTTACCTGCTACTAGTTGTGCTCTGAGCAATGTACCGGTTTTGTGTAAACTTCATCTTACCTAAGAAAGAATATTTATCTATACATATATCATTTATCTATACGTATATTTCCGGTACCATTGCTGCATAATATATATACTTTTCTTAATGCAAGTTTGATCGAACTCGGAGCAACTAATTAATCAAATTCTCTGCAGAAGTGTGTCATTCGTTATATACGTTTTTCGTACATATCTAATGCAATAGAAGAACTCTTTAGGATCAACACTAGAAGTTTGTTCCAGAAAGGACCTTGCTTGCTTTCTCCTATCTATTATAGCTTGCTTTTGTTTGTTACATAAAATTAAATCTTCATGGCTGACGCCTTTCTACCGCTTTATCCATTTTGAGAAAATCTCTGGAAACTCTAACATTGATAGACCTATTACAGATAGTTCATGCACTACTATTTTAATTGACAAGGGCATGCAACATGTTTCATGTGTGGCGATCTAAGTCACATGTTATTGTATCGGATGTTACTACCAAATTTCCTTATAACATACGTGTGATCTTTGCATATTCATTATAATATGTTTCTACTCCTGTAGTTTTTTTTGTCACACAACAAGTGGTGGATTAGCTTCTCTTATATACTATTTTGGATGTACTCAAACATGTCATGTGTTACATGCCATTTAGTGCAACTTCATACAACATGTTTTGCTTCTTCGGTACCCATGAGCTCTTGCTGTTTGGGGAATGGAATTATACTCAGCTCAAAATAATAAATTCTGACATTTGATAAGAGTGCCGAACAAATAAAATCACAATACCTTCTGTTTCAATGTTTGCAGTAATAACTAAATATGACAAGACAAAACTATAGATGTATTGTTTTTGTTTTGTATGTACAACTATACATGTTAGATCTCACAATAATGTATGTGTACCATGGATTTCAATTATGGTTATATGTGTATGTATTCGTCGAGAAGAAATCAAAAGTCTCATGGTTGTGATGGATTTAAATCATATTCGTAAAGTGTCTAATTTGGATTTCATGATTCAAAGTGGGTAATTAGGTAGAACTTTTACTTACTTTTACTTATAATACTGAAAACATATCTGCAAGAGGCGAGTGGTAATAAGTTCTAACTCATACGAAACGTTTATAGTCAAATATTTCACTTTTAGTATAGGAGATTTTTGGATCCGATTTTTCATATATCTCTATAAACGTCGAACTAATAAGTTGGGAAGTTGTGGTTCGTTCAAAATACTAAAGTATAGCAGCTATTTCTTTCCGTTTGTATGTAGTACATTATACTTCAATGGTCACAAAGTCGTTCAGACATCCTGTATCTATCTAATCATTTTATTTTATATATTAGTGAACCACCAAATTAAGGAGCATAATGCTTCCCGTTCAGTCGCACGGGTTGACGACTAGTTGTTTTAATTCAAACACAGGATCACCTTTAGGTGAAGGAGGACCTCCATGAGTTTCAATAGGCAAATTGTGTTTAAGCAGAGGACATTATTCAAAGAAAATCTTATCTATTTAATTTCTGTCATGCCTATGTAAATCATTTTCATGGTCTACCAAATATTGTTCTAGTGGATCAGTAGGAGGTACAACAATAGAAGCAAGACCAATTGTTTCATCCTTACTAGGCAATTCCTTTTTATGAGGTTTTCTACTAAACTCAGAAAAATTAAATTCATGAGACTCATCACCAAAGCTCACACCGACAATTTGTTTCTCACAATCTATTTTAGCATTAACGGTGTTCAAGAAAGGTCTACCAAAGATAATGGGACAAAAATCATATTGTGGGGAAACAAGAACAAGAAAATCAGTAGGGTATTTTATTTTCCCGCATAAGACTTCAACATCTCTAACAATCCCAAGTGGTGTGATGGTGTCTCTATTAGCAAGTTTAATAGTAACATCTATGTCTTCTATTTCAGCGGGTGCTATGTCATTCATAATTTCTTGATATAAGGTAAAAGGGATATCACTCACGCTAGGACCTATGTCACATAAACCATGATAATAGTGAGCTCCTATTTTAACAGAGACAACAGGCATGCCAACAACGGGTCTATGTTTAACCTTTTTATCAGGTTTGGCAATTCTAGCAGCTTCATCACAGAAGTAAATAACATGCCCATCTATATATACTTCCAGGAGATCTTTAACCATAGCAACACAAGGTTCTACCTTGATTTGTTCAGCTGGTTTGGGTGTTCTAATACAACTTTTGTTGACCACAGTTGAAACTTTAGCATGTTCCTTCATTCTAACAGGGAAAGGTGGTTTCTCAATATAAGCAGTAGGACCAACTGGATCAACATTATAAATAATAGTTTCATATTTAGCTATTACCGGTTCTTTAATTGGTGGGTGATATTTAAACCACTTCTCCTTAGGTAGATCAACATGAGTAGCAAAAGATTCACAAAAGGAGGCTACTATCTCGGGGTCAAGTCCATATTTAGTGCTAAACTTTTGAAAAGCATCAGTATTCATAAAAGATTTAACACAATCAAACTTAAGCTTAATACCTGACTCTTTACCTTCGTTGAGTACCAAATATTCAGAGTTACATTTAATTCTTTCTAAAAGATTCCTCGGAAATTCAATAGTCTTCTTCATAAAAGAACTAGCACCAGAAGTATCAAGCATGGATCAATCATTATGAGAAAGCTGAGCATAAAAATCTGGATAATAATTTCTCTTGAGAGCTCATGATTGGGGCATGAATATAACATTGACTTAATCCTCCCCCAAGCTAGAGAGATACTTTCTCCTTCACGAGGTCAAAAATTATATATATAATTCCGATCACGATGAACTAGATGCATAGGATAATTTTTTGGTGAAACTCCAATTTCAATCGATTCCAATTCCAAGATCCAATATCATCGCATAGCCTATACCATTCCAATGATTTTCCCTTCAAAGATAAAGGGAAAACATTCTTCTTAACTTCATCTCCGGGTAAACCTACAAGCTTAAATAATCCACAAATTTCTTCCACGTATATCAAATGCATATCAAGATGTTCGGTTCCATCTCCCGCGTAAGGATTAGCTAGCTGTTGTTTTTATCATACCCACAAGTATACGGGATAAATTGTAGCCTTTTTGATAAGTAAGAGTGTCGAACCCAACGAGGAGCAAAAGGAAATGACAAGTGGTTTTCAGCAAGGTAATGTGTGCAAGTGCTAAAATTGTAAGTAACAGAGTAGTTTGATAGAAAGATAATTTGTAACGAGCAAGTAATGATAATAGTACAAAAGTGCAGCAAGGTAGCCCAATCCTTTTGAGGCAAAGGACAGGCCAAAACGGTCTCTTATAATAAGCAAAGCGTTCTTGAGGGTACATGGGAATTTCACCTAGTCACTTTCATCATGTTGGTTCGATTTGTGTTTGCTACTTTGATTATTTGATATGTGGGTGAATCGGTGCTTAGGTGATGTTCTTACTTGAACAAACCTCCTACTTATGATTAACCCCCTCGTAAGCACCCGTAAATACCAGAAAAGTATTAAGAATAAATTCTAACAATAGCATTAAACTTTTGGATCCAATCATCCCTTACGGAATAGCGCATAAACTAGGGTTTAAGCTTCTGTCACTCTCGCAACCCATCATCTCATTACTACTCCACAATGCATTCCCTTAGGCCCAAATATGGTCAAGTGTCATGTAGTCAATGTTCACATGACACCACTAAGGGAATCACAACATACATACAAACAAAATATCGAACACATATCAAGTTCACATGATTACTTGCAACAAGATTTCTCCCGTGACCTCAAGAACAAAAGTAACTACTCACAAATGATAATCATGCTCAAGATCAGAGGGGTATTAAATAGCATATTGGATTTGAACCTATAATCTTCCACCAAATAAACCATATAGTAATCAACTACAAGATGTAATCAACACTACTAGTCACCCACAAGCACGAATCTATAGTTCCGGTACCAAGATTGAACACAAGAGATGAACTAGGGTTTGAGATGAGATGGTGCTGTTGAAGATGTTGATGGAGATTGCCCTCCCCAAGATGGGAGAGTTGTTGGTGATGATGATGACGATGATTTCCCCCTCCGGGTGGGAAATTCCCCCGGCGGAATTGCTCCGCCGGAGGGCAAAAGTGCTCCTGCCCAAGTTCCACCTCGAGACGGCGGTGCTCCGTTCCAAAAGTCCTCTGCTTATTTTTCTAGGCCAAAATGACTTATATACCAGAAGATGGGCACCGGAGGTGGGCTGGGCTGAGCATAACCCACCAGGGCACGCCTGGGGGGGCAGGCGCACCCTGGTGTCTTGTGCTCACCAGGTGGCCCCACTCTGTTAGTTATTTGCTCTAGTATTTCTTATTTATTCCATAAAAATTGCTCGTGAAGTTTCAGCTTATTTGGAGTTGTGCAGAATAGGTGGCCTGGCGTAGCTTTTCCAGGTCCAGATTTCCAGCGGCCGGAATTCTCCCCCTTTGTGTGAACCTTGCAAATTATGAGAGAAAAGGCATTAGAATAACTCCAAAAAGCATTATTATGCATTAAAACATTATAAATAACAGTAGGTAAACATGATGCAAAATGGATGTATCACGCGTTGGCATCGAGCGGGCCGCGGACAAGGCGAACGGCGCGACGGGCGTCTGGTGCAAGTACGGTGCGGCCGGCCTCTGGTGCAAGTACGGCATAGAGGGCCTCTACCCACTCCTGGCGAGGAATGGGGGTAGTGACGCACCCAGCTGCGACGCCCTGTCGACAGCAGGCAATCGCAGATGGATCCGCTCTTGCTGTGCGGCGCGCCGCGCCTCTTGCTCTACGGTGCTCGAACGGTCTCGCTGTGCGGCGAGCCGCAACCTATCGGCGCGGACGTGCCTAGCGTGCTCTGCGGCGTGCCATCGATCATGTTGTGCAGCGAGCTGCAACCTCTCGGCGCTGACATGCCTATCTTGATCCGCGGCGCTGAAGCGCCATGCGCCAAGGGTCTGCTCAACCCTGGCAATGACGCGCATCACGGTGTCGTCCATCGCGTTGCCAGGGAGCGCCTCGGCCTTGATGGGCCATGGCGCCTTCTCGTTTTCCTCGTCGACGAGCCTGGCGGCAGAGGCGGCGCTTTGGTGGGTTGGCATGCTTGGAAAAGGTGGATATGCTACAAGCTATGCTTGTTGCCTCCGTGTGTCGCGCGCCGCCTAGGTTTATGCGCAATATTGTTGGGTGGCGGGAAACCGGTGAGGAAATGGCGGGAAATGGTGGCATGTTCATAAAACGCCATCAATTAATGGAAACTTAGCATAGAAGAAACATCGAGCTAGCACGAGCGTGCGGGCACATTGCTCGCCCAAGGTTATATATGATCCATATACTTGTGTGCCCAATAGAGCACACTATTCACAGTAAAGAATATTGTCCCATTTATCCTAGTAGAGCAGTGGAGGCAAGTGTGACAAGAAGTAGATGATGATCAGATGATTGTTTATCCTAGTTATTTATGGATGTAATAGTTTACTTTGGTGTGTGGAAATGTCTTGTGTGTATGATGTCTACTACGCAACCTTCTTGTTGTAGACTCGTGTTGGGCCTCCAAGCGCAGACTTTTGTTGGACTAGCAATTTTCCCTCAAGTGGATGACCTAAGGTTCAACAATCTGTGGGAGGCGTAGGATGAAGATGGTCTCTCTCAAACAACCCTGCAACCAGATAACAAAGAGTCTCTTGTGTCCCCAACACACCCAATATAGTGGTAAATTGTATAGGTGCACTAGTTCGGCGAAGAGATGGTGATACAAGTGTAATATGGATGGTAGATATAGGTTTTTGTAATCTGAAAATATAAAAACAGCAAGGTAACTAGTAACAAAAGTGAGAAAAAACGATATTGCAATTCTTGAAAACAAGGCCTAGGGTTCATACTTTCACTAGTGCAACAACAATGATAACATAATTAAACCATATGGTAATCCCTCAACGTATGACAAAGAATCACTCCAAAGTTTCTATCGGAGAATGTAGGACGAAAACGTGCATCCACCCCTATGCATAGATTACCCCAATGTCACCTCGGGAATCCGCGAGTTGAGTGAAAAAAATACATCAAGTAAATCAATAGAACATCCCATTGTCACCACAGATATCCCATCGCAAGACATGCATACATCAAGTGTTCTCAAACCCAATACTCAATCCAACATAACGAAACCTCAAAGAGCAAGACTCAATTCATCACAAGAAGGTAGAGGCGGAAGAATACCATAATATCTAACTATATGAACAAAGCTCGCAGTACATCAAGAACACGAGAGAGAGAGAGAGAGAGAGAGAGAGAGAGATCAAACATATAGCTACTGGTATACATACCCTCAGCCCCGAGGGTGAACTACTCCCTCCTTGTCATGGAGACCGTCGGGATGATGAAGATGGCCTTTGGTGATGGTTTCCCCCTCCGGCAGGGTGCCGGAATGGGCTCCCAATTGGTTTTTCGTGGCTACAGAGGCTTGCGGCAACAAAACTTCTGACCTAGGTTTCTTTTCTGGGGTTTCTATATTTATAGGAATTTTTGGTGTCGGAAAAAAGTCAGGGGGGTTCCTGAGGAGCCCACAAGCCAGGGGCGCGCCCTAGGGGGGCGCCCCCTAGGCTTGTGGTCGCCTCGGGACTCTTCTGGCCCAACTCTGATGCGCTGTGTGCCTCAAATAATTTATACTAACAACATTGCAATCATGCTCATCATTCAAAGATTTTATGCCAAAAAATTTATTGAATTCTTCTTCTAACACTTGAGCACAATTTTCCTTTCCATCATTTTCATGAAAGACATTAAAAAGATGAAGCATATGAGGCAACCTCAATTCCATTTGTTTTTGTTTTCTTTTATAGACTAAACTAGTGATAAAATAAGAAACTAAAATATTCAATTGCAAGATGATGTGTCTCCAACGTATCTATACTTTATGAAGTATTCATGCTATTATATTATCCATCTTGGATGTTTTATATGCATTTATATGCTATTTTATATGATTTTTGGGAGTAGCCAATTTACCTAGAGCCCAGTGCTAGTTTCTGTTTTTTCCTTGTTTTTGAGTTTTACAGAAAAGGAATACCAAACGGAGTCCAATTGACGTGCCAATTTTTGACGATTTTTTATGGACCAGAAGAAGCCCACGGAGCATCCGAGATGGAACAGAAGTGTCCCGAGCCGTCCACGAGGGTGGAGGGTGCGCCCTACCCCCTGGGCGCGCCGCCCTATCTCGTGGACGACTCGGAGACCCTCTTGACATGAAACCGACGCCAACCTCTCCTATAAATGCCCAAACCTCCAGAAAATAACCTAGATCGGAAGTTCCACCTCCGCAAGCCTCTGTAGCACCGAGAAATCAATCCAGGCCCTCTCTGGCACCCTGCCGGAGGGGGCCATCATCACCGGAGGCCATGGGGAAGGATCTCGGAGGGGCCATCATCGCCATGAAGGCCAAGGACCAGAGGGGGAACCTCTCCCCATCCAGGGGGAGGCCATGGAGGAGGAAGCACAAGGGGGAGAACCTCTCCTCCTCTCTCTCGATGGCGCCGGAGTGCCATCGGGAGGGGAATCATCGCCGTGGTGATCGTCTTCATCAACATCACCATCATCATCACCATCCTCATGTCTTTTACGCGGTCCACTCTCCCGCACCCCACTGTAATCCCTACTTGAACATGGTGCTTTGTGCCACATATTATGATCCAATGATGTGTTGCCATCCTATGATGTTTTGAGTAGATATACTTTGTCTTTGGGTTGATTGATGATCTATATTGGTATGAGTTGTATGATTTATTTTGGTGCTGTCCTATTGTGCCCTCCGTGTCGCGCAAGCGTGAGGGATTCCCGCTGTACAGTGTTGCAATACATTCATGATTCGCTTATAATTGGTTGCTTGAGTGACAGAAGCATAAACCCGAGTAAGGGGGTTGTGGCGTATGGGATAAAGGGTACTTGATATGTTAAAGCTATGGTTGGGTTTTACCTTAATGATATTTAGTAGTTGCGGATGCTTGCTAGAGTTCCAATCATAAGTGCATATGATCCAAGAAGAGAAAGTATGTTAGCTTATGCCTCTCACTCATATGAAATTGCAATGACAACCACCGGTCTTGTCAACAATTGCCTAGGATAATTCCGCACACCGACCCATCATTATTCCACACTCGCTATTTATAATATTTAGTAATATATTCTAAATTTATGATAACCACACCTACTTTTATATTTTAGCTCTCCGATATCATGCAAAGTTATCCTCTTCATACCCACAACGTAGTTTTATTTCTCGTTTCTAGTTGGAAGCAAACTTTCGGTGTACGTAGAGTCGTATCAGTGGCAGATAGGACTTGAGAGAATATTGATCTTACCTTTAGCTCCTTGTGGGTTCGACACTCCATACTTATCACTTCCACCTTTGGGAATTGCTACGATGATTCCCTGCGCTTGGGGATTATCACAAGATCTAAAGATATACCTCCAAGCACTCACCTCCCCGGCAACGGCGCCAGAAAAGAGCTTGATGTATACTACGCAACCTTCTTCTTGTAGACTCGTGTTGGGCCTCCAAGCGCAGAGTTTTGTAGGACAGTAGCATTTTTTCCTCAAGTGGATGACCTAAGGTTTATCAATCCGTGGGAGGCGTAGGATGAAGATGGTCTCTCTCAAACAACCCTGCCACCAAATAACGAAGAATCTCTTGTGTCCCCAACACACCCAATACAATGGTAAATTGTGTAGGTGCACTAGTTCGGCAAAGAGGTGGTGATACAAGTGTAATATGGATCGTAGATATAGGTTTTTGAAATCTGAAAATATAGAAAAAGGAAGGTAACTAGTAACGAAAGTGAGCAAAAGCGGTATTGCAATGCTTGAAAACGAGGCCTAGGGTTCATACTTTCACTAGTGCAAAGTCACTCAGCAATGATAACATAATTAAATCATATGGTAATCCCTCAACGTACGACAAAGAATCACTCCAAAGTTTCTACAAGAGAACGGGGGACGAAAACGTGCATCAACCCCTATGCATAGATTACCACAATGTCACCTCGGGAATCCGCGAGTTGAGTGCCAAAACATACATCAAATGAATCAATATAACATCCCATTGTCACCTCAGATATCCCATCGCAAGACATACATCAAGTGTTCTCAAATCCCATACTCAATCCAACATAACGAAACCTCAAAGAGAAAGACTCAATTCATCACAAGAAGATAGAGGGGGAAGAATACCATAAGATCCAACTATATGAACAAAGCTCGCGGTACATCAAGATCATGCCAAATCAAGAACACGAGAGTGAGAGAGAGAGAGAGAGAGATCAAACACATAGCTACTAGTACATACCCTCAGCCCCGAGGGTGAACTAATCCCTCCTCGTATGGAACCGCCGGGATGATGAAGATGGCCTCCGGTGATGGTTTCCCCCACCGGTAGGGTGCCCGAACGGGCTCCCGATTAGTTTTTCATGGCTATAGAGGCTTGCGGTGGCGGAACTTCTGATCTAGGTTTCTTTTCGGGGGTTTCTATATTTAGACGATTCTTTAGCATCGGAAACAAGTCAGGGGGGGTTCCGAGGAGCCCACAAGCTACGGGGTGCGCCCTAGGGGGCGCCCCTAGGCTTTTGGTCGCCTCGGGACTCTTTTGGCCCAACTCCAATGCTCCGTGGGCTTCTTCTGGTCCATAAAAAATCACCGTAAATTTTCAGCTTGTTTGGACTCCGTTTGATATTCCTTTTTTGTAAAACTCAAAAACAAGGAAAAAAACAGAAAATGGCACGGGGTTTCGTGTGAACTAAATGGACTTATCCATAGCTACATAACGATTTCCAGAATTATTGAACATATAGTTATTATATAACAAATATAGATCCAATTCAAATATTTATTGAATTAATTCAAAGGCCCAAAATAATTGTTTCTGAGATTCTAGAAATATTGGTTTGAATTTTATCCCTTGCCAATATTTCCAGAGATTAACAGGAACATTTTCTTGGACTCATTTGATGAGATTTAAATGTTGGTTATTTTTAGAGGTCTTCTGAGGCTTTTGAAAATTCCTCAATTCAAATTTCATTTGAATTTAAACATGATGCTCACATGAAGGGCTAGCCTAGTGTATACCAGAACTTAGGGATGTGACAGCTCACCCCTACTAAACAAGAATCTCGTCCCGAGATTCAAGTCGTGAGGTAAGAAGACAGAGGGACACAAGCTAACACATTCTTCACGATCCAGATGTCTTTCTCGAGGATGTTGATTCATTGCATCACCTTGATCTCGACGTTTTGCTTTGACAACTACATCCAACATGACAACGAGTAGAAAGGGAGAATTTAGAAGAATCGATCTTCCTGAGGTTCGAGCAACTTAGGATCATCTTAATGATCACAAGATCAACTCATGGAATGAGACATAGAAACATCTCTGGAGCTGAGAGGAAAAACATGCATCAGGAGGGACGGAAGAAACAATTTGACGAGGGTTTCAAAGTAGCGAGGAAAAATTGCCATGATTCCATAACGCGGCACCTTAGGGAAGGTGACCATGGAATTATTCCCTTAGGTGGCAAAAAGAATTACTTTTGGTACAAAGATCATTGAAACTCTCTAAACCAGCCCAAGGAAAATCACAAACGATCATTTGAAGGAGTTCGGAGAAATGGCATACTCAGATCAGAAAGGAAACTATGGTTATGGAGCAACTCGGCAAACGGAAGGCACATTCCCGTTGATACCGCGGATATAACCTAGTGACTGAGTATGCTCTCAAGAACTTGAGCATTTCCATACCCATCAAGGTCTTACCAACATCCGTGCCGAGGATCCTGGCGACACATCTTACTACCAAGATGAATAGTGATGGACAATGCGGATATAAAGGAAGACAACACTTTCTCAGATTTCACCTTAGCGAGGCCAAGGAAACGAAATTTGGATGATCGACCAAGAGACATTTAGCACTCCGCTTCTAATGTTCTCCTTCATGTACTAGCGTATCCCATCCATAGATATGGTTTGATATCTAGAACATCAAGTAAAGGCCAGACTTCAGAAACACAAAAATCCATAAGGGACATCTAGGTAGTAAATCCTACAAAATCCTTAGGGGAGGTGGCCCACTTCCTCAATCAAGATACTACAATAATAGGCCTTCCGGCTGGGTGTGTTGGCCACGACAACCACTTACCGGATTATAGAGACCAATATTATAGTTCTTCAGACCTGGTTGGTAACAGGATGTTTCAGACAGCATGTCCGAAAAAAGAAAGTTTGCAACACAAACCGACGAGATGGCGTTGCGAGATTCTTGGGAGATGAACTTTGGTAGCAAGCTCGAAAACATGAGCGGGTTCTGCTACAAACATGTGAGGACGCTGTGCCAGACAAGCATGACCACAGAGTAGTCTTACAATAAAACACTACCGATTTCTGATAAGGAACCATCATCGAGGATATCGAAGTCCTTGTGCACTTATCGATGAACTTCTTATCCTTGAACAAGTCAATTAATGGCTTGGTGTGCTAGGGAATACGAATGGAGTGAAGATGATCAGTCTATCAGACCATAGAATACTTCGCACATGCATGACTGACTTGGGATGATTCCAGAGGAAGCAAAAACAAGCTTTCTCGAATTCACGGTGGCAACTTACATCAGATACACGTGAATTAGAGGATGTCACTTCTCTCATCCAAACATATACCTCATGGACGCAACATGAAGATAATGCTTATATAAGTTTCCAACACTAGCTCAAAGTTCAACACGAGTCATGGAGAATATAAGAATGTTGCCGATGGGCTCAGCAATAATTTATCAAAATTCCAATGGAGATGGAATTCCACAACTATGTGGACAAGGTTATAGCATTGGTCAGACCCAAAGAATATAATGGTGTATGCTCGAGGAAACCACCACGAGTAAGACAACATTACGAACATCGTTGGTTCTGATTTGATTTGACGGTAGCCCATGTTCAAATCAAAGTTTTGACAAGACAATAGATCCAACAACTGATCACGAGGACCAATCGGTGAAGATATCATCTTTCTTCAACACACACACAAACACAAGGATATCCCTTTGAGAATGAACTAAGTTAGGCAAAACTTTTATCTTCAACTCTCCAAGTTGTTGTTTAGCTCAACCAACTAGTTCAGGGTATCCAACACAGATTCTAGAAGAAATAATGGTTTATAGGAAAACCATTTGATCACGAGCTCAACGTAACGGTCAGGTGACCACCTGGTAACACTTCCGAGAAGATATTCGAAAAATCACGAACCACCGATATGTTACTAAGCTCGAGAACAATCTTGCTTTTTAGAGCAAGACGATATGATCAAATAAGCAAGGGATTGAATAATCCTAACTCATTGATCGAAGAGTGCACCGGAAATAAGGACTAGGTAGCACGATAAATCTTAGGATGATGATTCAATAACCGGCATAATAAGGATGAGAGTATTGTCCATTAACTACCAAGCAACGGAGGTGCTAGGAGTATTGAATTCACACATCACAATTCACTTGTCGGTATTCCGGTTATAATAACACGGAGACCGAGGAATGAAAGATGATGGCGAGGAGTATCACTAAATCAAGAATTCATAAGAGGTGGTGCAATTCTCATGACACTCTTGACATAAAGATGGTAACACTTCAAGGTAGAACAGAACAAAAACTGGATTGGCATTTTGATCTGTGGAATACAACTACTTTGACCCAATCCTAGATATGTACGAGGTACCGGAGTTAGTTTCTCCTAGCCATCCAGAATAGAATGGCTTGACGGACCACAATAATAACAGGCATCAATGGGCATGATTGCACACATACTCTTGACTATCAATTGATAGACGAGGGCCAGAAAATAACTAAAGAGGGACAACCCAAAGGAACAGATGATTTTCTGAGTTGTGGATGCATGGTTTAGCATGTCGAACAAGTTCAACATATTTCTTCCGGATAACCCATGTAGAAGAAGAAGGACTGGCAGATTCACAATTTGAATGGAGAACTCATCAAGAGCACTCTGGTTGTGATCTTTTGGTTCAAGAGAACTTCTGCCATAAACAGTTCATGGTAATTGGAAGAAGGATGTACCACGAACCTCGAGGACTATCGCAAATGTTACTAATATCCTAAAGGAACTAGCAACACTATCAACATGAGGTAAGTAGGGTGAATCTCGGGTTCAAAACCCAGGAGTAGAATACCTAGTAACTAAATGGCATCACGGGATGCTTTGGAGAATGGTGGCTAGAATTATCACACCGGGAACACAAAACATGGCTAGACTACTAGGTGAATCCCTAAAACACCTAGGGTCATAATAATAGCTCCAACATATATGTCGAGGCAACAGAGTACCTCAACTCACCGATTAGTGTGATTAACCTGGCCCAAAGGAACATCAGGAACATGGAAAGGATTTGCAAATGCATCAGACTGTTTAGAAACCTGGGATGACTCGGACAACATAACGGCTGTAAATGCTCAAAAATATTTGAGACATCCTGCAAAATAGTGGCATGACCACTCAGCATCACAATATCAAGGTTCTGAGGCCAGCTATGAACACACGGAAGTAGTAGAAACTGAACTGAGACTTGAATCCAACATTCCTATAAGTCTACAGATTAGTAACACGTGATCCTGATAGAAAGATGAGAAGCCTAGTTCTTAATCCCCGTAGAAGAGAAGAGGTTGACTCAGATTAGAAGGCATAAGGTAAAGGCGTAAAAAGAGCCTTACGTTCCCTTCCACAATCAATTCCCTTATATAACTAAAGCATTTCTAGACTCAACTTCGACCAGTTTGGCTTGGTAATCCTACAGGCAGTCAGGCTCTGATACCAACGCTGTCAGGACCCCGATTCTAAGTCACACCGATCTAGCCTGTAACACCTCATATCACTTTGCGGCCTCACGCACGGTATTCCCATGGGTGTCGCCTTACCATGGCCCGGGACCATTTGCGCCTTTTGGCTCACGTATATGATAGTGTCGCTAGCATCCATATGACAGAGAACCCGGGCCGATATGACTAGTCGTGAACCCAAAGTGGCACTAACTTACGGGGACAGGCATACATGAATCAACATCGAGCATGTCGGTCAGCAGCGTGTGAATCCGGGCTGTAGCACTGGGCTAGCAGGACTCCGGTGGACCGGGCTGTAGCAGGCTAGGCAGGACTCCGGATGTCACCGCGTGACATTTCCCCGAAGGGACAGACACAGGAACTAAGTGAATCACATGCCGGCCAGTCAAGTGTTCCGGAGCAGTAGTGCTGGGCTAGCAGGACTCCGGGGAACCGGACTGTAGCGGACTACTATCGCTCATGGAAGCACAAGACTACATTTCCCCATAAGAGAGGCTACCAAGGATAAACAACTAGGTTGTCGGATCCCACACATAGCAAGCATTTCAATCATACACACAATATGCTCGATATGTGCAAATACAACATGGCATCACAACAAGACTCTACGACTCAGAGTATTTATTCATTAGGCTCCGAAGAGCCAGATACTACAAACATGGGTCTCTCGACCCAGCATTCAGAGCATACAAGTCAAACACATGCGGAAGCATAACATGTCTGAGTACAGACAACTATAAATGAAAAAGGCTGAGAAGCCTGACTATCTACAAGACCCTGCCGAGGGCACAAGACCGTAGCTGAGGTAACAAGCTAAACGTCGAAGTCCAAGCGGTACTACTAGCGAGACTGAAGTCTCCCTGCAAAAACATAAAATAGGCAAACGTGAGTAGAAATGTACCCAACAAGACTTACATCAGAACTAACTACATATGCATCGGTATCAACAAAGGGGGTGGTGGAGTTTAACTGCAGCAAGCCAGCTTTGACTCGGTGGCTATCCTAAACTACGACTGCAAGTAACTCTTTTGAGGTGGCGCACACGAGTCCACCTATTCACCATTCAATACACCACTATGGATCCGCTCCCGTCTTCCTACGAGAACGCCATCCATAGCACTCACGCTTATCTTTCGCATTTTAGAGTATCCACTTTCACTTGTCTATGAACTGTACAGGCAACCCAGAAGTCCTTTACCGCGGACACGGCTATTCGAATAGATGATGTTAACCCTGCAGGGGTGTACTTCTTAACACACGCTCTCACCACTTACCGCCGTTTACACGACATGTACTCCGCAACCTTCAAGCGGAAGCCCAACGTCGGTGTCGGCCACAGCCTACCTAAACACTCAAGTCCCTAGTCCAGGTTTATCGCCTATTTAGGTTCCATCCGCAGGGAGTCCGGCCGAGGTTTCCACATACGGCCCCGAACGATGTGTACAGGGTTCCACGACACCAAACGGGCGCCCGGCATACCCGTCCACGTGCCTACCGCATCACAGCCCACCCCTCGGGTCAGCAATGTCCATGGCCTCCAGCATCCTACAAACACCAGAAACTAGTTGCAACTCCTGGACAGAGGACAAGGGTGATTAAGAAGCCGAGAGGGTCCATTGGTTTCGGGCCCAATGCGTGGTAGTAACTGTTTCATGGATCACAAACACAGAACTCAGTTCCTGAGGACGGATTCAATGAGACAACCCACCATGTACTCCTACATGGCCTCTCACCGCTACCTTTACCAAATCGTGTTCACACACTTAGCTCACACACAGTAGGACATGTTCATCACCATTCCAATTCATCCCCGATGAATCAGACCCGACTCAACTCTAAGCAGTAGCAGGCATGACAAACAAGCATGAATGAGTAGGCACATCAGGGCTCAAACAACTCCTACTCATGCTAGTGGGTTTGCATCTATTTACTATGGCAATGACAGGTCATGCAGAGGAAAAGGGGTTCAACTACCGCAGCATGTAACAGTTGAATCGATGTTGTCCTAATGCAGTAAAAGAGACAAGGAGCGAGAGAATGGGATTGTATCGGAATGAACAAGGGGTTTTTGCTTGCCTGGCACTTCTGAAGATGATATAGCTCTTCATCGGTGTCATCGAACTCATCGTCGGAACATACGTCTACCGAGGGGGAACAACCACCGGCAACAGAAAGGAAACACAATCAATGCAATGCGCAATATGATGCATGATCATGACATGGCAATATGCTGTGATTTGGCCTAATGCAACTAGCAACACAATTAAGTGTAGTTGGTTTGAACCCAAGGTTCAAATTCAAACTCCACATATGGTTATTTAAATGCCATCATTTGATTTGTCCTAAACAGTAGCTATCAGTTGTTCCAACATGCATGAAAATGGTACAGATGGATAGATTGGATTTTTCTGATCATTTTTCATATATAAATTATCTTATTTGGAGTTACGTTGAATTTCTATGATTTTTCAAAGTTTTGGATATTTTCTTAATTAAACAAATCATTTAAGATTTATTTAAATTCCAGAAAAGGATGACTGCATCAGCCTGAGATCATCATGACGTCAGCAGGTCAACGGGGCATGGTCCAGGTCAAACCTGATGCATGGGACCCGCTAGTCAGTGTCACAGAGCTGGCTAGTGTAACTGACATGTGGGCCTGGTCAACGACCACGTCAGCAGGTTCAAAGCTGACGCGTGGGGCCACTGGATTAATCTAAAATAAACAGGGATTAAATCATAGGGTTAATTTGGGCGCGGGGCCCAGATGTCAGTGAGAGAGGGGGTTAGTTAGCGGGGTAATTAGTCCCTAACGACGGTGCCACGTCAGCACGCCGGAGTTGAACGCCGGCGAGCACGCGAACGCGGCGGCGAAGCTCGGGAACGCGCTACGGGCGGCGGCTGGACGCGCTGGGGGCACCACGAGGAAGCCCTCGCTCGCCCGCATCCAGGGGTGCACGCAGCTGGGCGCAGGGAGGCCGGGGTCGACGACGGCGACCACTTGGGCGGCGGCCGGAGTTCGGTTGCGCTCGAAACCGGCGTTGTGGTGCACGGCAGGTCGAGCGGTGGGGTGCTAGGTGCTCCTGCAACCGTGCTGAGGACAGTGATGCTCTCAGACGCGGCGGAGATGGGCTCTAGCCACGGCGGCGTCGAAGTGCAACGACGGCGAGCTTTGGTCGGGGTGGCCAAAGGGGCTAGAGGAGGAAATCAACAGAGGGGAGAGAGGGGTTGGGAGCAGGGGCTCACGGCGATGCCGAAGAGGAGGTCAGCGAGCCCAGGGAGGTCCTGGCGGTGCCGAATCGACCGGAGGCGAGCCCGGGTGCCCAAGGTTGAAGACGAGGAAGAAACGTCGCTGTGGTGCTCACGCGGTCGAACGGACTGGTGTAGAAGATGAAGCAGACGACGCCAGTCCTTCTGGATGCGTCGGCAAGGCGAGGGGTGGACGGTGGCCATGGTCGAAGCGCAATGGCGGCGATGGACTCCGCTCGGTGCGTGAGGGAGAGAGATCCAGGGGAGGGAATGAGCGCGGGGAGAGAGCGAGAGGAGCCAGGGGGCGCGTGGCGACGTCCTGGGCGTCGAGGCAGCGACGGGAAGCAGGAGGTGGCCAGGCGCGTGGGCGCGCGCGGCGGCCACACGCCCCTCATCCTTCTGGCGAGAGGAGGGAGACGACTGGCATCAGCCAGCTGGGCTGGGCCGGCTCCTGGGCCGCACAGGTAAGTGCCCAGGTACTAGCTCTCTCTCTCTCTGTTATTTAATTTGTTCTGTTTTCTATTTTTGCTATTATGTTCTGATTTAGTTCAACGACCAAACCATTTTCAAAATTCATGAAAATAATTGTGTGAACTAAATGGACTTATCCAAAGCTACACAACGATTTCCAGAATTATTGAACATATATTTATTATATAACAAATATAGATCCAATTCATATATTTATTGAATAAATTCAAAGGCCCAAAATAATTGTTTCTGAGATTCTAGAAATATTGGGATGTGACAAGGCAGCATAGATCAAAGACGCGTTCTCTTGCACACACTGACGAAGCTCATTGAACATGAAGTCCAAAACATCCACTCTCTTCTTCTTTTGTAGATACACAAAGACAAAATACTTCAAATGTTGTGAGAATCATTGGCCTTTGGTGTGAGAGTATACCTCAGGATGTGGCGCATAGTATCATAGAGAGGCACAAGGTCTTTGATGGACCCGGTGACAAAATACTTCTCTTGCTTGTAGGCGAAAGAAATCTCATCCTTGGTGTGCTACCCACTCTCACGAACCCTACGAAACTCATCAGTTACCTCTTCGTCATCAATGAACAAATAGGGAATGATCTCAGAAAAGTTGGCCATAGGAGCAGAGCACCGATGCGTCCCGGACATCCAAGTGAGGGTGTGAACAAGAGCTGAATATACACCCGGATAGAGATGATCATTGTCCCGGAGACTCTCAACATTAACCTGCTTGTGTGGGGCAAACTTCTTGGCCTTGGTCATGAGCAACTCATGGTACACTCTTTGCTAAAATTCATTCTTGAACCGGGGATCCACTCCCAAACCTGTGGGAGGAGCATATGGATGACTCTGTCTTTGAGCCCAAAGCTCTGGCTTGGTCCACTTGGCAATGGAAGGTTCGTGAGATCCCTGAAGGAAATATGCCCTAGAGGCAATAATAAAGTTATTATTTATTTCTTTTTTATCATGATAAATGTTTATTATTCATGCTAGAATTGTATTAACCAGAAACATGATACATGTGTGAATACATAGATAAATAGAGTGTCACTAGTATGCCTCTACTTGACTAGCTCGTTGATCAAAGATGGTTATGTTTCCTAGCCATAGACATGAGTTGTCATTTGATTAACGGGATCACATCATTAGGAGAATGATGTGATTGACTTGACCCATTCCGTTAGTTTAGCAATTGAGAGTTTAGTATTCTCCTATTGCTTTCTTCATGACTTATACATGTTCCTATGACTATGTGATTATGCAACTCCCGTTTACCGGAGGAACACTTTGTGTGCTACCAAACGTCACAACGTAACTGGGTGATTATAAAGGTGCTCTGCAGGTGTCTCTAAAGGTGCTTGTTGGGTTGGCGTATTTCGAGATTAGGATTTGTCACTCAGATTGTCGGAGAGGTATCTCTGGGCCCCCTCGGTAATGCACATCACTATAAGCCTTGCAAGCAATGTGACTAATAAGTTAGTTGCAGGATGATGCAATACGTAACGAGTAAAGACACTTGCCGGTAACGAGATTGAACTAGGTATTGAGATACCGACGATCGAATCTCGGGCAAGTAACATACCGATAACAAAGGGAACAACGTATGTTGTTATGCGGTTTGACCGATAAAGATCTTCGTAGAATATGTAGAAGCCAATATGAGCATCCAGGTTCCGCTATTAGTTATTGACCGGAGAAGTGTCTCGGTCATGTCTACATAGTTCTCGAACCCATAGGGTCCGCACGCTTAAAGTTCGGTGACAATTTGTATTATGAGTTATATAATTTGATGTACCGAAGGTAGTTCCGAGTCTCGTATGAGATCGGGGACATGACGAGGAGTCTCGAAATGGTCGAGACATAAAGATCGATATATTGGACAACTATATTCGGACATCGGAAAGGTTCCGAGTGATTCGGGTATTTTCAGAGTACCGGGGAGTTACGGGAATTCACCAGGAGAAGTATTGGGCCTTATTGGGCCATACGGGAATAGAGGAGAGAGGCCAAAAGGAAGGAGGCGCGTGCCCCCCTCTGGTCTGAATTGGACAAGGGGTGCAGCCCCCTTTTCCTTATCCCTCTCCCCCTCTTTCCTTCTCTCCTACTCCGGAAAGGAAAGGGGAATCCTACTAGGACTTGGGAGTCCTAGTAGGACTTCCCACACTTGGCGCGCCCCCTCTAGGGCCGGCCTCTCCCTCCCTCCTTTATATACGGGGGCAGGGGGGCACCCCATGGACACACAAGTTGACTTGTTGATCTATTCCAGCCATGTGCGGTGCCCCCCTCCACCATATTCCACCTCGGTCATATCGTAGCGGTGCTTAGGCGAAGCCCTGCGTCGGTAGCAACATCATCACCGTCACCACGCCATCGTGCTGATGGAACTCTTCCGTGAAGTTCTGCTGGATCGGAGTTCGCGGGACGTCATCAAGCTGAACGTGTGCTGAACTCGGAGGTGTCGTACGTTCGGTACTTGGATCGGTCGGATCGTGAAGACATACGACTACATGAACCGCGTTGTGCTAACGCTTCCGCTTTCGGTCTACGAGGGTACGTGGACACAGTCTCCCCTCTCGTTGCTATGCATCACCATGATCCTGTGTGTGCGTAGGATTTTTTTGAAATTACTACATTCCCCAACAGTGGCATCCGAGCCTGGTTTTATGCGTAGATGTTATATGCACGAGTAGAACACAAGTGAGTTGTGGGCGATACAAGTTATACTGCTTACCAGCATGTCATACTTTGGTTCACCGGTATTGTTGGATGAAGCGGCCCGGACCGACATTACGCATATGCTTACGCGAGACTGGTTCTACCGACGTGCTTTGCACACAGGTGGCTGGCTTGTGTCAGTTTCTCCAACTTTAGTTGAACCGAGTGTGGCTACGCCCGGTCCTTGAGAAGGTTAAAACAACACCAACTTGACAAACTATCGTTGTGGTTTTAATGCGTAGGTAAGAACGGTTCTTGCTCAGCCCGTAGCAGCCACGTAAAACTTGCAACAACAAAGTAGAGGACGTCTAACTTGTTTTTCCAGGGCATGTTGTGATGTGATATGGTCAAGACATGATGCTAAATTTTATTTTATGAGATGATCATGTTTTGTAACCGAGTTATCGGCAACTGGGAGGAGGCATATGGTTGTCGCTTTATTGTATGCAATGCAATCGCCCTGTAATTGCTTTACTTTATCACTAAGCGGTAGCAATAGTCGTAGAAGCAATAGTTGGCGAGACGACAACGATGCTACGATGGAGATCAAGGTGTTGCGCCGGTGACGATGGTGATCATGACGGTGCTTCGGAGATGGAGATCACAAGCACAAGATGATGATGGCCATATCATATCACTTATATTGATTGCATGTGATGTTTATCTTTTATGCATCTTATTTTGCTTATATCGACTGTAGCATTATAAGATGATCTCTCACTAAATTTCAAGGTGTAAGTGGTCTCCCTGAGTATGCACCGTTGTGAAAGTTCTTCGTGCTGAGACACGACGTGATTTTCGGGTATGATAGGCTCTACGTTCAAATACAACGGGTGCAAAAGAGTTGCACCTGCGGAACACTCAGGTTAAACTTGACGAGCCTAGCATATGCAGATATGGCCTCGGAACACTGAGATCGAAAGATCGAGCGTGAATCATATAGTAGATATGATCAACATAGTGATGTTCACCATTGATACTACTCCATCTCACGTGCTGATCGGACATGGTTTAGTTGATATGGATCACGTGATCACTTAGAGGATTAGAGGGATGTCTATCTAAGTGGGAGTTCTTAAGTAATATGATTAATTGGACTTAAATTTATCATGAACTTAGTACCTGATAGTATTTTGCTTGTCCATATTGCTGTAGATAGATGGCCCGTGCTGTTGTTTCATTGAATTTTAATGCGTTCCTTGAGAAAGCAAAGTTGAAAGATGTCAGTAGCAATGATGCCGACTTGGTCCATGATATGAGGATTTTCCTCATTGCTGCACAGAAGAATTATGTCCTTAATGCACCGCTAGGTGACAGACCTATTGCAGGAGCAGATGCAGACGTTATGAACGTTTTGACAAAAGCTCGGTATGATGACTACTTGATAGTTTAGTGCACCATGCTTTACGGCTTAAAACTAGGACTTCAAAAATGTTTTGAACGTCATGGAGCATATAAGATGTTCCAAGAGTTTAAATTGGTATTTCATACTCAGGCCCGTGTCGAGAGGTATGAGACCTCTGACAGTACTTTGCCTACAAGATGGAGGAGAATAGCTCAACCAGTGAGCATGTACTCAGATTGTCTGGGTACTACAATTGCTTGAATCAAGTGGGAGGTAATCTTCCAGATAAGATAGTAATTGACAAAGTTCTCTAGTCACTATCACCAAGTTACTAGAACTTCGTGATGAACTATAATATGCAAGGGATGACGAAAACAATTCCCAAGCTCTTCCCAATGCTAAAATCGGCGAAGGTAGAAATCAAGAAGAGCATCAAGTGTTGATGGTTGACAAAGACCACTAGTTTCAAGAAAAAGGCAAAGGGAAAAAGGGGAACTTCAAGAATAACGGCAAGCAAGTTGTTGCTCAAGTGAAGAAGCCCAAGTCTGGACCTAAGCCTGAAACTGAGTGCTTCTACTGCAAAGGGACTGGTCACTAGAAGTGGAACTGCCCCAAGTATTTGGCGGATAAGAAGGATGGCAAAGTGAACAAAAGTATATTTGATACTGGTTCAGTTGCTAAGAGTAGTAACTCGAAACGGGAGTTGCAGAATAAACAGAGACTAGTTGAGGGTGAAGTGACGAGGTGTGTTGGAAGTGGTTCCAAGATTGATATGATCATCATCGCGCACTCCCTATACTTTCGGGATTAGTGTTAAACCTAAATAAATGTTATTTGGCATTTGCGTTGAGCATGAATATGATTTGATCATGTTTATTGCAATACGGTTATTCATTTAAAGTGAGAGAATAATTGTTGTTCTGTTTACATGAATAAAACCTTCGATGGTCATACACCCAATGAAAATAGTTTATTGGATCTTGATCGTAGTGATACACATATTCATAATATTGATGCCAAAACATGCAAAGTTGATAATGATAGTGCAACTTATTTGTGGCACTGCCGTTTGGGTCATATCGGTGTAAAGCGCATGAAAAAACTACATAAAGATGGATTTTTGGAATCACTTGGTTATGAATCATTTGATGCTTGCGAACCGTGCCTTTTCGGCAAGATGACTAAGACTCCATTCTCCGGAACAATTGAGCAAGCAACTGACTTATTGGATATATTACATACTGATGTATGCGGTCTGATGAGTGTTAAGGCTCACGGCAAGTATCGTTATTTTCTGACCTCCACAGATGATTTGAGCAGATATGGGTATATCTACTTGATGAAACACAAGTCTGAAACATTTGAAATGTTCAAAGAATTTCAGAGTGAAGTGGAGAATCATCGTAACAAGAAAATAAAAGTTTCTACGATATGATCGCAGAGGAAAAATATTTGAGTTACGAAGTTTGGCCTTCAGTTAAAACAATGTGAAATAGTTTCACTACTCACGCCATCCAGAACACCACAGCGTAATGGTGTGTCCGAACATCCTAACCGTACTTTATTATATATGGTGCGATCTATGATGTCTCTTACCGATTTTACCACTATCGTTTTGGGGTTATGCATTAGAGACAGCTGCATTCACTTTAAATAGGGCACCATCAAAATCCGTTGAGACGACGCCTTATGAACTGTGGTTTGGCAAGAAACCAAAGTTGTCGTTTCTTAAAGTTTGGGGCTGCAATGCTTATGTGAAAAAGTTTCAACCTGATAAGCTCGAACCCAAATCGGAGAAATGTGTCTTCATAGGATACCCAAAAGAGACTGTTGGGTACACCTTCTATCACAGATCCGAAGGCAAGACTTTTGTTGCTAAATTTGGATCCTTTATAGAAAAGGAGTTTCTCTAGAAGGAAGTGAGTGGGAGGAAAGTAGAACTTGATGAGGTAACTGTACCTACTCCCTTATTGGAAAGTAGTTCATCACAGAAACCTGTTTCTGTGACATCTACACCAATTAGTGAGGAAGCTAATGATGATGATCATGAAACTTCAGATCAAGTTGCTATTGAACCTCGTAGGTCAACCAGACTAAGATTCGCACCAGAGTGGTATGGTAACCCTGTTCTGGAAGTCATGTTACTAGACCATGACGAACCTACGAACTATCAGGAAGCGATGATGAGCCCAGATTCCGCAAAATGGCTTGAGGCCATGAAATCTGAGATGGGATCCATGTATGAGAACAAAGTGTGGACTTTGGTTGACTTGCCCGATGATCGGCAAGCCATCGAGAATAAATGGATCTTCAAGAAGAAGAGAGACGCTGATGGTAATGTTTCTGTCTACCAAGCTCGACTTGTTGCGAAAGGTTTTCGACAAGTTCAAGGAATTGACTACGATGAGACCTTCTCACCCGTAGCAATTCTTAAGTCCGTCCGAATCATGTTAGCAATTGCTGCATTTTATGATTATGAAATTTGGCAAATGGATGTAAAGACTGGATTCCTGAATGGATTTCTGGAAGAAGAGTTGTATATGATGCAACCTGAAGGTTTTATCGATCCAAAGGGCGCTAACAAAGTGTGTAAGCTCCAGCGATCCATTTATGGACTGGTGCAAGCATCTCGGAGTTGGAATAAACGGTTTGATAGTGTGACCAAAGCATACGGTTTTATACAGACTTTTGGAGAAGCCTATATTTACGAGAAAGTGAGTGGGAGCTCTGTAGCATTTCTGATATTATATGTGGATGACATATTGTTGATTGGAAATGATATAGAATTTCTGGATAGCATAAAGGGATATTTGAACAAGAGTTTTTCATTGAAGGACCTCGGTGAAGCTGCTTATATATTGGGCATTAAGATCTATAGAGATAGATCAAGACGCTTAATTGGACTTCACAAAGTACATACCTTAACAAAGTTTTGAAGAAGTTCAAAATGGATCAAGCAAAGAAAGGGTTCTTGCCTGTGTTACAAGGTGTGAAGTTGAGTAAGACTCAATGCCCGACCACTGCAGAAGATAGAGAGAAGATGAAAGATGTTCCCTATGCTTCAGCCATAGGCTCTATCATGTATGCAATGCTGTGTACCAGACCTGATGTGTACCTTGCTATTAGTTTAGCAGGGAGGTACCAAAGTAATCCAGGAGTGGATCACCGGACAGCGGTCAAGAACATCCTGAAATACCTAAAAAGGACTAAGGATATGTTTCTCGTTTATAAAGGTGACAAAGAGCTCATCGTAAATGGTTACGTTGATGAAAGTTTTGACACTGATCCGGACGATTCTAAATCGCAAACTGGATACGTGTTTATATTGAACGGTGGAGCTGTCAGTTGGAGCAGTTCTAAACAAAGCGTCGTGGCGGGATCTACGTGTGAGGCGGAGTACATAGCTGCTTCGGAAGCAGCGAATGAAGGAGTCTGGATGAAGGAGTTCATATCCGATCTAGGTGTCATACCTAGTGCACCGGGTCCAATGAAAATATTTTGTGACAATACTGGTGCAATTGCCTTAGCAAAGGAATCCATATTTCACAAGAGAACCAAGCACATCAAGAGATGCTTCAACTCCATCCGGGATCAAGTCCAGGTGGGAGACATAGAGATTTGCAAGATACATACGGATCTGAATGTTGTAGACCCGTTGACTAAGCCTCTTCCACGAGCAAAACATGATCAGCACCAAGGCTCCATGGGTGTTAGAATCATTACTGTGTAAACTAGATTAATGACTCTAGTAAACCTTTTGTGTGTTGGTCACATGGTGATGTGAACTATTGTTGTTAAATCACATGGCGATGTGAGCTAGATTATTAACTCTAGTGCAAGTGGGAGACTGAAGGAAATTATGTCCTAGAGGCAATAATAAAGTTATTATTTATTTCCTTATATCATGATAAATGTTTATTATTCATGCTAGAATTGTATTAACCGGAAACATGATACATGTGTGAATACATAGACAAACAGAGTGTCACTAGTATGCCTCTACTTGACTAGCTCGTTGATCAAAGATGGTTATGTTTCCTAGCCATAGACATGAGTTGTCATTTGATTAAGGGGATCACATCATGAGGAGAATGATGTGATTGACTTGATCCATTTCGTTAGCTTAGCACTTGATCGTTTAGTATTTTGCTATTGCTTTCTTCATGACTTATACATGTTCCTATGACTATGAGATTATGCAACTCCCGTTTACCGGAGGAACACTTTGTGTGCTACCAAACTTCACAACGTAACTGGGTGATTATAAAGGTGCTCTACAGGTGTCTCCGAAGGTACTTGTTGGGTTGGCGTATTTTGAGATTAGGATTTGTTACTCCAATTGTCGGAGAGGTATCTCTGGGCCCTCTCGGTAATGCACATCACTATAAGCCTTGCAAGCAATGTGACAAATAAGTTAGTTGTGGGATGATGCAATACGTAACGAGTAAAGACACTTGCCGGTAAAGAGATTGAACTAGGTATTGAGATACCGACGATCGAATCTCGGGCAAGTAACATACCGATGACAAAGGGAACAACATATGTTGTTATGCTGTTTGACCAATAAAGATCTTCATAGAATATGTAGGAGCCAATATGAGCATCCAGGTTCCGCTATTGGTTATTGATCGGAGAAGTGTCTCGGTCATGTCTACATAGTTCTCGAACCTATAGGGTCCGCACGCTTAAAGTTCGGTGACGATTTGTATTATGAGTTATGTAATTTGATGTACCGAAGGTAGTTCTGTTGGGGAACGTAGTAATTTCAAAAAATTTCCTACGCACACGCAAGCTCATGGTGATGCATAGCAACGAGAGGGGAGAGTGTTGTCCACGTACCCTCGTAGACCGATAGCGGAAGCGTTATCACAACGCGGTTGATGTAGTCGTACGTCTTCACGATCCGACCGATCAAGTACCGAACGCACGGCACCTCCGAGTTCTACACACGTTCAGCTCGATGACGTCCCTCGAACTCCGATCCAGCCGAGTGTTGAGGGAGAGTTTCGTCAGCACGACGGCGTGGTGACGATGATGATGTTCCACCGTCGCAGGGCTTCGCCTAAGCTCCGCAACGGTATTATCGAGGTGTAATATGGTGGAGGGGGGCACCGCACACGGCTAAGAGATCTCAAGGATCAGTTGTTGTGTCTATGGGGTGCCCCCTGCCCCCGTATATAAAGGAGCAAGGAGGAGGCAGCCGGCCAAGGGAAGAGGAGCGCCAAAGGGGGGAGTCCTACTCCCACCGGGAGTAGGACTCCTCCTTTCCTTGTGGGAGTAGGAGAAGGGAAGGGGGAAGGAGAAAGAAGGAAGGGGGCGCCCCCCTCCCTAGTCCAATTCGGACTAGCCCATGGGGAGGGGTGCGGCCACCCTTTGGGGTCTTTCTCTCCTTTCCCGTATGGCCCATTAAGGCCCGATACGAATTCCCGTAACTCTCCGGTACTCCGAAAAATACCCGAATCACTCGGAACCTTTCCGAAGTCCGAATATAGTCGTCCAATATATCGATCTTTACTTCTCGGCCATTTCGAGACTCCTCGTCATGTCCCCGATCTCATCCGGGACTCCGAACTCCTTCGGTACATCAAAACTCAATAAAACTGTCATCGTAACGTTAAGCGTGCGGACCCTTCGGGTTCGAGAACTATGTAGACATGACCGAGACACCTCTCCGGTCAATAACCAATAGCGGGACCTGGATGCCCATATTGGCTCCCACATATTCTACGAAGATCTTTATCGGTCAGACCGCATAACAACATACGTTGTTCCCTTTGTCATCGGTATGTTACTTTCCCGAGATTCGATCGTGGTATCTCGATACCTAGTTCAATCTCGTTACCGGCAAGTCTCTTTACTCGTTCCGTAATACATCATCCCGCAACTAACTCATTAGTCACAATGCTTGCAAGGCTTATAGTGATGTGCATTACCGAGTGGGCCCAGAGATACCTCTCCGACAATCGGAGTGACAAATCCTAATCTCGAAATACGCCAACCCAACAAGTACCTTTGGAGACACCTGTAGAGCACCTTTATAATCACCCAGTTACGTTGTGACGTTTGGTAGCACACAAAGTGTTCCTCCGGTAAACGGGAGTTGCATAATCTCATAGTCATAGGAACATGTATAAGTCATGAAGAAAGCAATAGCAACATACTAAACGATCGGGTGCTAAGCTAACGTAATGGGTCATGTCAATCACGTCATTCTCCTAATGAGGTGATCCCGTTAATCAAATGACAACTCATGTCTATGGCTAGGAAACATAACCATCTTTGATTAACGAGCTAGTCAAGTAGAGGCATACTAGTGACACTCTGTTTGTCTATGTATTCACACATGTATTATGTTTCCGGTTAATACAATTCTAGCATGAATAATAAACATTTATCATGATATAAGGAAATATATAATACTTTATTATTGCCTCTAGGGCATATTTCCTTCAGTCTCCCACTTGCACTAGAGTCAATAATCTAGTTCACATTGCCATGTGATTTAACATCAATAATTCACATCACCATGTGATTAACACCCATAGTTCACATCTCTATGTGACCAACACTCAAAGGGTTTACTAGAGTCAATAATCTAGTTCACATCGCTATGTGATTAACACCCAAAGAGTACTAAGGTGTGATCATGTTTTGATTGTGAGATAATTTTAGTCAACGGGTCTGTCACATCCAGATCCGTAAGTACTTTGCAAATTTCTATGTCTACAATGCTCTGCACGGAGCTACTCTAGCTAATTGCTCCCACTTTCAATATGTATCTAGACCAAGACTTAGAGTCATCTAGATTTAGTGTCAAAACTTGCATCGACGTAACCCTTTACACCGAACCTTTTGTCACTTCCATAATCGAGAAACATATCCTTATTCCACTAAGGATAATTTTGACCGCTGTCGAGTGATCTACTCCTAGATCACTATTGTACTCCCTTGCCAAAATCAGTGTGGGGTATACAATAGATCTGGTACACAGCATGGCATACTTTATAGAACCTATGGCCAAGGCATAGGGAATGACTTTCATTCTCTTTCTATCTTCTGCCGTGGTCAGGCTTTGAGTCTTACTCAATTTCACACCTTGTAACACAGGCAAGAACTCTTTCTTTGACTGTTCTATTTTGAACTACTTCAAAATCTTGTTAAGGTATGTACTCATTGAAAAAACTTATCAAGCATTTTGATCTATCTCTATAGATCTTGATGCTCAATATGTAAGCAGCTTCACCGAGGTCTTTCTTTTGAAAAACTCCTTTCAAACACTCCTTTATGCTTTGCAGAATAATTCTACTTTATTTCCGATCAACAATATATACTTATCGGAAATGCTGTAGTGCTCCCACTCACTTTCTTGTAAATACAGGCTTCACCGCAAGTCTGTATAACACTATATCCTTTGATCAACTTATCAAAGTGTATATTCCAACTCCGAGATGCTTGCACTAGTCCATAGATGGATCGCTGGAGCTTGCATATTTTGTTAGCACCTTTAGGATTGACAAAACCTCCTGGTTGCATCATATACAACTCTTCTTTAATAAATCCATTAAGGAATGCAGTTTTGTTTATCCCTTTGCCATGCGGCAATTGCTAACATGATTCGGACAGACTTAAGCATAGATACGAGTGAGAAACTCTCATCGTAGTCAACACTTTGAACTTGTCGAAAACCTTTTTTCGACAATTCTAGCTTTGTAGATAGTAACACTACTATCAGCGTCCGCTTTCCTCTTGAAGATCCATTTAATCTCAATGGCTCGCCGATCATTGGGCAAGTCAATCAAAGTCCATACTTTGTTCTCATATATGGATCTTATATCACATTTCATGGCTTCAAACCATTTTGCGGAATCTGGGCTCACCATCGCTTCTTCATAGTTCGTAGGTTCGCCATGGTCTAGTAACATGACCTCCAGAACAGGATTACCGTACCACTCTGGTGCGGTTCTTGATCTAGTTGACCTACGAAGTTCAGTAATAACTTGATCTGAAGTTTCATGATCATTATCATTAACTTCCTCACTAATTGGTGTAGGAGTCACAGGAACAGATTTCTGTGATGAACTACTTTCCAATAAGGGAGCAGGTACAGTTACCTCATCAAGTTCTACTTTCCTCCCACTCACATCTTTCGAGAGAAACTCCTTCTCTAGAAACGATCCATACTAAGCAACGAATGTCTTTCCTTCGGATCTGTGATAGAAGGTATACCCAACTGTTTCCTTTGGGTATCCTATGAAGACACATTTCTCCGATTTGGGTTTGAGCTTATCAGGATGAAACCTTTTCACATAAGCATCGCAACCCCAAACTTTAAGAAACGACAACTTTGGTTTCTTGCCAAACCACAGTTCATAAGGCGTCGTCTCAACGAATTTGATGGTGCCCTATTTAACGTGAATGTAGCTGTCTCTAATGCATAACCCCAAAACGATAGTGGTAAATTGGTAAGAGACATCATAGATTGCACTATATCCAATAAAGTACGGTTATGAAGTTCGTACACACCATTACACCATGGTGTTCGAGGTGGCATGAGTAGTGAAACTATTTCACATTGTTTTAACTGAAGGCCAAACTCGTAACTCAAATACTCTTCTCTATGATCAGATCATAGAAACTTTATTTTCTTGTCACGATGATTTTCCACTTCACTCTGAAATTCTTTGAACTTTTCAAATGTTTCAGACTTATGTTTCATCAAGCAGATATACCCATATCTGCTCAAATCATCTGTGAAGGTCAGAAAATAATGATACCTGCTACGAGCCTTAATATTCATCGGACCACATACATCTGTATGTATGATTTCCAACAAATCTGTTGCTCTCTCCGTAGTTCCGGAGAATGGCGTTTTAGTCATCTTGCCCATGAGGCACGGTTCGCAAGCATCAAGTGATTCATAATCAAGTGATTCCAAAATCCCATCAGTATGGAGTTTCTTCATGCGCTTTACACCAATATGACCTAAACGGCAGTGCCACAAATAAGTTGCACTATCATTATTAACTTTGCACTCTTTTGGCTTCAATATTATGAATATGTGTATCACTACGATCGAGATCCAACAAACCATTTTCGTTTGTGTGTGTGACCATAAAAGGTCTTTATTCATGTAAACAGAACAACAATTGTTCTCTAACTTAAATGAATAACTGTATTGCAATAACCATGATCAAATCATATTCATGCTCAACGCAAACACCAAATAACACTTATTTAGTTTCAACACTAATCCCGAAAGTATAGGGAGTGTGCGATGATGATCATATCAATCTTGGAACTACTTCCAACACACATCGTCACCTCGCCTTTTACTAGTCTCTGTTTATTCTGCTACTCCCGTTTTCGAGTTACTACTCTTTAGCAACTGAACCAGTATCAAATACTGAGGGGTTGCTATAAACACTAGTAAGTACACATCACTAACATGTATATCCAATATACCTTTGTTCACTTTGCCATCTTTCTTATCTACCAAATACTTGGGGTAGTTCCGCTTCCAGTGACTAGTCCCTTTGCAGTAGAAGCACTTAGTCTCAGGCTTAGGTACAGACTTGGGCTTCTTCACTTGAGTAGCAACTTGCTTGCCGTTCTTTTGAAGTTCCCCTTCTTCCCTTTGCCCTTTTCTTGAAACTAGTGGTCTTGTCAACCATCAACACTTGAAGTGGTCTCGTCAACCATCAACACTTGATGTTTTTCTTGATTTCTACCTTCGTCGATTTCAGCATCACGAAGAGCTCGGGAATTACTTTCATCATCCCTTGCATATTATAGTTCATCACGAAGTTCTACTAACTTGGTGATGGTGACTAGAGAATTCTGTTAATCACTATTTTATTTGGAAGATTAACTCCCACTTGATTCAAGCGATTGTAGTACCCAGACAATCTGAGCACATGCTCACTAGTTGAGCGATTCTCCTCCATCTTTTAGCTATAGAACTTGTTGGAGACTTCATATCTCTCAACTCGGGTATTTGCTTGAAATATTAACTTCAACTCCTGGAACATCTTATATGGTCCATGACGTTCAAAACGTCTTTGAAGTCCCGATTCTAAGCCGTTTAAGCATGGTGCACTAAACTATCAAGTAGTCATCATATTGAGCTAGCCAAACGTTCATAACGTCTGCATCTGCTCCTGCAATAGGTCTGTCACCTAGCGGTGCATCAAGGACATAATTCTTCTGTGCAGCAATGAGGATAATCCTCAGATCACGGATCCAATCCGCATCTTTGCTACTAACATCTTTCAACATAATTTTTCTCTAGGAACATATCAAAAATAAACGCAGGGAAGCAACAACGCGAGCTATTGATCTACAACATAATTTGCAAAATACTATCAGGACTAAGTTCATGATAAATTTAAGTTCAATTAATCATATTACTTAAGAACTCCCACTTAGATAGACATCTCTCTAATCATCTAAGTGATTACGTGATCCAAAGCAACTAAACCATGTCCGATTAACACGTGAGATGGAGTAGTTTCAATGGTGAACATCACTATGTTGATCATATCTACTATATGATTCACGCTCGACCTTTCGGTCTCTGTGTTCCGAGGCCATATCTGTACATATGCTAGGCTCGTCAAGTTTAACCTGAGTATTCCGCGTGTGCAACTGTTTTGCACCCGTTGTATTTGAACGTAGAGCCTATCACACCCGATTTAACACGTGGTGTCTCAGCACGAAGAACTTTCGCAACGGTGCATACTCAGGGAGAACACTTTTGTCTTGAAATTTTAGTGAGAGATCATCTTATAATGCTACCGTCAATCAAAGCAAGATAAGATGCATAAAGGATTAACATCACATGCAATCAATATAAGTGATATGATATGGCCATCATCATCTTGTGCTTGTGATCTCCATCTCCGAAGCACCGTGCTTGTGATCTCCATCTTCGAAGCACCGTCATGATCACCATCGTCACCGGCGCGACACCTTGATCTCCATCGTAGCATCGTTGTCGTCTCGCCAACTTATTGTTTTTACGACTATCGCTACCGCTTAGTGATAAAGTAAAACTATTACATGGCGATTGCATCTCATACAATAAAGCGACAACCATATGGCTCCTGCCAGTTGCCGATAACTCGGTTACAAAACATGATCATCTCATACAACACATTATATCACATCATGTCTTGACCATATCACATCACAACATGCCCTGCAAAAACAAGTTAGACGTGCTCTACTTTGTTGTTGCAAGTTTTACGTGGCTGCTACGGGCTTAGCAAGAACCGTTCTTACCTACGCATCAAAACCACAACGATAGTTTGTCAAGTTGGTGCTGTTTTAACCTTCGCAAGGACCGGGCGTAGCCACACTCGGTTCAACTAAAGTGAGAGAGACAGACACCCGCCAGTCACCTTTAAGCAACGAGTGCTCCGAACGGTGAAACCAGTCTCGCGTAAGCGTACGCGTAATGTCGGTCCGGGCCGCTTCATCTCACAATACCGCTGAACCAAAGTATGACATGCTGGTAAGCAGTATGACTTATATCGCCCACAACTCACTTGTGTTCTACTCGTGCATAGCATCAACGCATAAAACCAGGCTCGGATGCCACTGTTGGGGAACGTAGTAATTTCAAAAAATTTCCTACGCACACGCAAGATCATGGTGATGCATAGCAACGAGAGGGGAGAGTGTTGTCCACGTACCCTCGTAGACCGATAGCGGAAGCGTTATCACAACGCGGTTGATGTAGTCGTACGTCTTCACGATCCGACCGATCAAGTACCGAACGCACGGCACCTCCGAGTTCTACACACGTTCAGCTCGATGACGTCCCTCGAACTCCGATCCAGCTGAGTGTTGGGGGAGAGTTTCGTCAGCACGACGGCGTGGTGACGATGATGATGTTCCACCGTCGCAGGGCTTCGCCTAAGCTCCGCAACGGTATTATCGAGGTGTAATATGGTGGAGGGGGGCACCGCACACGGCTAAGAGATCTCAAGGATCAATTGTTGTGTCTATGGGGTGCCCCCCTGCCCCCGTATATAAAGGAGCAAGGAGGAGGCAGCCGGCCAAGGGAAGAGGCGCGCCAAAGGGGGGAGTCCTACTCCCACCGGGAGTAGGACTCCTCCTTTCCTTGTGGGAGTAGGAGAAGGGAAGGTGGAAGGAGAAAGAAGGAAGGGGGCGCCCCCCCTCCCTAGTCCAATTCGGACTAGCCCATGGGGAGGGGTGCGGCCACCCTTTGGGGTCTTTCTCTCCTTTCCCGTATGGCCCATTAAGGCCCAATACGAATTCCCGTAACTCTCCGGTACTCCGAAAAATACCCGAATCACTCGGAACCTTTCCGAAGTCCGAATATAGTCGTCCAATATATCGATCTTTACGTCTCGGCCATTTCGAGACTCCTCGTCATGTCCCCGATCTCATCTGGGACTCCGAACTCCTTCGGTACATCAAAACTCAATAAAACTGTCATCGTAACGTTAAGCGTGCGGACCCTTCGGGTTCGAGAACTATGTAGACATGACCGAGACACCTCTCCGGTCAATAACCAATAGCGGGACCTGGATGCCCATATTGGCTCCCACATATTCTACGAAGATCTTTATCGGTCAGACCGCATAACAACATACGTTGTTCCCTTTGTCATCGGTATGTTACTTGCCCGAGATTCGATCGTCGGTATCTCGATACCTAGTTCAATCTCGTTACCGGCAAGTCTCTTTACTCGTTCCGTAATACATCATCCCGTAACTAACTCATTAGTCACAATGCTTGCAAGGCTTATAGTGATGTGCATTACCGAGTGGGCCCAGAGATACCTCTCCGACAATCGGAGTGACAAATCCTAATCTCGAAATACGCCAACCCAACAAGTACCTTTGGAGACACCTGTAGAGCACCTTTATAATCACCCAGTTACGTTGTGACGTTTGGTAGCACACAAAGTGTTCCTCCGGTAAACGGGAGTTGCATAATCTCATAGTCATAGGAACATGTATAAGTCATGAAGAAAGCAATAGCAACATACTAAACGATCGGTTGCTAAGCTAATGTAATGGGTCATGTCAATCACGTCATTCTCCTAATGAGGTGATCCCGTTAATCAAATGACAACTCATGTCTATGGCTAGGAAACATAACCATCTTTGATTAACAAGCTAGTCAAGTAGAGGCATACTAGTGACACTCTGTTTGTCTATGTATTCACACATGTATTATGTTTCCGGTTAATACAATTCTAGCATGAATAATAAACATTTATCATGATATAAGGAAATATATAATACTTTATTATTGCCTCTATGGCATATTTCCTTCAAGTTCGGAGTCCCCCATGATATCGGGGACATGACGAGGATTCTCCAAATGGTCGAGACATAAAGATCGATATATTGGATGACTATATTCGGACATCGGAAGGGTTCCGAGTGATTCGGGTATTTTCGGAGTACCGGGGAGTTACGGGAATTCACCGGGAGAAGTATTGGGCCTTATTGGGCCATACGGGAATAGAGGAGAGAGGCCGAAAGGAAGGAGGCGCGCGCCCCCCCTCTGGTCCGAATTGGACAAGGGGTGCAGCCCCCTTTTCCTTCTCCCTCTCCCCCTCTTTCCTTCTCTCCTACTCCGAAAAGGAAAGGGGAATCCTACTAGGACTTGGGAGTCCTAGTAGGACTCCCCACACTTGGCGCGCCCCCTCTAGGGCCGGCCTCTCCCTCCCTCCTTTATATACGGGGGCAGGGGGCACCCCATGGACACACAAGTTGATCTGTTGATCTATTCCAGCCGCGTGCGGTGCCCCCCTCCACCATATTCCACCTCGGTCATATCGTAGCAGTGCTTAGGCGAATCCCTGCGTCGGTAGCAACATCAACACCGTCACCACGCCGTCCTGCTGACGGAACTCTCCCGTGAAGCTCTGCTGGATCGGAGTTCACGGGACGTCATCGAGCTGAACGTGTGCTGAACTCGGAGGTGCCGTACGTTCGGTACATGGATCGGTCGGATCGTGAAAACGTACGACTACATCAACCGCGTTGTGCTAACGCTTCCGCTTTCGGTCTACGAGGGTACGTGGACATACTCTCCCCTCTCGTTGCTATGCATCACCATGATCCTATGTGTGTGTAGGAATTTTTTTGAAATTACAACGTTCCCCAACAATCCCGCCCAACGGGAATGGCTTGCTCGGCACTAGACATCTCTTCTTCATCTTCATCTTCATCTCCTCCATCAACAGCATCATCCTGTGAGTTATACTCTTCATCTGACTCACCAGAGGCCTCAACAACCGGCTGCTTGGTGGCTGCACGGCGAGCACATCCCTGCACTTACCCTGACCCCTGCCCAGTGCCTTCCGATGGCTGGCGACGAGCAATATTGAACTCCTTAGAACTAGCCTTGGGGTGCTTGCGACGGAGCTCAGCCCTCTTGTCAGCGGAGTCTGAAACACACACAAATACCCAACAACATAATGCAAATAACACAAATGAGTACAAGTGCTTGAGATGATGGCGGAGGAGTAAGACAAAACAAGGCAGAATGTTCCTGTGTACCCCGTGCGCATGGGGCCCCTGTGTGCACGGTACACGAACATGGGCACGGGGCCTCGTGCGCATGGGTGTCAAACAACCCGTGGACACAGGGGTTCCCCAGCGGCAGCCACTTCCAGATTAAAATCTTGGAGTGGGGGCGGCAGAGAAACCATAGGATATATGCACCTAGATTTGTCCTACACATGGGGAGCAACTACCCTAATCTAGTGAAAACCTAGAAACCCTAAAAGTTAGAGAGACATCCATGGAGGAAGAGGAACAAACAAGGGGGGCAATACTAGAGGAGGACCCCATCCCGGACGATCTCCATGGAGCAAGGGAGCCTGACGGTGCCCGGAGGAGCGCCGATGAGAGGAGGCGATGACGGCGGTCCTGGAGGCGTCCTGGGGAGTGGAGGGGGCGACATGGTGGGAATGAACCCAAGCCCCCCACGCTCCACCACTTCAGGGCCTGGAACCGCAGACCCCCTGTGCACGGGCTAAGTGAGACCTGTGCGCACGGTACAGAGCCCATGGGCACGGGGGCCCCGTTCGCACGATACATGCCCGTGGACACGGGGTACTCAGGAATTTCGAACAGAAACACTTCTTGAAAGCATGGCCGAGTGAAAACTTTTACCAAGCCTTTCTGAAGCATTTCAGTCTATGTTTCTGACTACGTCATGAGAGAAATCCTATCACTACGAGATGGGAATATATGGAGCACTTGTACTAGTAGGGAAGGACAACGAGCAATCAAAACACAAGAAAACCAAAAAGAAATGAGGAAGGCCCAAAAACACCACACACAAGAAAATGGACAAAAACCTCAACGGAGGGCGGTGGCCGAGGCCACCATGTTTGAGTTTGATTTGCATGGCACCGTGAAGATATGAACCTTGGGCCCAAGACCAACACTCATCTTTGAACCACAACTATCACCTAAAAGTGGCTAATGTGAAAGATTTTGTTCAATTCATGCACTTCTAGGATGAGGTAACTCATGAGTTGAGCTAGCTCCCCCTAGACATGTGCCTACACCTAAGCAAGATATCATATGAGTATGTGTGCATGAGCAAGAATCTCAACCCAAGTTACTTATATCCACGATATTTAGCTCATGCCTTAACTCACGGAATCTTGCTTCATCAAGAGGCTTGGTGAAAATATCGGCTAGTTGATTCTCGGTGTTGACATGGAGTAGTTCAATGTTTCCCTTGGCCACATGATCCCCAATGAAATGATGACGAATCTCAATATGCTTGGTCTTGCTGTGTTGTACTGGATTGTCGGTGATCTTGATTGCACTTTCATTGTCGCACCAAAGAGGCACTTTGTCACATTTGTTACCATAATCGATCAAAGTTTGCCTCATCCATAATAAATGAGCACAACAACTTCTAGCGGCAATGTACTCAGCTACGACCATTGAGAGAGATATACAATTTTGCTTCTTTGCAGACCAACTTACCAAAGATCTCCCTAGGAATTGACATGAACCGGAAGTGGACTTGCGGTCAACCTTGTCTCCGGCCCAATCCGAATCTGAGTATCCCATTAACTCGAAAGATAATCCTTTGGGATACCAAAGGCCCAAGTTCGTGGTATGAACCAAATATCAAAGGATTCTTTTCACTACCGAGTAGTGGCTGTCCTTAGGAGCAGATTGAAATCTCGCACACATACACACACTCAACATAGTATCCGGTCTAGAGGCACAAAGGTAAAGCAAGGAGCCGATCATGGAGCGATATACCTTTTAACCCACTTCTTTACCATTGGGATCAATATGAAGTTGGCCATTGGTGGGCATGGGTGTCTTCATGGGCTTGAATTCTTGCATTTTGAACCTCTTGAGCATGTCTTGAATATAAAGAGATTGGTTTATGAAGGTTCCTCCTCTCAATTTCTTCACTTGAAAACCGAGGAAGAACTTCAACTCTCCCATCATGCTCATAGCAAATTCCTTAGTCGTAAGATTCTCAAACTCAATGTTAATAACATGGTTAGTGGACCCAAAGATAATATCATCAACATATAATTGGCACACAAACAATTCTCCTTTTACTCTCTTTGTGAAGAGAGTGGAATTTTTTACCCCAATTTGGAACCCCCTTCTAGCTTAGGAATGCCGTAAGGTGATCATACCAAGCACGAGGTGCTTGTTTAAGCCCATAGAGCGCCTTATGGAGTTCATAAACGTGAGAGGCGTGATCAGGGTCTTCGAAACCGGGAGGTTGCTTGACATACACCAACTCCTTAAGAGGACCATTAAGAAATGCACTCTTCACATCCATTTGATATAATTTAAAATCATGATGAGAGGCATATGCAAGCAAGATGCGAATGGATTCAAGACGGGCAACGGCGGCAAAAGTTTCACCAAAGTCGAAACCTTTAACTTGGGTGAAATCTGGTGCCACTAACCTTGCCTTGTTCCTTATTACTTGTCCACGTTCATCTTGTTTGTTCTTGAAGATCCACATTGTTCCAATGACATTATGATGCTCTTTGGGTCTCTCCATAAGGGTCCATACTTTGTTGCGGGTGAAGTTGTTGAGTTCTTCATGCATGGCATCTACCCAATCCGTATAGTCAAGTGCATCTTCAACCTTAAGGGGCTCAACACAAGAGACAAACGAGTGATGCTCACAAAAGTTTGCCAAACATCTATGAGTAGTTACCCCCTTTTTTATGCTTCCATAGATGTTTTCGGTGAGATGTTGAAGATGCTTTAACTTGGCGGCCACATTTGCTCTTTGATTGCAAGCTCTTCTTCACTTGGTTTTGAACTTGATGAAGAAGCTTGTACTTGAGATTGTTTCAGCCTTGGAGACACACTTCTCTTCGCAACCACAAGTTCTTGTTCATTGGCAAGTGATGATGATGAAGAAACTTGCGGTTGGGGTTGATCTTGATCACTAACTTGAGCTTGATCTTGAGCCTCTATAATTGGTTCTTCACCATTCGTTGAGCTTGCCCTTGATCTTGCCCGGGAACATGAGGGACTTGATCTTGTTCTTGTCGGTGTTCTGGGATCGGGGGTACCCAGACTTGCCTGCCTGCGGCCCAGCGCGTGGGCCCATCGACGGCCTTGTACGGCCCAGCTGCAACACCCCAAGGTAAGACCCTCGCGAGGACCCTGGCCTCGAGAGGTGAATGACACCAAGACCTCCAGACGAGAGGCCTTCCCAGGCTGCCTCCCAAGGGGTGGAGATCCCTATGCGAGCCTCCCGCCTCGTGAGACCGAGATGACGTGAGCCATGAAGACCAAGGCCAGGCGGGCGCCAGCGGGCACAGAGGTGACAGTTTCCTCTTCGGTGCTAAGGGAGCAAGGGCAGGCGCCGGTTCCCGAGGAAGGCCTCAAAGCTTTCCATTCTGGTGCAACAATACCGAGACCACGAGCTCGGCATGACGGATGTCATCTTCGAGCCCACCACTGCGTAATGGCCAGAAGCTTTGCAGGCGAAGACCACCTTTCGTCAGGATAAGATGTACTCCTTGTCCCCCTTCAAAATTGGCCGCTGTGGAATCCTCACTACTAGGGAAAACCTTATACATAGAATCTTACCACAACGCAGTTTAAAATAAGGCGCTATTGCTAGTTAGGAGCAACGCGGTTTAAAATACCGACGTAGCAGTAGCGCGTTAGGAGGAAAGAGCGCTACTACTATAATTGCCACGACGTTGCCGCCAGACCAATTATAGTAGTAGCGCCATTTTTGTAACCGCGCTACTGCTATTGTACTTAGCAGTAGTGATATTCGCCATCACTTGCTGACTTAATTAAGGTTTGGTTTGGTTGCAGTGTCTTTATTTTGGCGTGACACATAGTGGACATGGTCTTTTCTTTGTAGGTTAATTAGCCATCACTTGCTGACTTAATTAAGGTTTTATTTACATCATTGACAACGTATGAAGTGTTCTTCTTCTAGACAAGAAGTTAAAACTACACCCCAAAAGTAAAGAAATTTCTTGGTACCATGTACTCGGAGTAGTGAGACAAGAGCCCCTGCACCAACAAAGGCATGATCATTGAAATTAGGTGATGTGCATACTAATTGCTTCTGCATGTCACAACTAAGGGTGTTACCATCGACTGTGAGTACATGATGCTACTAGTACATACCAGAAGGTGTACTCATGGCGGCAATGTGAAGGAAGGAATATGAGGTTAGCATGCGGAGATGTTGCTATTTGTATTGTATACTTTTCCATGGAGGAAACCAATTACCTATTGGGAAATGGTAATTCGGTTTACACATAGTTGATTAAGGAAATCAAGCTGAATATATGCCTTCAATGGGAAGAAGGAAAAATATATTGTTGTTGAAAAAAAACATCTAAACCAAGTATCCACTTACAAATAGAATAATTTGACTTTATTTAGCATTGTATAAACAAGTTTCACATATTTTATGTGTTTAGTTGGAATTTATAGGACATTCTAAAGATACGTAATTGTTGTGCAATGTTTTGATAAATGATTAACTATTTCTCATCCGACTTAGGAATACTTAGTTCTTAGTCAGCAGTAATATTCATCGGATGAAGATCTTCTCATCCCAATAAATAACTATGTCTCGATTGGGTCCCTTAGCATTGACTTCAAAAAAGTTAAGTAGCAAAACAAATCTTCATCTCCGAAAGCACTAAATCCTATAAATGAAAATATTAATACTAGCCCGTGCGGAGGCACGTGTTGATGACTAGTTTATTAAGTAATTTATATTGTTTATTTCAAAATAGTTGAGAGCTTATTTCCATTGACAGCTTATTTTCATTCTTTAAAAAATGTACGGAAGATGGTTGACAGAACCTACTACACTGTTGGCCCTGAATTAACTTATCAGGAGAAAGATCATCTTATCTCATTTATTATTGATGTTGAGAACTACAATATCAATTATGAAACTCCTGCAAATTATGGTCAATACGTGCCACCAGTGCACGTGTTGAACTACGGTAACATCCATGGAGATGGCATGGTAAGATTTTTACTATTACGACATCTATGCATCTTTTGCATAAATTCTTCTAAACTAAGCTAAACTACATTTCTAACTATGGCGTTATTATTATGCTTTTCAATTGAAAACCACGAAGGATTGTGTGCCTCGTCTGATGTTTCCGGATGGTCGGCTTGATGTTATTAGCTTACGGCCAGGTCATCCTAGGCTTCATGGTTGTTTATACCGAATTTCTAAAAACGATGAAGACATGACAATCAAAGAATGGAAAAATGTATGGATAGTCATAGGGAGCTACTTGGAAGCAACATTGTGCAAAGCGCAAGAATTCGGGATAATCTCCATTCTCCATAATGGAGCGTCAGGGCCTATCTTGTTTTATGCTATTTTACCTTAGAGAGGGTAGTAGGTCCTAGCTAATACTCACTATCATGTGCTAAGGACAATTAAGTAGGGTTGGTTAGATGCCTATGATGATGATGAGTATGACTTGTTATTATGATAACGAGTAGAAGTTGTTAGATGACTATGATGATGATGAGTATGACTTGTTATTATGATAACGAGTAGATCGAAGTTGGTAGATGACTATGAGGATGATGAGTATGACTTGTTACTATGATAACGATGATGAGTTATTATTAATGATGATGATGCTTAGTTGTTATATCATTATGAGCATGATCAGTTATTATATATATCAGTGGGTGACATACACATGGATTAGGTTCAAGTGGAGGCAACATGGTGCATATCCAAAGTAGTACTAATCCCATTATTCCAGAAAAAAAAAACCAGGGAGAAAGAATTATCGCGTTTCATGAGACGAAGCCGCCACCGTCTCCTCTTCTTCACCGGGAGGCCATATCTGGAGTCCGTTTGGGGCTCTAGGGAGGGGGATCTTCGATCTTCGTCATCACCAACACATCTCCAGCGCCAATTCCACGATGCTCCCCACCGGGAGTGAGTAATTCCTTCGTAGGCTCGCTGGTCGATGAGGAGTTGGATGAGATTCATCATGTAATGGAGTTAGTTTTGTTAGGGCCTGATCCTTAGTATCCACTATGTTCTGATATTGATGTTGCTATGACTTTGCCATGCTTAATGCTTGTCACTTTGGGCCCGGGTGCCATGATTTCAGATCTGAACCGTTTATGTTATCACCATTATATCTATGTTCTAGATCCGATCTTGCCAGTTATAGTCACCTACTACGTGTTATGATCTGGCAACCCCAGAGTGACAATAGTCGGGACCACTCCCAGTGATGACCGTAGTTTGAGGAGTTCATGTATTCACCGTGTGTTAATGCTTTGTTACGGTTCTCTATTAAAAGGAGGCCTTAATATCCCTTAGTTTCCAATAGGACCCCGCTACCACGGGAGGGTAGGACAAAAGATGCCATGCAAGTTCTTTCCATAAGCACGTATGACTATTTACGGAATACATGCCTACATTATATTTATGAACTGGAGCTAGTGCCGTATCGCCCTAGGTTATAATTGTATCATGATGAATATCATCCAACGAGTCACCGATCCAATGCCTACGAATTTATCTTATATTGTTCTTGCTAAGTTACTACTATTGCTACTGCTATCGTTACTGCTACAATATCACTGCTATAACTGTTACCGTTACTGTTGCTGATGCTACTATCATCAAAACTATCACATTAATGTTCTTTGGCATGTGTCGAATCTATAAATTTGGGTTGAATACTCTACCCTCGAAAACTGTTGCGATCCCCTATACTTGTGGGTTATCATGCTCCAACACGCGCTACTGCTGAACATTAGCTGGAACACCTTATCAGTAGGGCACCCCCCTTGCCACTACTACCCCTCCAACCCGCGCTACTGCTAGGCTTTTCCCTAGTAGTGCCCTCCCACCTAAGCTATGAGGGAAGAGGACCAAGGCCACTATATATATGGGCTAGCCATCACTGTAGAAGGGATCCCTATATCAGACCCCTGATTAATCTATCCTCACCACTTGAGCCCTCACGAGGCTGCTCATCCACTATACTAGTTCATCCTCTACCTTCTCGTGAGGCCAATCCACCAAAACCAGGAGTAGGGTTTTGCACTACAAGGTGACCCGAACCTGGGTAAATCTTTGTGTTGTTTCCTTCCGCACGATCCAGCGTACTCCTCGAGATCAGGTCATAGGCATGGCCAGCTAGCGTCGTTGTGAAGTGCGGTCGTTCGTTCACGCCCCTGAGTTTGAACCTTCTTGGGTTTGCGGAGCCCTGAATGCGACATTTGGCACGCCAGTAGGGGCATGTCAAAGCTCCGCCTCTTCAGCAACCATGCTCCGTTCTCGCCCCACCGTGTTCATGGTGAAAGCTGGCCGAGCTCGCCCTGAGCATTCAGCCGTTTGCATCACCCAGGCGCGCACCTCAGCCATGGTCCTCCTCGCTGCAGCGTTCCCCCCTCGGCTAATGTGGTCACTGGCGCTGCCGCCCGTCGGCGGCTGAACCCATCAACACCACTCTTCGCGCAGAGTAGCGACCCCACCGCCACACCCTCCTTCGTCCTCTCCACGGCGTTGTTCCCCCGCACCCATTGTGGGCTGACAGATGCGCAGGCCACACTCCTTGTCGCATGTGAGTTGTTGTGCTACCGTCCTGCCGGTGGTGACTATGATGCTTGGCTCAATAGGGTCGCTGAGCTGCTAGATGCCGCTTGTGGGGCGTGTAACCTTTTCTCTCCCACCTGTGTGGCGGCCCCCACCCTGCATCCGGGCTTCCCCTGTTGCGTCAGCCCGCCTTTCCGGGGAGGACCTGGGGAGCCCCGTGGCGGCGAGGTTGCGGACGGGATGCCCCCTCCGGCCCGAGAGGTGCCTCCTCGGGTTTCTGTCGCGGTATGTGGTCCTCCGCGGGAGGCGCCACGGCGGGCCACCTCCTGGCCCGCATGATCCGATGACCGTGATGACGACCTACAAGGCAAAGGAGCCCGGAGGCTGATTTCATGCACAAGCGCATGGGCAGGGAAGCAGGCGCTATCACGAGCGGGCATGGCGCCACCACTACCCGTGTGTCGCTAGCGAACGAGTTCGCCAAGTGGGCAGAGGTAAGGCCCACGCACGCCATCACCGCCTACTCGGTCGTCAAGATCGTCAAGGCCTCGCGAGACCAGGGTCCCTCGTGAACCAATGAAACAGCCTCAACCGCGTCATGAACAGCGACAACCCCCAGTTACAACCCATCTCTTCATAACATATTGTGTTAACCTTGGAACGGAGGTGGATCACACTTCGATGGCGCACCCACGGAGCAACGGCCAGACCAAGCACGCCAACACGGCGGTCCTGAGGAGCCTCACGCCAAGGTGCTTCAAGAAGAAGCTGGATGCCTAGGGTAGGGGTCGGCGTGGTGAGCTTCAGTTCGTGTTGTGGTTTATCCGCACCATTGTGACTAAGCCCACCGGCGAGACCCCACTCTTCCTCGTCTACAGGGCTGAGGCGGTCCTCCCGTGCGAGGCCAAACATCATCCCTCGCGAGCCTTGGCATTCGACGAGGCGCGTCAGGGTGACCTGCGGGGAATAGATCTCGTTCTCGGGGTGGAGGGTCGGCGCTAAGTCGTGCTCCGCGCCGCGAGGTGCCGGCAGGCGCTGCGGCAACGCCATTGCCGCGACATCCGCCTTCGGACCCTCAAAGTCAGAGACCCCTTCCCAAGGCGGGTCCTCTCCAGGGAGGGACTCCATAGGATCTCGTCAGGGGGAGGGCCCTCCCAAGGCTACTCGCGTTTCCGGGACAGGTGCCGCGCGCCCGGAGACGGAGGGCGGGGTCCCCGTCCGGGATGCTCGGAGCGCCCTGCACCTTCCGAAGCTCTACCCGTGACACTCTCACGTAATAATGAGTGGGGCTGTACACGCCTGGAGTCTCCCTGAGCGCCGCCCCCAGCCTCACGGGGGCTCCCACCCACGCCCGAGTGGAAGCCCCATGCTCCGCGCTGGTGAATGCACGGTCGAACATCGACTATGTCCACGCCCAAGTGGAAGCCCCAGGCTCCGCGCTGGCAGACGAAACGGTCGAACATCGACTATGCCCATGCCAAGTGGAGGCCCCATGCTCCACGCTAGTGGGAAGACTAGTATAGGCGCCGGGCGTGTCTTTTTCTTTCGCTCGCTCTTGTAACCAGTTTGCCACTTCTCGGAATGAAATTTGAGGTTCTTGCTTCTTTATTCGAAAGGGACTGGCGTTTTTTCTGCGTTGTTTCCTATTCCTCGAGCTTTTTAAGAAGCAGCAACGGCTGCCTAACGCCCGCCTCCCTATCATCCCATGAGCGAGGGCTGGGCTGGTGCTTGCGCTTAAGTCAGCCCGAGCACGACCACTCAGCCGCAGCTTGCCTCTACGCACACCTCACCAAGGCCTTGGTGCCTGAGTCCTCGCACGACGCTCTTGTGCGAGCCATCAGGTGCACGTTGCCAGGGGTCCCTGGTGAGCATCCGTCCCGTGGCCTCGGTTGGGCACCGCGGCCCAACGTAACACTTTTAGAAGCAATTTTTATTGCCTTATTACACTGATGACAACTTACTTGAAGGATCTTAATCAATCCCTAGGTAGGTATGGTGGACTCTTGAAAATAAGATTTGGGTTTAAGGGTTTTCGGATGCACAAGTAGTATCTCTACTTGGTGCGGAATTTTTGGCTAGCAAATATGGGGGGTAAGCACCACATGTTGAAGGTTCTATGACAATATAAATTCTATGTGAATATGAACAAACATAAATCATTACGTTGTCTTCCTTGTCCAATGTCAACAATTTTGGCATATAATATTTTCATGGGGGCTCACAATCACAAAATATTTCCAGGATAGTTTATTTGCATGTGAATCTTCTCTTCCCGTATTAATTCTGTCGTCAATTCACCATTGACCAATGCTATGTTTGTCAATCTCCACCAAAATTTTCTACTTATACTTTGCAATCCAATAACTCCCGAACGTTCGGGATTTGAGCAGTTCGTCCCGAACGCTTTGACATGGCAACTTTAGTTTGTAGGGGATGGCAACTTTAGTTGATAGGGGATCGCAACTTTGTCCTTTTTTGTTTTTTCATCAGAAAATTGCCATGTTTCCCTAATCTCACGCAAACTAAAGTTACCATCTAAAAGCGTTCGGGTTGCCATGCTTAACTCCCGAACGTTCGGGAGTTATCATTACCGTATACTTTTCCTTATGTGATGTCATTACCTACCATAAGATTAGCATATAATCTTTTTCATGTATTTCCTTTCTTTTTATTGAAAGATGAAAGTACAGAAAGCGGGACTCAAACTAAACTTTATTATATATCTCGCACACGATTACAAGGATAGATCACTAAGAAAACTCTCGAAAAGAAAGGATCGAACTAAACTTGTATTCATCAAAAGCAAAAGATAACTAAGGATCGAACTAAGATTAGTAAAGGCAAAAGATAGTGGACGTGATACGATACCGGGGCACCTCCCCCAAGCTTGGCATAAATCTTGCTTGTTTTCCTGCAAAAGACGAAAGGGTGTAAACTGGATCTTAGGCTTCTTTCCCTTATTAGGGAGGCTTGACTTCTTAAATTCCACGTGCATGTCCTTGAGTTGAGGCAATGGGACTTTATCCTCGTCTGAGCTCGTCTCTTCCTTCCCTTTAGGAACATAGTCCTCCTCTTCCTCCGAAGTCCAGCTATAGTGCTCCACATCCCCATAAGACTTGGGTTTTGCGATATAGTCAGCAACATAGCTCTGACCCTTCGAGTCTTGGGATGACATATTTTCAGATATGTCAGGAAAACAGCAAGAATAGAAATCAGAAGATTTCTCCGTGATACGGTGGTCAATAGGTTCGGGTGGTATATAAAGATTTTTTATCTTGGGAAACAAGCAAACAGAAGAAACACGGAGTGCGGATGGTACCCGAGGGGGGCACAACCCACCTGGGCGCTCCTGGGGGGCCAGGCGCGCCCTGCTGTCTTGTGCCCACCAGGGTGACCTTCTTGGTTGTTACTTATTTTCCTAATTTTTGTTATATTTCAAAACGGACAGAAAATATTTTTGCAGATTTTCGGAGTCCGTTTACTTACCGTATCACGTACCTCCTCTTTTTCACGATTCTGGAGTGTTCCGAAATGTTTCTTTTATGTGTTCTTCCGGTGTCATAGTTTGGATAATATTGCTTTCAACATTAAAGGGCATACCTGAGATATAATGTTTTATTCGTTGCCCATTAACAACCTTCGGGTTAGTACCTTTGGCATTATTTATTTTTGATAGCTCCAGATCGATAAACCTATTCGATAACATTGGGTCCTTCCCATTTGGAGAGGAGCTTTCTTGCAAAGAATCTGAAACGAGAGTTGTACAAAAGAACATATTCTCCAACTTTGAACTCACGCTTTTGGATTCTTTCATCATGCCATCTTTTAAATTTTTCTTTAAATAATTTGGCACTTTCATAAGCTTGGGTTCTCCATTCATCTAATGAGCTAATATCAAATAACCTCTTCTCACCAGCAACTTTGAAATCATAGTTGAGTTCTTCAATTGCCCAATATGCTTTATGTTCTAACTAAAGAGGCAAATGAAAAGCTTTTCCATAAACCATCTTATAAGGAGACATCTATAGGATTTTCATATGTTGTTCTATAAGCCCAAAGTGCATCATCTAATTTCGTAGATCAATTCTTCCGGGACATACTGACAGTCTTTTCCAAAATTAATTTTATTTCTCTATTTCTAAGTTCAACTTGACCACTAGACTGAGGATGATAGGGTGATGCAATTCTATGGTTAACATCATACTTGGCAAGCATTTTACAGAAAGCACCATGAATGAAGTGTGAACCACCATCAGTCATTAAATATCTAGGGACTCCAAACCTTGGGAAAATAACTTCTTTAAGCATTTTAATAGAGGTGTTGTGATCAGCACTACTAGTTGGAATAGCTTCTACCCACTTAGTAACGTAATCAACAGTAACCAAAATATGTGTATACCCATTAGAGGAAGGAAAAGGTCCCATGTAATCAAATCCCCAAACATCAAATGGTTCGACAGCAATTGATTCGTAGACATTTCTTGACGCTTACCGATATTACCTATTCTTTGACATTCATCAAAAGATAAGACAAACTTACGACCATCCTTGAAGAGAGTAGGCCAATAAAACCCAGATTGCAATACCTTGTGAGCAGTTCTGTCTCCCGCATGATGTCCTCCATAAGCTTCAGAGTGACATTTCCGTAGGATTTTTCCCTGTTCATGCTCAGGTACACAACATCTAATAATACTATCTACTCCTTCTTTACAAAGATGTGGGTCATCTCAGAAGTAATGTCTTAAATCATAGAAGAATTTTTTCTTTTGTTGGTATGTGAAACTAGGTGGTAAATATTTAGCAACAATATAATTAGCATAGTCAGCATACCAAGGAGTGTTATGAGAAACTTTTATTGCAGCTAACTACGCATCAGGAAAACTATCATCACTAGGTAGTGGGTCATCAAGGACATTCTCCAACCTAGACAAATTATCAGCTACGGGGTTCTCCGCTCCTTTTCTATCAGTGATATGCAAATCAAATTCTTGTAGCAAGAGAACCCAACGAATAAGTCTAGGTTTAGCATCTTTCTTTTCCATAAGATATTTTATAGCAGCATGATCGGTGTGAACAATAACTTTAGAGTCAACAATGTAAGATCTAAATTTATCACAAGCAAACACCACTGCTAGAAATTCTTTTTAAGTAGTAGTATATTTTCGTTGAGCACTGTCTAGAGCTTTACTAGAATAATGAATAACATTTAGTTTCTTATCAACTCTTTGTCCTAGAACAGCACCAACAGCATAATCACTACCATCACACATAATTTCAAAAGGCAAGTTCCAATCATGGGGTTGAACAATATGTGCAAAAATTAACGCTTTCTTGAGTTCTTCGAAGGCTTATAAACAATCATCATCAAAAACAAAAGGAATATCCTTTTGAAAAAGCTTTGTAAGTGGCCTAGAAATTTTAGAGAAGTCTTTGATAAATCTCCTATAGAAACCAGCATGACCAAGGAAACTACGAATACATTTGATGTCTTTAGGACATGGCATTTTCTCAATTGCATCAACCTTAGCTTTGTTCACCTCAATACATCTTTCAGAGATTTTATGGCCATAAAAAATACCTTCATTAACCATAAAGTGGCACTTCTCCCAATTCAAGACAAGATTTGTTTGCTCACATCTCTGCAAAACTCGGTCAAGATTGCTTAAACAACCATCAAAAGAATTCCCATAAACAAAAAAGTCATCCATGAAAACCTCAACAATCTTTTCACAAAAGTCAGAGAATATAGTAGTCATACATCTTTGAAAGGTAGCAGGTGTGTTGCATAAACCAAAAGGCATACGCCTATAAGCATAAGTTCCAAAAGGACAAGTAAAGTGGTCTTTTCTTGATCAGGTTGAGAAACAAGTATTTGTGAAAAACCAGAATATCCATCAAGGAAGCAAAAATGTGTGTGCTTAGATAATCTTTCTGGCATTTGATCAATAAAAGGCAGATGGTAATGATCATTTCTAGTTGCTTTGTTTAAATTTCTAAAATCAATCACCATTCTATAGCCTGTAACAATTCTTTGTGGAATGAGTTCATTCTTATCACTAGGAACAACATTAATACCTCCCATCTACTATCATCTGTATGATAGATTATACCTGCTTCCGGAAGTTTTAATATTTCCGTTCTTATGCTGACATAGAGTGGGACTAATGCCCTTAAGATCATCAAGAGTATATCCAATCGCAGCTCAGTGCTTCCGTAGAACTTTCAATAATCTTTATTCTTCATCTTCTGAAAGGTTAGCACTAATGATAACAGGATATATCTTCTTCTCATCAAGATATGCATATTTTAAAGTGTTTGGCAATCTATACCTACAGTAATTACAGACTCCCTAGAAATTACCAAGTTAATCAGAAATTAGGAACCGTTAATATGGTGGGACCACATTATTACGGTGTAGAATAACCGGAAGCACCATATGACATCCACGTTCATTCTTTTTCTTAAACAGACTCCACGTTTTTCTATAGATGGACAAAATCGAAGTTCAAAATCAAAGGAAAAAAAACTGATATCATCTTATAGCCTCCATGTTCAATCTTTGTTTCCCATTTATTTTTCAACAAACTCCACGCATTTTTTTAGTTGGACAAACTCCACTTTTAATCTTGGAAAAAAAACTGATATTTTATAGCCCCATGTTCAATCTTTTTTCCTAACAAACTCCATGTTCCATCTTTTATTTTTTATGGAACTCCATGTCCAATCTAAAGATAACTTCTGATATTTTAGAAGGTCAACCGTCCGATCCTAACTTTCAGGTCTCCTACGGTCAGAGGGCAAGCATGTTTTGACGGAACTCCAGGGTCGGAGCACATCACCTTCCCCTGATCTTCCAAATTCCACCTCATCTATAGGCGATCATAATGAAATTCCATGGCTTCCTCATCTAAATGATGACTGTGCCTATCTCCTTCGAGAAAAAGAAACAAGAAGAGCCAGCAACCGCATGGCAGGGCAACGACGGCGGTCTGATTTGGACTGCTCCCGACGGCGAGGAAGTAAGAGCAGCCGCTCTGTCTCCCAGCCGTTGCTGCTTCCGACCGTGAGGATGAAGCAAGGGTCACTCCGGCTGCTGCCGGTGTCTTAATCGCAAAGGAAAATAACCTATCTCCTCTCCAAAATTACTCCTTTGATGAGTTAGTATTTTTTTTCCTGTTTTTTCGAATGCAATTGCTTGATGTATGTCACCTATTTTGTGTCCGATTAGTCATTCCCTGGTATTTGCATGTACGTGACCTATTTTTCTTCTCCTTCGCGTGACTGTCGCCTCCTCTTTTTCTTGATGCGAGATTGCTCTAGAGAAAGTAGACATCGATTTGGATGAGGAAAGGGATGCGGTGTCTGGCAGTGCTGATCCATGAGGACCTACATGGTGAGACACGCACCACACACATGTCCGGCAGGCGGCCGCACCTGGGCATGTCCGTCGATGATGGTAAGATCGACCTGCGTGATACTCTGTGTAACAAACAACATCTTCTCTCTTCTAGCTCCTTCCCTTCGTCAGTCTTAATCCATTATTTCTTTCTATTTTGAAATGCAATGGCAGTGTTTGATGAATTATTAAGTTGCCAAAACATGAATTTCTATAGCTATAAGGCTTTTCCTAAGGAATTTGTTCAAGTATATAAAGTTATAGTAGAACAATAAGCACTATATGATGTACTTTCGTGGAACCTTCCATGTAATCTTTTGCGTATATAGCATGTCTGTTACTAATGTGGAACTAAGTCTTTCATGCACTGTATATCAAAACTGCATTTGTGACATTGATATTTGCAACCAGCGCAGGTTGTTTAGTAGTTTCAAGTTTTGCGTTTCTTCTTCTTTTCTTCTACCTCTACCCTCTCAAATCCAAACGATTTGTTGCACCATGAGTTTTTATGTTGTTAGCATCCCACCAGAAATATGAAGTACAACTTTACTGATCTTAATAATTTAGAGCAGTATACTATGCAAGAGTTGTCCTGACTAAAATTTTCTGAAAGAGTATCCTTCGCTTTCTTTTTTGCTTATTTACCGAAAGATCTCTACTCTTTGTTTTTAGTTGAGATTTGTTATATTTGGGGTACTTCGTTAGATAGGATCGATCAGCAAGAGTTGGCTGCTAGGTATATATGTTATGGACCAGCACACACGTACGTATTTAATCTGTCATATTTGTCATTTAGTAAATTCGAGTCCAAGTTGGTTTAAGATTTGGTGAGAGTGCATCTCATGGTGATCTTTATAACTGATGTTGATCATAATCATTATGTGTACAGAGCATTTGAAAGTGGTGTCAGTAAATCACTAAAATTAGAATTTTGCCTATTTGTAGCACATTGTAGTGAGGTACTGTCATTTCCAAGTTTCGAATGCATCTTATGCTCAGATAAGTTTTTTCCTTTATATAATACACACCTCATGCCTTGCAGAATCAACTTCCTATACACAAGTGAAATACTTCTGGTGTTCCATTGTAACAACATTGGAGAGAAACACAACAACATACTGCTTTTCCTTAATTCATAAAAAAATGGATTGCGCTAAATTTTTAAGAAAGCAAAGAGTGCTTACTATTGGCATGCTTGCCTTTTGTTGACAACAGAATTTAGTAAGCAAACTAGGTAGCATGTATTTTCTACTCAGAATGGTTCCTCCAGTGGATAAAGGTGTCTAGTATATCATGAACGGAGCCAAATAATGCAAATGCTATATGGCTTTCAAGCATCCGACTGTTATACTATTTCTTACCAGTTAGAAAGTACTGAACCGTTTCTCCTTCCACCCTTTCCTTAGTTGTTGCTATATGTAGTCAGCTGGTGAAGAAATAAAACATAAATTAGTTATTTCGTCAAACCATGGTTTACTCAAGAACCAGGACAGCTGCAATACAATGGCTTCTATATTTGCTCTATACAATAATACATCCTAAGTGCATGGATCTTATTCTCTACCTTTTCTATTTGGCAAGTAGAGTTATCAGCGTCATATTCTCCGGGGATGTAAGGATGGATTTAATAGGGTCTGCAACACTTCTTTTATTGTGGGATTACGAGCACAAAGGGGAAGCTATATCAGAGATCCGGGTTGTTGTCGGTAGAATATATATGGTGGACATTGGAAATCTATTTAGATTATTGTAAGAGAAACACATCATTTCCATGCTAATGATTATATCTCCAATTGGAGTATGTGCCTAAACACTATTTTTGTCTCTACAACTATTTTGTTGGGGGTAAAATGCAGCGATAAACCTATAGTAGTGGAAACTATTATTTGCATTTGTGGAGAACAAAATAGGGAAAGCCATGGAAGCCACTGGAATTTTTTACCTGCTACTAGTTGTGCTCTGAGCAATGTACCGGTTTTGTGTAAACTTCATCTTACCTAAGAAAGAATATTTATCTATACATATATCATTTATCTATACGTATATTTTCGGTACCATTGCTGCATAATATATATACTTTTCTTAATGCAAGTTTGATCGAACTCGGAGCAACTAATTAATCAAATTCTCTGCAGAAGTGTGTCATTCGTTATATACGTTTTTCGTACATATCTAATGCAATAGAAGAACTCTTTAGGATCAACACTAGAAGTTTGTTCCAGAAAGGACCTTGCTTGCTTTCTCCTATCTATTATAGCTTGCTTTTGTTAGTTACATAAAATTAAATCTTCATGGCTGACGCCTTTCTACCGCTTTATCCATTTTGAGAAAATCTCTGGAAACTCTAACATTGATAGACCTATTACAGATAGTTCATGCACTACTATTTTAATTGACAAGGGCATGCAACATGTTTCATGTGTGGCGATCTAAGTCACATGTTATTGTATCGGATGTTACTACCAAATTTCCTTATAACATACGTGTGATCTTTGCATATTCATTATAATATGTTTCTACTCCTGTAGTTTTTTTTGTCACACAACAAGTGGTAGATTAGCTTCTCTTATATACTATTTTGGATGTACTCAAACATGTCATGTGTTACATGCCATTTAGTGCAACTTCATACAACATGTTTTGCTTCTTCGGTACCCATGAGCTCTTGCTGTTTGTGGAATGGAATTATACTCAGCTCAAAATAATAAATTCTGACATTTGATAAGAGTGCCAAACAAATAAAATCACAATACCTTCTGTTTCAATGTTTGCAGTAATAACTAAATATGACAAGACAAAACTATAAATGTATTGTTTTTGTTTTGTATGTACAACTATACATGTTAGATCTCACAATAATGTATGTGTACCATGGATTTCAATTATGGTTATATGTGTATGTATTCGTCGAGAAGAAATCAAAAGTCTCATGGTTGTGATGGATTTAACTCATATTCGTATTTGTAAAGTGTCTAATTTGGATTTCATGATTCAAAGTGGGTAATTATGTAGAACTTTTACTTACTTTTACTTATAATACTGAAAGCATATCTGCAAGAGGCGAGTGGTAATAAGTTCTAACTCATACGAAACGTTTATAGTCAAATATTTCACTTTTAGTATAGGAGATTTTTGGATCCGAATTTTCATATATCTCTATCAACGTCGAACTAATAAGTTGGCAAGTTGTGGTTCGTTTAAAATACTAAACTACAGCAGCTATTTCTTTCCGTTTGTATGTAGTACATTATACTTCAAAGGTCACAAAGTCATTCAGACATCCTGTATCTATCTAATCATTTTATTTTATATATTAGTGAACAACCAAATTAAGGAGCAAATGCTTCCCGTTCAGGCGCACGGGTTGACGACTAGTTGTTTTAATTCAAACACAGGATCACCTTTAGGTGAAGGAGAACCTCCTTGAGTTTCAGTAGGCAAATTGTGTTTAAGCAGAGGACATTATTCAAAGAAAATCTTATCTATTTAATTTCTATCATGCATATGTAAATCATTTTCATGGTCTACCAAATATTGTTCTAGTGGATCACTAGGAGGTACAACAATAGAAGCAAGACCAATTGTTTCATCCTTACTAGGCAATTCCTTTTTATGAGGTTTTCTACTAAACTCGGAAAAATTAAATTCATGAGACTCATCACCAAAGCTCACACCGACAATTTGTTTCTCACAATCTATTTTAGCATTAACGGTGTTCAAGAAAGGTCTACCAAAGATAATGGGACAAAAATCATATTGTGGGGAAACAAGAACAAGAAAATCAGTAGGGTATTTTATTTTCCCGCATAAGACTTCAACATCTCTAACAATCCCAAGTGGTGTGATGGTGTCTCTATTAGCAAGTTTAATAGTAACATCTATGTCTTCTATTTCAGCGGGTGCTATGTCATTCATAATTTCTTGATATAAGGTAAAAGGGATATCACTCACGCTAGGACCTATGTCACATAAACCATGATAATAGTGATCTCCTATTTTAACTGAGACAACAGGCATGCCAACAACGGGTCTATGTTTAACCTTTTTATCAGGTTTGGCAATTCTAGCAGCTTCATCACAGAAGTAAATAACATGCCTATCTATATATACTTCCAGGAGATCTTTAACCATAGCAACACAAGGTTATACCTTCATTTGTTCAGCTGGTTTGGGTGTTCTAATACAACTTTTGTTGACCATAGTTGAAACTTTAGCATGTTCCTTCATTCTAACAGGGAAAGGTGGTTTCTCAATATAAGCAGTAGGACCAACTGGATCAACATTATAAATAATAGTTTCATATTTAGCTATTACCGGTTCTTTAATTGGTGGGTGATATTTAAACCACTTCTCCTTAGGTAGATCAACATGAGTAACAAAAGATTCACAAAAGGAGGCTACTATCTCGGGGTCAAGTCCATATTTAGTGCTAAACTTTTGAAAAGCATCAGTATTCATAAAAGATTTAACACAATCATACTTAAGCTTAATACCTAACTCTTTACCTTCGTTGAGTACCAAATATTCAGAGTTGCATCTAATTCTTTCTAAAAGATTCCTCCGGAATTCAATAGTCTTCTTCATAAAAGAACTAGCACCAGAAGTATCAAGCATGGATCAATCATTATGAGAAAGCTGAGCATAAAAATTCTGGATAATAATTTCTCTTCAGAGCTCATGATTGGGGCATGTATATAACATTGACTTAATCCTCCCCCAAGCTAGAGAGATACTTTCTCCTTCACGAGGTCAAAAATTATATATATAATTCCGATCACGATGAACTAGATGCCTAGGATAAGTTTTTTGGTGAAACTCCAATTTCAATCGATTCCAATTCCAAGATCCAATATCATCGCATAGCCTATACCATGCCAATGATTTTCCCTTCAAAGATAAAGGGAAAACATTCTGCTTAACTTCATCTCCGGGTAAACCTACAAGCTTAAATAATCCACAAATTTCTTCCACGTATATCAAATGCATATCAGGATGTTCGGTTCCATCTCCCGTGTAAGGATTAGCTAGCTGTTGTTTTTATCATACCCACAAGTATACGGGATAAATCGTAGCCTTTTTGATAAGTAAGAGTGTCGAACCCAACGAGGAGCAAAAGGAAATGGCAAGTGGTTTTCAGCAAGGTAATGTCTGCAAGTGCTAAAATTGTAAGTAACAGAGTAGTTTGATAGAAAGATAATTTGTAACGAGCAAGTAATGATAATAGTACAAAAGTGCAGCAAGGTAGCCCAATCCTTTTGAGGCAAAGGACAGGCCAAAATGGTCTCTTATAATAAGCAAAGCGTTCTTGAGGGTACACGGGAATTTCACCTAGTCACTTTCATCATGTTGGTTCAATTTGTGTTCGCTACTTTGATAATTTGATATGTGGGTGGATCGGTGCTTAGGTGATGTTCTTACTTGAACAAACCTCCTACTTATGATTAACCCCCTCGCAAGCATCCGTAAATACCAGAAAAGTATTAAGAATAAATTCTAACAATAGCATTAAACTTTTGGATCCAATCATCCCTTACGGAATAGCGCATAAACTAGGGTTTAAGCTTCTGTCACTCTCGCAACCCATCATCTCATTACTACTCCACAATGCATTCCCTTAGGCCCAAATATGGTCAAGTGTCATGTAGTCAATGTTCACATGACACCACTAAGGGAATCACAACATACATACTAACAAAATATCGAACACATATCAAGTTCACATGATTACTTGCAACAAGATTTCTCCCGTGACCTCAAGAACAAAAGTAACTACTCACAAATGATAATCATGCTCAAGATCAGAGGGGTATTAAATAGCATATTGGATTTGAACCTATAATCTTCCACCAAATAAACCATATAGTAATCAACTACAAGATGTAATCAACACTACTAGTCACCCACAAGCACCAATCTATAGTTCCGGTACCAAGATTGAACACAAGAGATGAACTAGGGTTTGAGATGAGATGGTGCTGTTGAAGATGTTGATGGAGATTGCCCTCCCCAAGATGGGAGAGTTGTTGGTGATGATGATGACGATGATTTCCCCCTCCGGGTGGGAAGTTCTGCTCCTGCCCAAGTTCCGCCTCAAGACGGAGGTGCTCCGTTCCAAAAGTCCTCTGCTTATTTTTCTAGGTCAGAATGACTTATATACCAGAAGATGGGCACCGGAGGTGGGCTGGGCTGAGCATAACCCACCAGGGCGCGCCTGGGGGGCCAGGCGCACCCTGGTGTCTTGTGCTCACCAGGTGGCCCCACTCTGTTAGTTATTTGCTCTAGTATTTCTTATTTATTCCATAAAAATTGCTCGTGAAGTTTCAGCTTATTTGGAGTTGTGCAGAATAGGTGGCCTGGCGTAGCTTTTCCAGGTCCAGATTTCCAGCGGCCGGAATTCCCCCTCTTTGTGTGAACCTTGCAAATTATGAGAGAAAAGGCATTAGAATAACTCCAAAAAGCATTATTACGCATTAAAACATTATAAATAACAGTAGGTAAACATGATGCAAAATGGATGTATCACGCGTTGGCATCGACCGGGCCGTGCACAAGGCGAACGGCGCGACGGGCGTCCGGTGCAAGTACGGTGCGGCCGGCCTCTGGTGCAAGTACTGCATAGAGGGCCTCTACCCACTCCTGGCGAGGAATGGGGGTACTGACGCACCCAGCTGCGACGCCCTGTCGACAGCAGGCAAGCGCAGATGGATCCGCTCTTGCCGTGCGGCGTGCCGCGCCTCTTGCTCCACGGTGCTCCAACGGTCTCGCTGTACGGCGAGCTGCAACCTATCGGCGCGGACGTGCCTAGTGTGCTCTGCGGCGTGCCATCGATCATGTTGTGCAGCGAGCTGCAACCTCTCGGCGCTGACATGCCTATCTTGATCCGCGGCGCTGAAGCGCCATGCGCCAAGGGTCTGCTCAACCCTGGCAATGTCGCGCATCACGGTGTCGTCCATCGCGTTGCCAGGGAGCGCCTCAGCCTTGATGGGCCATGGCGCCTTCTCGTTTTCCTCGTCGACGAGGCTGACGGCAGAGGCGGCGCTTTGGTGGGTTGGCATGCTTGGAAAAGGTGGATATGCTACAAGCTATGCTTGTTGCCTCCGTGTGTCGCGCGCCGCCTAGGTTTATGCGCAATACTGTTGGGTGGCGGGAAACCGGTGAGGAAATGGCGGGAAATGGTGGCGTGTTCATAAACGCCATCAATTAATGGAAACTTAGCATAGAAGAAACATCGAGCTAGCACGAGCGTGCGGGCACATTGCTCGCCCAAGGTTATATATGATCCGTATACTTGTGTGCCCAATAGAGCACACTATTCACAGTAAAGAATATTGTTCCATTTATCCTAGTAGAGCAGTGGAGGCAAGTGTGACAAGAAGTAGATGATGATCAGATGATTGTTAATCCTAGTTATTTATGGATGTAATAGTTACTTTGGTGTGTGGAAATATCTTGTGTGTATGATGTCTACTACGCAACCTTCTTATTGTAGATTCGTGTTGGGCCTCCAAGCGCAGACTTTTGTCGGACTAGCAATTTTCCCTCAAGTGGATGACCTAAGGTTCATCAATCTGTGGGAGGCGTAGGATGAAGATGGTCTCTCTCAAACAACCCTGCAACCAGATAACAAAGAGTCTCTTGTGTCCCTAACACACCCAATACAGTGGTAAATTGTATAGGTGCACTAGTTCGCCGAAGAGATGGTGATACAAGTGTAATATGGATGGTAGATATAGGTTTTTGTAATCTGAAAATATAAAAACAGCAAGGTAACTAGTAACAAAAGTGAGAAAAAACGATATTGCAATTCTTGAAAACAAGGCCTAGGGTTCATACTTTCACTAGTGCAACAACAATGATAACATAATTAAACCATATGGTAATCCCTCAACGTATGACAAAGAATCACTCCAAAGTTTCGATCGGAGAATGTAGGACGAAAACGTGCATCCACCCCTATGCATAGATTACCCCAATGTCACCTCAGGAATCCGCGAGTTGAGTGAAAAAAATACATCAAGTAAATCAATAGAACATCCCATTGTCACCACAGATATCCCATCGCAAGACATGCATATATCAAGTGTTCTCAAACCCAATACTCAATCCAACATAACGAAACCTCAAAGAGCAAGACTCAATTCATCACAAGAAGGTAGAGGCGGAAGAATACCATAATATCTAACTATATGAACAAAGCTCGCAGTACATCAAGAACACGAGAGAGAGAGAGAGAGAGAGAGAGAGAGATCAAACATATAGCTACTGGTATACATACCCTCAGCCCCGAGGGTGAACTACTCCCTCCTTGTCATGGAGACCGTCGGGATGATGAAGATGGCCTTTGGTGATGGTTTCCCCCTCCGGCAGGGTGCCGGAACGGGCTCCCAATTGGTTTTTCGTGGCTACAGAGGCTTGCGGCAACGGAACTTCTGATCTAGGTTTCTTTTCTGGGGTTTCTATATTTATAGGAATTTTTGGTATCGGAAAAAAGTCAGGGGGGTTCCTAAGGAGCCCACAAGCCAGGGGCGCGCCCTAGGGGGGCACCCCCTAGGCTTGTGGTCGTCTCGGGACTCTTCTGGCCCAACTCTGATGCGCTGTGTGCCTCAAAAAATTTATACTAACAACATTGCAATCATGCTCATCATTCAAAGATTTTATGCTAGAAAATTTATTGAATTCTTCTTCTAACACTTGAGCACAATTTTCCTTTCCATCATTTTCATGAAAGACATTAAAAAGATGAAGCATATGAGGCAACCTCAATTCCTTTTGTTTTAGTTTTCTTTTATAGACTAAACTAGTGACAAAACAAGAAACTAAAATATTCAATTGCAAGATGATGTGTCTCCAACGTATCTATACTTTATGAAGTATTGATGCTATTATAATATCCATCTTGGATGTTTTATATGCATTGATATGCTATTTCATATGATTTTTGGGACTAGCCAATTTACCTAGAGCCCAGTGCTAGTTTCTGTTTTTTCCTTGTTTTTGAGTTTTACAGAAAGGAATGCCAAACGGAGTCCAATTGACGTGCCAATTTTTGACGATTTTTTATGGACCAGAAGAAGCCCACGGAGCATCGGAGATGGAACAGAAGAGTCCCGAGCCGTCCACGAGGGTGGAGGGTGCGCCCTACCCCCTGGGCGCGCCGCCCTATCTCGTGGACGACTCGGAGACCCCCTTGACATGAAACCGACGCCAACCTCTCCTATAAATACCCAAACCTCCAGAAAATAACCTAGATCGGAAGTTCCGCCGCCGCAAGCCTCTGTAGCCCCGAGAAATCAATCTAGGCCCTCTCTGGCACCCTGCCGGAGGGGGCCATCATCACCGGAGGCCATGGGGAAGGATCTCGGAGGGGCCATCATCGCCATGAAGGCCAAGGACCAGAGGGGGAACCTCTCCCCATCCAGGGGGAGGCCATGGAGGAGGAAGCACAAGGGGGAGAACCTCTCCTCCTCTCTCTCGATGGCGCCAGAGTGCCATCGGGAGGGGAATCATCGCCGTGGTGATCGTCTTCATCAACATCACCATCATCATCACCATCCTCATGTATTTTACGCGGTCCACTCTCCCACACCCCACTGTAATCCCTACTTGAACATGGTGCTTTGTGCCACATATGATGATCCAATGATGTGTTGCCATCCTATGATGTTTTGAGTAGATATACTTTGTCTTTGGGTTGATTGATGCTCTAGATTGGTATGAGTTGTATGATTTATTTTGGTGCTGTCCTATTGTGCCCTCCGTGTCGCGCAAGCGTGAGGGATTCCCGCTGTACAGTGTTGCAATACGTTCATGATTCGCTTATAGTTGGTTGCTTGAGTGACAGAAGCATAAACCCGAGTAAGGGGGTTGTGGCGTATGGGATAAAGGGTACTTGATATGTTAAAGCTATGGTTGGGTTTTACCTTAATGATCTTTAGTAGTTGCGGATGCTTGCTAGAGTTCCAATCATAAGTGCATATGATCCAAGAAGAGAAAGTATGTTAGCTTATGCCTCTCACTCATATGAAATTGCAATGACGACCACCGGTCTTGTTAACAATTGCCTAGGATAATTCCGCACACCGACCCATCATTATTCCACACTCGCTATTTATAATATTTAGTAATATATTCTAAATTTATGATAACAGCACCTACTTTTATATTTTAGCTCTCCGATATCATGCAAAGTTATCCTCTTCATACCCACAACGTAGTTTTATTTGTCGTTTCTAGTTGGAAGCAAACGTTCGGTGTACGTAGAGTCGTATCAGTGGCAGATAGGACTTGAGAGAATATTGATCTTACCTTTAGCTCCTTGTGGGTTCGACACTCCATACTTATCACTTCCACCTTTGGGAATTGCTACGATGATTCCCTGCGCTTGGGGATTATCACAAGATCTAAAGATATACCTCCAAGCACTCACCTCCTCGGCAACGGCGCCAGAAAAGAGCTTGATGTCTACTACGCAACCTTCTTCTTGTAGACTCGTGTTGGGCCTCCAAGCGCAGAGTTTTGTAGGACAGTAGCATTTTTTCCTCAAGTGGATGACCTAAGGTTTATCAATCCGTGGGAGGCGTAGGATGAAATTGGTCTCTCTCAAACAACCCTGCCACCAAATAACGAAGAATCTCTTGTGTCCCCAACACACCCAATACAATGGTAAATTGTGTAGGTGCACTAGTTCGGCAAAGAGATGGTGATACAAGTGTAATATGGATCGTAGATATAGGTTTTTGAAATCTGAAAATATAGAAAAAGGAAGGTAACTAGTAACGAAAGTGAGCAAAAGCGGTATTGCAATGCTTCAAAACGAGGCCTAGGGCTCATACTTTCACTAGTGCAAAGTCACTCAGCAATGATAACATAATTAAATCATATGGTAATCCCTCAACTTACGACAAAGAATCACTCCAAAGTTTCTAAAAGAGAACGGGGGACGAAAACGTGCATCAACCCCTATACATAGATTACCCCAATGTCACCTCGGGAATCCGCGAGTTGAGTGCCAAAACATACATCAAGTGAATCAATATAACATCCGATTGTCACCTCAGATATCCCATCGCAAGACATACATCAAGTGTTCTCAAATCCCATACTCAATCCAACATAACGAAACCTCAAAGAGAAAGACTCAATTCATCACAAGAAGATAGAGGGGGAAGAATACCATAAGATCCAACTATATGAACAAAGCTCGCGGTACATCAAGATCATGCCAAATCAAGAACACGAGAGTGAGAGAGAGAGAGAGAGAGAGAGATCAAACACATAGCTACTAGTACATACCCTCAGCCCCGAGGGTGAACTAATCCCTCCTCGTATGGAACCGCCGGGATGATGAAGATGGCCTCCGGTGATGGTTTCCCCCACCGGCAGGGTGCCCGAACGGGCTCCCGATTAGTTTTTCGTGGCTATAGAGGCTTGCGATGGCGGAACTTCTGATCTAGGTTTCTTTTCGGGGGTTTCTATATTTAGAGGATTCTTTAGCATCGGAAACAAGTCAGGGGGGTTCCGAGGAGCCCACAAGCTAGGGGGTGCGCCCTAGGGGGCGCCCCTAGGCTTTTGGTCGCCTCGGGACTCTTTCGGCCCAACTCCGATGCTCCGTGGGCTTCTTCTGGTCCATAAAAAATCACCGTAAATTTTCAGCTCGTTTGGACTCCGTTTGATATTCTTTTTCTGTAAAACTCAAGAACAAGGAAAAAACAGAAATTGGCACTGGGCTCCGTGTGAACTAAATGGACTTATCCAAAGCTACACAACGATTTCCAGAATTATTGAACGTATATTTACAATATAACAAATATAGATCCAATTCAAATATTTATTGAATTAATTCAAATCCCCAAAATAATTGTTTCTGAGATTCTAGAAATATTGTTTTGAATTTTATCCCTTGCCAATATTTCCAGAGATTAACAGGAACATTTTCTTGGACTCATTTGATGAGATTTAAATGTTGGTTATTTTTAGAGGTCTTCTGAGGCTTCTGAAAATTCCTCAATTCTAATTTCATTTGAATTTAAACATGATGCTCACATGAAGGGCTAGCCTAGTGTATACATGAACTTAGGGATGTGACAGCTCACCCCTACTAAACAAGAATCTCGTCCCGAGATTCAAGTCGTGAGGTAAGAAGACAGAGGGACAGAAGCTAACACAATCTTCACGATCCAGATGTCTTTCTCGAGGATGTTGATTCATTGCATCACCTTGATCTCGACGTTTTGCTTTGAGAACTACATCCAACATGACAACGAGTAGAAAGGGAGAATTTAGAAGAATCGATCTTCCTGAGGTTCGAGCAACTTAGGATCATCTTAATGATCACAAGATCAACTCATGGAATGAGACACAGAAACATCTCTGGAGCTGAGAGGCAAAACATGCATCAGGAGGGACGGAAGAAACAATTTGACGAGGGTTTCAAAGTAGCGAGGAAAAATTGCCATGATTCCATAACGGGGCACCTCAGGAAAGGTGACTCGTGGAATTATTCCCTTAGGTGGCAAAAAGAATTACTTTTGGTACAAAGATCATTGAAACTCTCTAAACCGGCCCAAGGAAAATCACAAACGATCATTTGAAGGAGTTCGGAGAAATGGCATACTCAGATCGGAAAGGAAACTATGGTTATGGAGCAACTCGGCAAACAAAAGGCACATTCCCGTTGATACCGAGGATATAACCTAGTGACTGAGTATGCTCTCAAGAACTTGAGCATTTCCATACCCATCAAGGTCTTACCAACATCCGTGCCGAGGATCCTGGCAACACATCTTACTACCAAGATGAACAGTGATGGACAATGCGGATATAAAGGAAGACAACACTTTCTCAGATTTCACCTTAGCGAGGCCAAGGAAACGAAATCTGGATGATCGACCAAGAGACATTTAGCACTCCGCTTCTAATGTTCTCCTTCATGTACTAGCCTATCCCATCCATAGATATGGTTTTATATCTAGAACATCAAGTAAAGGCCGGACTTCAGAAACACAAAAATCCATAAGGGACATCTAGGGAGTAAATCCTACGAAATCCTTATGGGGAGGTGGCCCACTTCCTCAATCAAGATACTACAATAATAGGCCTTCCGGCTGAGTGTGTTGGCCACGAAAACCACTTACCGGATTACAGAGACCAATATTATAGTTCTTGGGAGACGTTCCAACCATCATATATGCCTGAGATTCAGACCTGGTTGGTAACAGGATGTTTCAGACAGCATGTCCGAAAAAAGAAAATTTGCAACACAAACCGACGAGATGGCGTTGCGAGATTCTCGGGAGATGAACTTTGGTAGCAAGCTCCAAAACATGAGCGGGTTCTGCTACAAACATGTGAGAACGCTGTCCCAGACAAGCATGACCACAGAGTAGTCTTACAATAAAACACTACCGATTTCTGGTAAGGAACCATCATCGAGGATATCAAAGTCCTTGTGCACTTATCGATGAACTTTATCCTTGAACAAGTCAATCAGTGGCTTGGTGTGCTAGGGAATATGAATGGAGTGAAGATGATCAGTCTATCAGACCATAGAATACTTCGCACATGCATGACTGACTTGGGATGATTCCAGAGGAAGCAAAAACAAGCTTTCTTGAATTCATGGTGGCAACTTACATCAGATACACGTGAATTAGAGGAAGTCACTTCTCTCATCCAAACATATACCTCATGGACGGAACATGAAGATAATGCTTATAAAAGTTTCCAACACTAGCTCAAAGTTCAACACGAGTCATGGAGAAGATAAGAATGTTGCCGATGGGCTCAGCAATAATTTATCAAAATTCCAATGGAGATGGAATTCCACAACTATGTGGACAAGGTTATAGCATTGGTCAGACCCAAAGAATATAATGGTGTATGCTCGAGGAAACCACCACGAGTAAGACAACATTACGAACATCGTTGGTTCTGATTTGATTTGGCGGTAGCCCATGTTCAAATCAAAGTTTTGACAAGAAATTAGATCCAACAACTGATCACGAGGACCAATCGGTGAAGATATCATCTTTCTTCAACACACACACAAACACAAGGATATCCCTTTGAGAATGAACTAAGTTAGGCAAAACTTTTATCTTCCAACTCTCCAAGTTGTTGTTTAGCTCAACCAACTAGTTCAGGGTATCCAACACAGATTCTTGAAGAAAGAATGGTTTATAGGAAAACCATTTGATCACGAGCTCAACGTAACGGTCAGGTGACAACCTGGTAACACTTCCTAGAAGATATTCGGAAAATCATGAACCACCGATATGTTACTAAGCTCGAGAACAATCTTGCTTTTTAGAGCAAGACGATATGATCAAATAAGCAAGGGATTGAATAATCCTAACTCATTGATCGAAGAGTGCACCGGAAATAAGGACTAGGTAGCACGATAAATCTTAGGATGATGATTCAATAACCGGCATACTAAGGATGAGAGTATTGTCCATTAACTACCAAGCAACGGAGGTGCTAGGAGTATTGATTTCACACATCACAATTCACTTGTCGGTATTCCGGTTATAATAACACGGAGACCGAGGAATGAACGATGATAGCGTGGAGTATCACTAAATCAAGAATTCATAAGAGGTGGTGCAATTCTCATGACACTCTTGACATAAAGATGGTAACACTCCAAGGTAGAACAGAACAAAAACTGGATTGGCATTTTGATCTGTGGAATACAACTACTTTGACCCAATCCTAGATATGGATGAGGTACCGGAGTTTGTTTCTCCTAGCCATCCAGAATAGAATGGCTTGACGGACCACAAGAATAACAGGCATCAATGGGCACGATTGCACACATACTCTTCACTATCAACTGATAGACGAGGGCCAGAAAATAACTAAAGAGGGACAACCCAAAGGAACAGATGATTTTCTGAGTTGTGGATGCATGGTTTAGCATGTCGAACAAGTTCAACATATTTCTTCCGGATAACCCATGAAGAAGAAGAAGGACTGGCAGATTCACAATTTGAATGGAGAACTCGTCAAGAGCACTCTGGTTGTGATCTTTTGGTTCAAGAGAACTTCTGCCCTAAACAGTTCATGGTAATTGGAAGAAGGATGTACCACGAACCTCGAGGACTATCGCAAAGGTTACTAATATCCTAAAGGAACTAGCAACACTATCAACATGAGGTAAGTAGGGTGAATCTCGGGTTCAAAACCCAGGAGTAGAATACCTACTAACTAAATGGCATCACGGGATGCTTTGGAGAATGGTGGCCAGAATTATCACACCGGGAACACAAAACATGGCTAGATTACTAGGTGACTCCCTAAAACACCTAGGGTCATAATAATAGCTCCAACATATATGTCGAGGCAACAGAGTACCTCAACTCACCGATTAGTGTGATTAATCTGGCCCAAAGGAACATCAGGAACATGGAAAGGATTTCCAAATGCAGCAGACTGTTTAGAAACCTGGGATGACTCAGACAGCATAACGGCTGTAAATGCTCAAAAATATTTGAGACATCCTGCAAAATAGTGGCATGACCACTCAGCATCACAATATCAAGGTTCTGAGGCCAGCTATGAACACACGAAAGTAGTAGAAACTGAACTGAGACTTGAATCCAACATTTTTATAAGTCTACGGATTAGTAACACATGATCCTGATAGAAAGATGAGAAGCCTAGTTCTTAACCCCCGTAGAAGAGGAGAGGTTGACTCAGATCAGAAGGCATAAGGTAAAGGAGTAAAAAGAGCCTTACGTTCCCTTCCACAATCAATTCCCTTATATAACTAAAGCATTTCTAGACTCAACTTCGACCAGTTTGGCTTGGTAATCCTACAGGCAGTCAGGCTCTGATACCAACGCTGTCAGGACCCTGATTCTAAGTCACACCGATCTAGCCTGTAACACCTCATATCACTTTGCGGCCTCACGCACGGTATTCCCACGGGTGTCGCCTTACCATGGCCCGGGACCGTTTGCGCCTTTTGGCTCACGTATATGATAGTGTCGCTAGCATCCACATGACAGAGAACCCGGGCCGACATGACTAGTCGTGAACCCAAAGTGTCACTAACTTACGGGGACAGGCATACATGAATCAACATCGAGCATGTCGGTCAGCAACGTGCGAATCTGGGCTTGTAGCACTGGGCTAACAGGACTCCGGTGGACCAGGCTGTAGCAGGCTAGGCAGGACTCCGGATGTCACCGCGTGACATTTCCCCGAAGGGACAAACACAGGAACGAAGTGAATCACATGCCGGCCAGTCAAGTGTTCTGGAGCAGTAGTGCTGGGCTAGCAGGACTCCGGGGAACCGGGCTGTAGCGGACTACTATGGCTCATGGAAGCACAAGACTACATTTCCCCATAAGAGAGGCTACCAAGGATAAACAACTAGGTTGTCGGATCCCACACATACCAAGCATTTCAATCATACGCACAATATGCTCGATATGTGCAAATACAACATGGCATCACAACAAGACTCTATGACTCAGAGTATTTATTCATTAGGCGCCAAAGAGCCAGATATTACAAACATGGGTCTCTCGACCCAGCATTCAGAGCATACAAGTCAAACACATGCGGAAGCTTAACATGTCTGAGTACAGACAACTATAAATGAAAAAGGCTGAGAAGCCTGACTATCTACAAGACCCTGCCGAGGGCACAAGATCGTAGCTGAGGTAACAAGCTAAACGTCGAAGTCCAAGCGGTACTACTAGCGAGACTGAAGTCTCTCTGCAAAAACATAAAATAGGCAAACGTGAGTAGAAATGTACCCAGCAAGACTTACATCAGAACTAACTACATATGCATCGGTATCAACAAAGGTGGTGGTGCAGTTTAACTGCAGCAAGCCAGCTTTGACTCGGAGGCTATCCTAAACTATGACTGCAAGTAACTCTTTTGAGGTGGCGCACACGAGTCCACATATTCACCATTAAATACACCACTATGGATCCACTCCCATCTTCCTACGAGAACGCCATCCATAGCACTCACGCTTATCTTGCGCATTTTAGAGTATCCACTTTCACTTGTCTATGAACTGTATAGGCAACCCAGAAGTCCTTTACCGCGGACACGGCTATTCGAATAGATGATGTTAACCCTGCAGGGGTGTACTTCTTAACACACGCTCTCACCACTTACCGCCGTTTACACGACATGTACTCCGCAACGTTCAAGCGGAAGCCCAACGTCGGTGTCGGCCACAGCCTACCTAAACACTCAAGTCCCTAGTCCAGGTTTATCGCCTATTTAGGTTCCATCCGCAGGGAGTCCGGCCGAGGTTTCCACATACGGCCCCGAACGATGTGTACAGGGTTCCGCGACACCAAACGGGCACCCGGCATACCCGGCCACGTGCCTACCGCATCACAGCCCACCCCTCGGGTCAGCTCTGACCATGGCCTCCAGCATCCTACAAACACCAGAAACTACTTGCAACTCCTGGACAGAGGACAAGGGTGATTAAGAAGCCGAGAGGGTCCATTGGTTTCGGGCCAAATGCGTGGTCGTAACTGTTTCATGGATCACAAACACAGAACTCAGTTCCTGAGGACGGCTTCAATGAGACAACTCACCATGTACTCCTACATGGCCTCTCACCGCTACCTTTACCAAATCGTGTTCACACACTTAGCTCACACACAGTAGGACATGTTCATCACCATTCCAATTCATCCCCGATGAATCAGACCCGACTCAACTCTAAGCAGTAGCAGGCATGACAAACAAGCATGAATGAGTAGGCACATCAGGGCTCAAACAACTCCTACTCATGCTAGTGGGTTTGCATCTATTTACTGTGGCAATGACAGGTCATGCAGAGGAAAAGGGGTTCAACTACCGCAGCATGTAACAGTTGAATCGATGTTGTCCTAATGCAGTAAAAGAGACAAGGAGCGAGAGAATGGGATTGTATCGGAATGAACAAGCGGTTTTTGCTTGCCTGGCACTTCTGAAGATGATATAGCTCTTCATCGGTGTCATCGAACTCATTGTCGGAACATACGTCTACCGAGGGGGAACAACCACTGGCAACAGAAAGGAAACACAATCAATGCAATGCGCAATATGATGCATGATCATGACATGGCAATATGCTGTGATTTGGCCTAATGCAACTAGCAACACAATTAAGTGTAGTTGGTTTGAACCCAAGGTTCAAATTCAAACTCCACATATGGTTATTTAAATGCCATCATTTGATTTGTCCTAAACAGTAGCTATCAGTTGTTCCAACATGCATGAAAATGGTACAGATGGATAGATTGGATTTTTCTGATCATTTTTCATATATAAATTAACTTATTTGGAGTTATGGTTGAATTTTTATGATTTTTCAAAGTTTTGGATATTTTCTTAATTAAACAAATCATTTAAGATTTATTTAAATTCCAGAAAAGGATTACTGCGTCAGCCTGAGATCATCATGACGTCAGCAGGTTAACGGGGCATGGTCCAGGTCAAACCTGATGCATGGGACCCGCTAGTCAGTGTCACAGAGCTGGCTAGTGTAACTGACATGTGGGCCTGGTCAACGACCACGTCAGCAGGTTCAAAGCTGACGCGTGGGGCCACTGGATTAATCTAAAATAAACAGGGATTAAATCATAGGGTTAATTTGGGCGCGGGGCCCAGATGTCAGTGAGAGAGGGGGTTAGTTAGCGGGGTAATATTAGTCCCTAACGACGGTGCCACGTCAGCACGCCGAAGTTGAACGCCGGCGAGCACGCGAACGCGGCGGCGATGCTCGGGAATGCGCTACGGCCGGCGGCTGGACGCGCTGGGGGCACCACGAGGAAGCCCTCGCTCGCCCGCATCCAGGGGTGCACGCAGCTGGGCGCAGGGAGGCCGGGGTCGACGACGGCGACCACTTGGGCGGCGGCCGGAGTTCGGTTGCGCTCGGAACCGGCGTTGTGGTGCATGGCAGTTCGAGCGGTGGGGTGCTAGGTGCTCCTGCAAACGTGCTGAGGACAGTGACGCTCTCATACGCGGTGGAGGTGGGCTCTAGCCACGGCGGCGTCGAAGCGCAACGGCGGCGAGCTTCGGTCGGGGTGGCCAAAGGGGCTAGAGGAGGAAATCGACAGAGGGGAGAGAGGGGTTGGGAGCAGGGGCTCACGGCGATGCCGAAGAGGAGGTCAGCGAGCCCGGCGAGGTCCTGGCGGTGCCGAATCGACCGGAGGCGAGCTCGGGTGCCCAAGGTTGAAGAAGAGGCAGAAACATCGCTGTGGTGCTCCCGTGGTCGAACGGGCTAGTGTAGAAGACGAAGCAGACGACGCCAGTCCTTCTGGATGTTTCGGCAAGGCAAGGGGTGGACGGTGACCATGGTCGAAGCGCAGTGGCGGCGACGGACTCCACTCGGTGCATCAGGGAGAGAGATCCAGGGGAGGGAATGAGCGCGGGGACAGAGCGAGAGGAGCCAGGGGGGCGCATGGCGACGTCCTGGGCGTCGAGGCAGCGGCGGGAAGCAGGAGGTGGCCAGGCGCGTGGGCGTGCGCGGCGGCCACACGCCCCTCGTCCTTCTGGCGAGAGGAGGGAGACGACTGGCATCAGCCAGCTGGGCTGGGCCGGCTCGTGGGCCGCACAGGTAAGTGGCCCAGGTACTAACTCTCTCTCTCTCTCTGTTATTTAATTTGTTCTGTTTTCTATTTTTGCTATTATGTTTTGATTTAGTTCAAAGACCAAACCATTTTCAAAATTCATGAAAATAATTGTGTGAACTAAATGGACTTATCCAAAGCTACACAACGATTTCTAGAATTATTGAACATATATTTATTATATAACAAATATAGATCCAATTCAAAGGCCCAAAACAATTGTTTCTGATATTCTAGAAATATTTGTTTGAATTTTATCCGTTGCCAATATTTCCAGAGATTAACAGGAACATTTTCTTGGACTCATTTGATGAGATTTAAATGTTGGTTATTTTTAGACGTCTTCTGAGGCTTTTGAAAATTCCTCAATTCAAATTTCATATGAATTTAAACATGATGATCACATGAAGGGCTAGCCTAGTGTATACCAGAACTTAGGGATGTGACAATGGAGCATAGATCAAAGACGCGTTCTCTTGCACACACTGACGAAGCTCATTGAACATGAAGTCCAAAACATCCACTCTCTTCTTCTTTGTAGATACACAAAGACAAAATACTTCAAATGTTGTGAGAATCACCGGCCTTTGGTGTGAGAGTATACCTCAGGATGTGGCGCATAGTTTCATAGAGAGGCACAAGGTCTTTGATGGACCCGGTGTCAAAATACTTCTCTTGCTTGTAGGCGAAAGCAATCTCATCCTTGGTGTGCTACGCACTCTCACGAACCCTACCAAACTCATTAGTTACCTCTTCGTCATCAATAAACAAATAGGGAATGATCTCAGAAAACTTGGCCATAGGAGCAGAGCACCGATGCGTCCCGGACATCCAAGTGAGGGTGTGAACAAAATCACTTGAGAAGAACAAGGTGGCGAAGAACTGCATCACAAGATCCTCATTGTACGGATGGTTGAACATGACGAAAGGAAAAGCCCCAACCTCCCAAGAGCCGAATATACACCCGGATAGAGATGATCATTGTCCCGGAGACTCTCAACATTAACCTGCTTGTGTGGGGCAAACTTCTTGGCCTTGGTCATGAGCAACTCATGGTACACTCTTTGCGAAAATTCATTCTTGAACCGGGGATCCACTCCCAAACCCGTGGGAGGAGCATATGGATGACTCTGTCTTTGAGCCCAAAGCTCTGGCTTGGTCCACTTGGCAAGGGAAGGTTCCTGAGATCCCTGAAGGAAAAATGCCCTAGAGGCAAAAATAAAGTTATTATGTATTTCCTTATATCATGATAAATGTTTATTATTCATTCTAGAATTGTATTAACCGGAAACATGATACATCTGTGAATACATAGACAAACAGAGTGTCACTAGTATGCCTCTACTTGACTAGCTCGTTGATCAAAGATGGTTATGTTTCCTAGCCATAGACATGAGTTGTCATTTGATTAACGGGATCACATCATTAGGAGAATGATGTGATTGACTTGACCCATTCCGTTAGCTTAGCAATTGAGAGTTTAGTATTCTGCTATTGCTTTCTTCATGACTTATACATGTTCCAATGGCTATGTGATTATGCAACTCCCGTTTACCGGAGGAACACTTTGTGTGCTACCAAACGTCACAACGTAACTGGGTGATTATAAAGGTGCTCTACAGGTGTCTCTAAAGGTGCTTGTTGGGTTGGCGTATTTCGAGATTAGGATTTGTCAGTCCAATCGTCGGAGAGGTATCTCTGGGCCCTCTCGGTAATGCACATCACTATAAGCCTTGCAAGCAATGTGACTAATAAGTTAGTTGCGGGATGATGCAATACGTAACGAGTAAAGACACTTGCCGGTAACGAGATTGAACTAGGTATTGAGATACCGACGATCGAATCTCGGGCAAGTAACATACCGATAACAAAGGGAACAACATATGTTGTTATGCGGTTTAACCGATAAAGATCTTCGTAAAATATGTAGGAGCCAATATGAGCATCCAGGTTCCGCTATTGGTTATTGACTGGAGAAGTGTCTCGGTCATGTCTACATAGTTCTCGAACCCATAGGGTCCGCACGCTTAAAGTTTGGTGACGCTTTGTATTATGAGTTATGTAATTTGATGTACCGAAGGTAGTTCGGAGTCTCCTATGAGATCGGGGATATGACGAGGAGTCTCGAAATGGTCGAGACATAAAGATCGATATATTGGACAACTATATTCGGACATCGGAAAGGTTCCGAGTGATTCGGGTATTTTCAGAGTACCAGGGAGTTACGGGAATTCACCAGGAGAAGTATTGGGCCTTATTTGGCCATACGGGAATAGAGGAGAGAGGCCAAAAGGAAGGAGGCGCGCGCCCCCCCTCTGGTCCGAATTGGACGAGGGGTGCGGCCCCCTTTTCCTTCTCCCTCTCCCCCTCTTTCCTTCTCTCCTACTCCGGAAAGGAAAGGGGAATCCTACTAGGACTTGGGAGTCCTAGTAGGACTTCCCACACTTGGCGGGCCCCCTCTAGGGTCGGCCTCTCCCTCCCTCCTTTATACACGAGGGCAGGGGGGCACCCCATGGACACACAAGTTGATCTGTTGATCTATTCCAGCCGTGTGCGGTGCCCCCCTCCACCATATTCCACCTTGATCATATCGTAGCGGTGCTTAGGCGAAGCCCTGCATCGGTAGCAACATCATCACCGTCACCACGCCGTCGTGCTGATGGAACTCTCCCGTGAAGCTCTGCTAGATCGGAGTTCGCGGGACGTCATCAAGCTGAACGTGTGCTGAACTCGGAGGTGCCGTACGTTCGGTACTTGGATCGGTCGGATCGTGAAGCCATACCACTACATCAACCGCGTTGTGCTAACGCTTCCGCTTTCGGTCAACGAGGGTACATGGACACACTCTCCCCTCTCGTTGCTATGCATCACCATGATCCTGTGTGTGCGTAGGAATTTTTTTGAAATTACTACGTTCCCCAACAGTGGCATCCGAGCCTGGTTTTATGCGTAGATGTTATATGCACGAGTAGAACACAAGTGAGTTGTGGGCGATACAAGTTATACTGCTTACCAGCATGTCATACTTTGGTTCGGCGGTATTGTTGGATGAAGCGGCCTGGACCGACATTACGCGTACGCTTACGCGAGACTGGTTCTACCGACGTGCTTTGCACACAGGTGGCTGGCTTGTGTCAGTTTCTCCAACTTTAGTTGAACCGAGTGTGGCTACGCCCGGTCCTTCAGAAGGTTAAAACAGCACCAACTTGACAAACTATCGTTGTGGTTTTGATGCGTAGGTAAGAACGGTTCTTGCTCAGCCCGTAGCAGCCACGTAAAACTTGCAACAACAAAGTAGAGGACGTCTAACTTGTTTTTGCAGGGCATGTTGTGATGTGATATGGTCAAGACATGATGCTAAATTTTATTGTATGAGATGATCATGTTTTGTAACCGAGTTATCGGCAACTGGCAGGAGCCATATGTTTGTCGCTTTATTGTATGCAATGCAATCGCCCTGTAATTGCTTTACTTTATCACTAAGCGGTAGCAATAGTCGTAGAAGCAATAGTTGGCGAGACGACAACGATGCTACGATGGAGATCAAGGTGTTGCGCCGGTGACGATGGTGATCATGACGGTGCTTCGGAGATGGAGATCATAAGCACGAGATGATGATGGCCATATCATATCACTTATATTGATTGCATGTGATGTTTATCTTTTATGCATCTTATTTTGCTTATATCGACGGTAGCATTATAAGATGATCTCTCACTAAATTTCAAGGTGTAAGTGTTCTCCCTGAGTATGCACCGTTGTGAAAGTTCTTCGTGCTGAGACACCACGTGATTTTCGGGTATGATAGGCTCTACGTTCAAATACAACGGGTGCAAAACAGTTGCACACGCGGAATACTCAGGTTAAACTAGACGAGCCTAGCATATGCAGATATGGCCTCGGAACACTGAGATCGAAAGATCGAGCATGAATCATATAGTAGATATGATCAACATAGTGATGTTCACCATTGATACTACTCCATCTCACGTGATGATCGGACATGGTTTAGTTGATATGGATCACGTGATCACTTAGAGGATGAGAGGGATGTCTATCTAAGTGGGAGTTCTTAAGTAATATGATTAATTGAACTTAAATTTATCATGAACTTAGTACCTGATAGTATTTTGCTTGTCCATGTTGCTGTAGATAGATGGCCCGTGCTGTTGTTTCGTTGAATTTTAATGCGTTCCTTGAGAAAGCAAAGTTGAAAGATGTTTGTAGCAATGATGCGGACTTGGTCCGTGATCTGAGGATTTTCCTCATTGCTGCACAGAAGAATTATGTCCTTGATGCACCGCTAGGTGATAGACCTATTGCAGGAGCAGATGCAGACGTTATGAATGTTTTGACAAAAGCTCGGTATGATGACTACTTGATAGCTTAGTGCACCATGCTTTACGGCTTAAAACTGGGACTTCAAAAATGTTTTGAACGTCATGGAGCATATAAGATGTTCCAAGAGTTTAAATTGGTATTTCATACTCATGCCCGTGTCGAGAGCTATGAGACCTCTGACAGTACTTTGCCTACAAGATGGAGGAGAATAGCTCAACCAGTGAGCATGTACTCAGATTGTCTGGGTACTACAATTGCTTGAATCAACTGGGAGGTAATCTTCCAGATAAGATAGTAATTGACAAAGTTCTCTAGTCACTATCACCAAGTTACTAGAACGTCGTGATGAACTATAATATGCAAGGGATGACGAAAACAATTCCCAAGCTCTTCCCGATGCTAAAATCGGACAAGGTAGAAATCAAGAAGAGCATCAAGTGTTGATGGTTGACAAAGACCACTAGTTTCAAGAAAAAGGCAAAGGGAAGAAGGGGAACTTCAAGAATAACGGCAAGCAAGTTGCTGCTCAAGTGAAGAAACCCAAGTCTGGACCTAAGCCTGAAACTGAGTGCTTCTACTGCAAAGGGACTGGTCACTGGAAGCGGAACTGCCCCAAGTATTTGGCGGATAAGAAGGATGGCAAAGTGAACAAAAGTATATTTGATATACATGTTATTGATGTGTATTTTACTAGTGTTCATAGCAACCTCTCGGTATTTGATACTGGTTCAGTTGCTAAGAGTAGTAACTCGAAACGGGAGTTGCAGAATAAACAGAGACTAGTTGAGGGTGAAGTGACGAGGTGTGTTGGAAGTGGTTCCAAGATTGATATGATCATCATCGCGCACTCCCTATACTTTCGGGATTAGTGTTAAACCTAAATAAATGTTATTTGGCGTTTGCGTTGAACATGAATATGATTTGATCATGTTTATTGCAATACGGTTATTCATTTAAAGTCAGAGAATAATTGTTGTTCTGTTTACATGAATAAAACCTTCGATGGTCATACACCCAATGAAAATAGTTTATTGGATCTCGATCGTAGTGATACACATATTCATAATATTGATGCCAAAACATGCAAAGTTGATAATGATAGTGCAACTTATTTGTGGCACTGCCGTTTGGGTCATATCGGTGTAAAGCGCATGAAAAAACTCCATAAAGATGGATTTTTGGAATCACTTGGTTATGAATCATTTGATGCTTGCGAACCGTGCCTTTTGGGCAAGATGACTAAGACTCCGTTCTCCGGAACAATGGAGCAAGCAACTGACTTATTGGATATATTACATACTGATGTATGCGGTCCGATGAGTGTTAAGGCTCATGGCAAGTATCGTTATTTTCTGACCTCCACAGATGATTTGAGCAGATATGGGTATATCTACTTGATGAAACACAAGTCTGAAACATTTGAAATGTTCAAAGAATTTCAGAGTGAAGTGGAGAATCATCGTAACAAGAAAATAAAAGTTTCTACGATATGATCGCAGAGGAAAAATATTTGAGTTACGAAGTTTGGCCTTCAGTTAAAACAATGTGAAATAGTTTCACTACTCACGCCATCCAGAACACCACAACGTAATGGTGTGTCCGAACATCATAACCGTACTTTATTAGATATGGCGCGATCTATGATGTCTCTTACCGACTTTACCACTATCGTTTTGGGGTTATGCATTAGAGACAGCTGCATTCACTTTAAATAGGGCACCATCAAAATCCGTTGAGACGACGCCTTATGAACTGTGGTTTGGCAAGAAATCAAAGTAGTCGTTTCTTAAAGTTTGGGGCTGCAATGCTTATGTGAAAAAGTTTCAACCTGATAAGCTCGAACCCAAATCGTAGAAATGTGTCTTCATAGGATACCCAAAACAGACTGTTGGGTACACCTTCTATCACAGATCTGAAGGCAAGACTTTTGTTGCTAAATTTGGATCCTTTCTAGAAAAGGAGTTTCTCTAGAAAGAAGTGAGTGGGAGGAAAGTAGAACTTGGTGAGGTAACTGTACCTACTCCCTTATTGGAAAGTAGTTCATCACAGAAACCTGTTTCTGTGACATCTACACCAATTAGTGAGGAAGCTAATGATGATGATCATGAAACTTCAAATCAAGTTGCTATTGAACCTCGTAGGTCAACCAGAGTAAGATCCGCACCAGAGTGGTACGGTAACCCTGTTCTGGAAGTCATGTTACTAGACCATGACGAACCTACGAACTATGAGGAAGTGATGATGAGCCCAGATTCTGCAAAATGGCTTGAGGCCATGAAATCTGAGATGGGATCCATGTATGAGAAGAAAGTGTGGACTTTGGTTGACTTGCCCGATGATCGGCAAGCCATCGAGAATAAATGGATCTTCAAGAAGAAGACAGACGCTGATGGTAATGTTACTGTCTACAAAGCTCGACTTGTTGCGAAAGGTTTTCGACAAGTTGAAGGAATTGACTACGATGAGACCTTCTCACCCGTAGCGATGCTTAAGTCCGTCGGAATCATGTTAGCAATTGCTGCATTTTATGATTATGAAATTTGGCAAATGGATGTAAAGATTGCATTCCTGAATGGATTTCTGGAAGAAGAGTTGTATATGATGCAACCTAAAGGTTTTATGGATCCAAAGGGCGCTAACAAAGTGTGTAAGCTCCAGCGATCCATTTATGGACTGGTGCAAGCATCTCCGAGTTGGAATAAACGGTTTGATAGTGTGACCAAAGCATACGGTTTTATACGGAATTTTGGAGAAACCTGTATTTACAAGAAAGTGAGTGGGAGCTCTGTAGCATTTCTGATATTATATGTGGATGACATATTGTTGATTGGAAATGATATAGAATTTCTGGATACCATAAAGGGATATTTGAACAAGAGTTTTTCATTAAAGGACCTCGGTGAAGCTGCTTATATATTGGGCATTAAGATCTATAGAGATAGATCAAGACGCTTAATTGGACTTCACAAAGTACATACCTTGACAAAGTTTTCAAGAAGTTCAAAATGGATCAAGAAAAGAAAGGGTTCTTCCCTGTTTACAAGGTGTGAAATTGAGTAAGACTCAATGCCCGACCACTGCAGAAGATAGAGAGAAGATGAAAGATGTTCCCTATGCTTCAGCCATAGGCTCTATCATGTATGCAATGCTGTGTACCAGACCTGATGTGTACCTTGCTATTAGTTTAGCAGGGAGGTACCAAAGTAATCCAGGAGTGGATCACTGGACAGCGGTCAAGAACATTCTGAAATACCTAAAAAGGACTAAGCATATGTTTCTCGTTTATGAAGGTGACAAAGAGCTCATCGTAAATGGTTACGTTGATGCAAGCTTTGACACTGATCCGGACGATTCTAAATCGCAAACCAGATATGTGTTTATATTGAACGATGGAGCTGTCAGTTGGAGAAGTTCTAAACAAAGTGTCGTGGCGGGATCTACGTGTGAGGCGGAGTACATAGTTGCTTTGGAAGCAGCGAATGAAGGAGTCTGGATGAAGGAGTTCATATCCGATCTAGGTGTCATACCTAGTGCACCAGGTCCAATGAAAATATTTTGTGACAATACTGGTGCAATTGCCTTAGCAAAGGAATCCAGATTTCACAAGAGAACCAAGCACATCAAGAGACGCTTCAACTCCATCCGGGATAAAGTCCAGGTGGGAGACATAGAGATTTGCAAGATACATACGGATCTGAATGTTGCAGACCCATTGACTAAGCATCTTCCACGAGCAAAACATGATCAGCACCAAGGCTCCATGGGTGTTAGAATCATTACTGTGTAAACTAGATTAATGACTCTAGTAAACCTTTTGAGTGTTGGTCACACGGTGATGTGAACTATTGTTGTTAAATCACATGGCGATGTGAGCTAGATTATTGACTCTAGTGCAAGTGGGAGACTGAAGGAAATATGTCCTAGAGGCAATAATAAAGTTATTATTTATTTCCTTATATCATGGTAAATGTTTATTATTCATGCTAGAATTGTATTAACCAGAAACATGATACATGTGTGAATACATAGACAAACAGAGTGTCACTAGTATGCCTCTACTTGACTAGCTCGTTGATCAAAGATGATTATGTTTCCTAGCCATCGACATGAGTTGTCATTTGATTAACGGGATCACATCATTAGGAGAATGATGTGATTGACTTGACCCATTTCGTTAGCTTAGCACTTGATCGTTTAGTATTTTGCTATTGCTTTCTTCATGACTTATACATGTTCCTATGACTATGAGATTATGCAACTCCCGTTTACCGGAGGAACACTTTGTGTGCTACCAAACTTCACAACGTAATTGGGTGATTATAAAGGTGCTCTACAGGTGTCTCCGAAGGTACTTGTTGGGTTGGCGTATTTCGAGATTAGGATTTGTCACTCCAATTGTCGGAGAGGTATCTCTGGGCCCTCTCGGTAATGCACATCACTATAAGCCTTGCAAGCAATGTGACTAATAAGTTAGTTGCGGGATGATGCAATACGTAATGAGTAAAGACACTTGCCGGTAACGAGATTGAACTAGGTATTGAGATACCGACGATCGAATCTCGGGCAAGTAACATACCGATGACAAAGGGAACAACGTATGTTGTTATGCGGTTTGACCAATAAAGATCTTCGTAGAATATGTAGGAGCCAATATGAGCATCCAGGTTCCGCTATTGGTTATTGACCGGAGAAGTGTCTCGGTCATGTCTACATAGTTCTCGAACCCATAGGGTCCGCACGCTTAAAGTTCGGTGACGATTTGTATTATGTGTTATGTAATTTGATGTACCGAAGGTAGTTCGGGGTCCCGCATGAGATCGGGGACATCACGAGGAGTCTCGAAATGGTCGAGACATAAAGATCGATATATTGGATGACTATATTCGGACATCGGAAAGGTTCCGAGTGATTCGGGTATTTTCGGAGTATCAGGGAGTTACGGGAATTCACCGGGAGAAGTATTGGGCCTTATTGGGCCATACGGGAATAGAGGAGAGAGGCCGAAAGGAAGGAGGCACGCCCCCCCTCTGGTCCGAATTGGACAAGGGGTGCAGCCCCCTTTTCCTTCTCCCTCTCCCCCTCTTTCCTTCTCTCCTACTCCGGAAAGGAAAGGGGAATCCTACTAGGACTTGGGAGTCCTAGTGGGACTCCCCACACTTGGCGCGCCCCCTCTAGGGCCGGCCTCTCCCTCCCTCCTTTATATACGGGGGCAGGGGGCACCCCATGGACACACAAGTTTATCTATTGATCTATTCCAACCGTGTGCGGTGCCCCCCTCCACCATATTCCACCTCGGTCATATCGTAGCGGTGCTTAGGCGAAGCCCTGCGTCGGTAGCAACATCATCACCGTCACCACGCCGTCGTGCTGACGGAACTCTCCCGTGAAGCTCTGCTGGATCGGAGTTCACGGGACGTCATCGAGCTGAACGTGTGCTGAACTCGGAGGTGCCGTACGTTCGGTACTTGGATCGGTCGGATCGTGAGGACGTACGACTACATCAACCGTGTTGTGCTAACGCTTCCGCTTCCGGTCTACGAGGGTACGTGGACATACTCTCCCCTCTCGTTGCTATGCATCACCATGATCCTATGTGTGTGTAGGAATTTTTTTGAAATTACTACGTTCCCCAACAATCTCGCCCGCCGGGAATGGCTTGCTCGGCACTAGACATCTCTTCTTCATCTTCATCTTCATCTCCTCCATCAACAGCATCATCCTGTGAGTTATACTCTTCATCTGACTCACCAGAGGCCTCAACAACCGGCTGCTTGGTGGCTGCACGGTGAGCACATCCCTGCCCTGACCCTGACCCCTGCCCAGTGCCTTCCGATGGCTGGCGATGAGCAATATTGAACTCCTTAGAACTAGCCTTGGGGTGCTTGCGACGGAGCTCAGCCCTCTTGTCAGCGGAGTCTGAAACACACACAAATACCCAACAACATAATGCAAATAACACAAATGAGTACAAGTGCTTGAGATGATGGCCGAGGAGTAAGACAAAACAAGGCAGAATGTTCCTGTGTACCCCGTGCGCATGGGGCCCCTGTGCGCACGGTACACGAACGTGGGCACGGGGCCTCGTGCGCATGGGTGTCAAACAACCCGTGGACACAGGGGTTCCCCAGCGGCAGCCACTTCCAGATTAAAATCTTGGAGTGGGGGCAGCAGAGAAACCATAGGATATATGCACCTAGATTTGTCCTACACATGGGGAGCAACTACCCTAATCTAGTGAAAACCTAGAAACCCTAAATGTTAGAGAGACATCCATGGAGGAAGAGGAACAAACAAGGGGGGGATACCAGAGGAGGACCCCATCCCGGACGATCTCCATGGAGCAAGGGAGCCTGGCGGTGCCCGGAGGAGCGCCGATGAGAGGAGGCGATGACGGTGGTCCTGGAGGCGTCCTAGGGAGTGGAGGGGGCGAAATGGTGGGAATGAACCCAAGCCCCCCACGCCCCACCACTTCAGGGCCTGGAACCGCAGACCCCCTGTGCACGGGCTAAGTGAGACCCGTGCGCACGGTACAGAGCCCATGGGCACGGGGGCCCCGTTCGCACGATACATGCCCGTGGACACGGGGTACTCAGGAATTTCGAACAGAAGCACTTCTTGAAAGCATGGCTGAGTGAAAACTTTTACCAGGCCTTTCTGAAGCATTTTAGTCTATGTGTCTGACTGCGTCATGAGAGAAATCCTATCACTACGAGATGGGAATATATGGAGCACTTGTACTAGTAGGGAAGGACAACGAGCAATCAAAACACAAGAAAACCAAAAAGAAATGAGGAAGGCCCAAAAACACCACACACAAGAAAATGAACAAAAACCTCAACGGAGGGCGGTGGCCGAGGCCACCATGTTTGAGTTTGATTGGCATGGCACCGTGAAGATATGAACCTTGGGCCCAAGACCAACACTCATCTTTGAACCACAACTGCCACCTAAAAGATGCTAATGTGAAAGATTTTGTTCAATTCATGCACTTCTAGGATGAGGTAACTCATGAGTTGAGCTAGCTCCCCCTAGACATGTGCCTACACCTAAGCAAGATATCATATGAGTATGTGTGCATGAGCAAGAATCTCAACCCAAGTTACTTATATCCACAATATTTAGCTCATGCCTTAACTCACGGAATCTTGCTTCATCAAGAGGCTTGGTGAAAATATCGGCTAGTTGATTCTCGGTGTTGACATGGAGTAGTTCAATGTTTCCCTTGGCCACATGATCCCCAATGAAATGATGACGAATCTCAATATGCTTGGTCTTGCTGTGTTGTACTGGATTGTCGGTGATCTTGATTGCACTTTCATTGTCGCACCAAAGAGGCACATTGTCACATTTGTTACCATAATCCATCAAAGTTTGCCTCATCCATAATAACTGAGCACAACAACTTCTGGCGGTAATGTACTCAACTTCGGCCGTTGAGAGAGATATACAATTTTGCTTCCTTGCAGACCAACTTACCAAAGATCTCCCTAGGAATTGACATGAACCGGAAGTGGACTTGCGGTCAACCTTGTCTCCGGCCCAATCCGAATCTGACTATCCCATTAACTCGAAAGATTATCCTTTGGGATACCAAAGGCCCAAGTTCATGGTATGAACCAAATATCAAAGGATTCTTTTCACTACCGAGTAGTGGCTCCCTTAGGAGCAGATTGAAATCTTGCACACATACACACACTCAACATAATATCCGGTCTAGATGCACAAAGGTAAAGCAAGGAGCTGAACATGGAGCGATATACCTTTTGACCCAATTCTTTACTATTGGGATCAATATGAAGTTGGCCATTGGTGGGCATGGGTGTCTTCATGGGCTTGAATTCTTGCATTTTGAAACTCTTGAGCATGTCTTGAATATAAAGAGATTGGTTTATGAAGGTTCCTCCTCTCAATTTCTTCACTTGAAAACCGAGGAAGAACTTCAACTCTCCCATCATGCTCATAGCAAATTCCTTAGTCGTAAGATTCTCAAACTCAATGTAAATAACATGGTTAGTGGACCCAAAGATAATATCATGAACATATATTTGGCACACAAACAATTCTCCTTTTACTCTCTTTGTGAAGAGAGTGGAATCTTTTACCCCAATCTGGAACTCCCTTCTAGCTTAGGAATGCCGTAAGGTGATCATACCAAGCACGAGGTGCTTGTTTAAGCCCATAGAGCGCCTTATGGAGTTCATAAACGTGAGAGGCGTGATCAGGGTCTTCGAAACCGGGAGGTTCCTTGACATACACCAACTCCTTAAGAGGACCATTAAGAAATGCACTCTTCACATCCATTTGATATAATTTAAAATCATGATGAGAGGCATATGCAAGCAAGATGCGAATGGATTCAAGACGGGCAACGGGGGAAAAAGTTTCACCAAAGTCGAAACCTTCAACTTGGGTGAAATCTTGTGCCACTAACCTTGCCTTGTTCCTTATTACTTGTCCACGTTCATCTTGTTTGTACTTGAAGATCCACTTTGTTCCAATGACATTATGATGCTCTTTGGGTCTCTCCATAAGGGTCCATACTTTGTTGCGGGTGAAGTTGTTGAGTTCTTCATGCATGGCATCTACCCAATCCGTATAGTCAAGTGCATCTTCAACCTTAAGGGGCTCAACACAAGAGACAAACAAGTGATGCTCACAAAAGTTTGCCAAACATCTACGAGTAGTTACCCCCTTTTTTATGCTTCCATAGATGTTTTCGGTGAGATGTTGAAGATGCTTTAACTTGGCGGCCACATTTGCTCTTTGATTGCAAGCTCTTATTCACTTGGTTTTGAACTTGATGAAGAAGCTTGTACTTGAGATTGTTTCAGCCTTGGAGACACACTTATCTTCGCAACCACAAGTTCTTGTTCATTGGCAAGTGATGATGATGAAGAAACTTGCGGTTGGGGTTGATCTTGATCTTGATCACTAACTTGAGCTTGATCTTGAGCCTCTATAATTGGTTCTTCACCATTCGTTGAGATTGTCCTTGATCTTGCCCGGGAACATGAGGGACTTGACCTTGTTCTTGTCGGTGTTCTGGGATCGGGGGTACCCAGACTTGCCTGCCTGCGGCCCAGCGCGTGGGCCCATCGACGGCCCTGTACGGCCCAGCTGCAACACCCCAAGGTAATACCCTCGCGAGGACCCTAGCCTCGAGAGGTGAATGACACCAAGACCTCCAGAGGAGAGGCCTTCCCAGGCTGCCTCCCGAGGGGCGGAGATCCCTATGCGAGCCTCCCGCCTCGTGAGGCCGAGATAACGTGAGCCATGAAGACCAAGGCCAGGCGGGCACAAAGGTGATAGTTTCCTCTTCGGTGCTAAGGGAGCAAGGGCAGGCGCAGGTTCCCGAGGAAGGCCTCAAAGCTTTCCATTCTGGTGCAACAATACTGAGACCACGAGCTCGGCATGACGGATGTCATCTTCGAGCCAACCACTGCGTCATGGCCAGAAGCTTTGCAGGCGAAGACCACCTTTCGTCAGGATAAGATGTACTCCTTGTCCCCCTTCAAAATTGGCCGCTGTGGAATCCTCGCTACTAGGGAAAACCTTATACATAGAATCTTACCACAACGCAGTTTAAAATAAGGCGCTACTGCTAGTTAGGAGCAACACGGTTTAAAATATCGACGTAGCAGTAGCGCGTTAGGAGGAAAGAGCGCTACAACTATAATTGCCACGACGTTGCCGCCAGACCAATTATAGTAGTAGCGCCGTTTTTGTAACCGCGCTACTACTACTGTACTTAGCAGTAGTGATGTTCGCCATCACTTGCTGACTTAATTAAGGTTTGGTTTGGTTGCAGTGCCTTTATTTTGGCGTGACACATAGTGGACATGGTCTTTTCTTTGTAGGTTAATTAGCCATCACTTGCTGACTTAATTAAGGTTTTATTTACATCATTGACAACGTATGAAGTGTTCTTCTTCTAGACAAGAAGTTAAAACTACACCCCAAAAGTAAAGAAATTTCTTGGTACCATGTACTTGGAGTAGTGAGACAAGAGCCCCTGCACCAACAAAGGCATGATCATTGAAATTAGGTGATGTGCCTACTAATTGCTTCTGCATGTCACAACTAAGGGTGTTACCATCGACTGTGACTACATGATGCTACCAGTACATACCAGAAGGTGTACTCATGGCGGCAATGTGAAGGAAGGAATATGAGGTTAGCGTGCGGAGATGTTGCTATTTGTATTGTATACTTTTCCATGGAGGAAACCAATTACCTATTGGGAAATGGTAATTCGGTTTACACATAGTTGATTAAGGAAATCAAGCTGAATATATGCCTTCAATGGGAAGAAGGAAAAATATATTGTTGTTGAAAAAAACATCTAAACCAAGTATCCACTTACAAATAGAATAATTTGACTTTATTTAGCATTGTATAAACAAGTTTCACATATTTTATGTGTTTAGTTGGAATTTATAGGACATTCCAAAGATATGTAATTGTTGTGCAATGTTTTGATAAATGATTAACTATTTCTCATCCGACTTAGGAATACTTAGTTCTTAGTCAGTAGTAATATTCATCGGATGAAGATCTTCTCATCCCAATAAATAACTGTGTCTCGATTGGGTCCCTTAGCATTGACTTCAAAAAAGTTAAGTAGCAAAACAAATCTTCATCTCCGAAAGCACTAAATCCTATAAATGAAAATATTAATACTAGCCCGTGCGGAGGCACGTGTTGATGACTAGTTTATTAAGTAATTTATATTGTTTATTTCAAAATAGTTGAGAGCTTATTTCCATTGACAGCTTATTTTCATTCTTTAAAAAATATACGAAAGATGGTTGACAGAACCTACTACACTGTCGGCCCTGAATTAACTTATCAGGAGAAAGATCATCTTATCTCATTTATTATTGATGTTGAGAACTACAATATCAATTATGAAACTCCTTCAAATTATGGTCAATACGTGCCACCAGTGCACGTGTTGAACTACGATAATATCCATGGAGATGGCATGATAAGATTTTTTACTATTACGACATCCGTGCATCTTTTGCATAAATTCTTCTAAACTAAGCTAAACTACATTGCTAACTATGGCGTTATTATTATGTTTTTCAATTGAAAACCCCGAAGGATTGTGTGCCTGGTCTAATGTTTCCGGAAGGTCGCCTTGATGTTATTAGCTTACGGCCAGGTCATCCTAGGCTTCACCGTTGTTTATACCGAATTTCTAAAAACGATGAAGACATGACAATCAAAGAATGGAAAAATGTATGGATAGTCATAGGGAGCTACTTGGAAGCAACATTGTGCAAAGCGCAAGAATTCGGGATAATCTCCATTCTCCATAATGGAGCGTCAGGGCCTATCTTGTTTTATGCTATTTTACCTTAGAGAGGGTAGTAGGTCCTAGCTAATACTCACTATCATGTGCTAATGACAATTAAGTAGGGTTGGTTAGATGCCTATGATGATGATGAGTATGACTTGTTATTATGATAACGAGTAGAAGTTGTTAGATGACTATGATGATGATGAGTATGACTTGTTATTATGATAACGAGTAGATCGAAGTTGGTAGATGACTATGAGGATGATGAGTATGACTTGTTACTATGATAACGATGATGAGTTATTATTAATGATGATGATGCTTAGTTGTTATATCATTATGAGCATGATCAGTTATTATATATATATCAGTGGGTGACATACACATGGATTAGGTTCAAGTGGAGGCAACATGGTGCATATCCAAAGTAGTACTAATCCAAACTTGATGCCTCCACTTGAATCTAATCCATGTGTATTTCACCCAGTGAAATAATAACTCATCATGATCATAAAATCATATCATGAGACTAATATAAACCAGTACAAATATAGCGGCAATAAGCAGTAGGAAAAAATAGCAAACTTTACCAGTACCGCTGGTCGCCCACCGGGAGCTACTGCTAGGGAGGTGTAGTAGTAGCGCTGGGTGGAAAAAGACGCTACTGCTAGGAAGGTGTAGGAGTAGCGTCGGGAGGGAAAACACGCTACTGCTATGCAGGATAGTAGTAGCGCGCTCTGATACGTCTCCAACGTATCTACTTTTCCTAACCCTTTTCCTGTTGTTTTGGACTCCAATTTGCATGATTTGAATGAAACTAACCCCGGAATGACGCTGTTTTCAGCAGAACTACCATGGTGTTATTTTTGTGCAAAAATAAAAGTTCTTGGAATGGCACAAAACTTCGCTAGGATTTTTTATATCAAATAAGAGAATTTCTGGAGTCAAGAGGGACCTGAGGGGGGCACCTGGTTGGGCAAAACCCACATGAGCGCGCCTGCCCCCCCCCCCCCAGGCGCGCTCAGGTGGGTGCTGCCCACCTGGTGGCCCCGTTGACCCTCAAACCGACACTATAAAATCCCATTATTCCAGAAAAAAAACCAGGGAGAAAGAATTATCGCGTTTCACAAGACGAAGACGCCACCGTCTCCTCTTCTTCATCGGGAGGCCATATCTGGAGTCCGTTTGGGGCTCTAGGGAGGGGGATCTTCGTCATCACCAACACATCACCATCGCCAATTCCACGATGCTCCCCACCGGGAGTGAGTAATTCCTTCGTATGCTCGCTGGTCGATGAGGAGTTGGATGAGATTCATCATGTAATGGAGTTAGTTTTGTTAGGGCCTGATCCTTAGTATCCACTATGTTCTGATATTGATGTTGCTATGACTTTCCATGCTTAATGCTTGTCACTTTGGGCCCGGGTGCCATGATTTCAGATCTGAACCGTTTATGTTATCACCATTATATCCATGTTCTAGATCCGATCTTGCCAGTTATAGTCACCTACTACGTGTTATGATCTGGCAACTCCGGAGTGACAATAGTCGGGACCACTCCCGATGATGACCGTAGTTTGAGGAGTTCATGTATTCACCGTGTGTTAATGCTTTGTTCCGGTTCTCAATTAAAAGGAGGCCTTAATATCCCTTAGTTTCCAATAGGACCCCGCTGCCATGGGAGGGTAGGACAAAAGATGCCATGCAAGTTCTTTCCATAAGCACGTATGACTATTTACGGAATACATGCCTACATTATATTTATGAACTGGAGCTAGTGCCGTATCGCCCTAGGTTATAATTGTATCATGATGAATATCATCCAACGAGTCACTGATCAAATGCCTACAAATTTATCTTATATTGTTCTTGCTAAGTTACTACTATTGCTACTGCTATCGTTACTGCTACAATATCACTGCTATCACTGTTACCGTTATTGTTGCTGATGCTACTATCATCAAAACTATCACATTACTGTTCTTTGGCATGTGTCGAATCTATAAATTTGGGTTGAATACTCTACCCTCGAAAACTGTTGCGATCCCCTATACTTGTGGGTTATCATGCTCCAACACGCGCTACTGCTGAACATTAGCTGGAACGCCTTATCATTAGCGCACCCCCCTTGCCACTACTACCCCTCCAACCCGCGCTACTGCTAGGCTTTTCCCTAGTAGTGCCTTCCCGCCTAAGCTATGAGGGAAGAGGACCAAGGCCACTATATATATGGGCTAGCCATCACCGTAGAAGGGATCCCTGGATCAGACCCCTGATTAATCTATCCTCACCACTTGAGCCCTCATGAGGCTGCTCATCCACTATACTAGTTCATCCTCCACCTCCTCATGAGGCCAATCCACCAAAACCAGGAGTAGGGTTTTGCACTGCAAGGTGACCCGAACCTGGGTAAATCTTTGTGTTGTTTCCTTCCGCACGATCCAGCGTACTCGTCGAGATCAGGTCATAGGCATGGCGAGCTAGCGTCATTGTGAAGCGCGATCGTTCGTTCACGCCCCTGAGTTTGAACCTTCTTGGGTCTGCGGAACCCTGAATGAGACATTTGGCACGCCAGTAGGGGCATGTCGAAGCTCCGCCTCTTCAGCAACCATGCTCCGTTCTCGCCCCACCGTGTTCATGGTGAAAGCTCGCCGAGCTCGCCGTGAGCGTTCAGCCGTTTGCATCACCCAGGCGCGCACCTCAGCCATGGTACTCCTCGCTGCAGCGTTCCCCCCTCGGCTAATGTGGTCACTGGCGCTGCCGCTCGTCGGCGGCTGAACCCATCAACACCACTCTTCGCGCAGAGTAGCGACCCCACCGCCACACCCTCCTTCGTCCTCGCCGCGGCGTTGTTCCCCCGCACCCATTGTGGGCTGACAGACGCGCAGGCCGCACTCCTTGTCGCATGTGAGTTGTTGCGCTACCGTCCTGCCGGTGGTGACTATGACGCTTGGCTCAATCGGGTCGCTGAGCTGCTAGACGCCGCTTGTGGGGCGTGTAACCTTTTCTCTCCCACCTGTGTGGCGGCCCCCACCCTACGTCCGGGCTTGCCCCTGTTGCGTCAGCCCGTCTTTCCGGGGAGGACCTGGGGAGCCCCGTGGCGGCGAGGTTGCGGACGGCATGCCCCCTCCGGCCCGAGGTGCCTCCTCGGGTTTCTGTCGCGGTAAGTGGTCCTTCGCGGGAGGCGCCATGGCGGGCCACCTCCTGGCCCGCATGATCCGATGACAGTGATGACGACCTACAAGGCAAAGGAGCCCGGAGGCTAATTTCATGCACAAGCGCATGGGCAGGGAAGCAGGCGATATCATGAGCGGGCATGGCGCCACCATTACCCGTGTGTCGCCAGCGAACGAGTTCGCCAAGTGGGCAGAGGTAAGGCCCACGCACGCCATCACCGCCTACTCGGTCGTCAAGATCGTCAAGGCCTCGCGAGACCAGGGTCCCTCGTGAACCAATGCAACAGCCCCAACCGCGTCATTAACAGCGACAACCCCCAGTTACAACCCATCTCTTCAGAACATATTGTGTTAACCATGGAACGGAGGTGGATCACACTTCGATGGCGCACCCACGGAGCAACGGCCAGACCAAGCACGCCAATGCGGCGGTCCTGAGGAGCCTCACGCCAAGGTGCTTCAAGAAGAAGCTGGAGGCCTAGGGTAGGGGTCGGCGCGGTGAGCTTCAGTTCGTGTTGTGGTTTATCCGCACCATTGTGACTAAGCCCACCGGCGAGACCCCACTCTTCCTCGTCTACAGGGATGAGGCGGTCCTCCCGTGCGAGGCCAAACATCATCCCTCGCGAGCCTTGGCATTCGACGAGGCGTGTCAGGGTGCCCCGCGGGGAATAGATCTCGTTCTCAGGGTGGAGGGTCGTCGCTAAGGCGTGCTCCGCGCCGCGAGGTGCCGGCAGGCGCTGCGGCAACGCCGTTGCCCGCGACATCCGCCTTCGGACCCTCAAAGTCAGAGACCCCTTCCCGAGGCGGGTCCTCTCCAGGGAGGGACTCCATAGGATCTCGTCAGGGGGAGGGCCCTCCCAAGGCTACTCGCGTTTCCGGGACAGGCGCCGCGCGCTCGGAGACGGAGGGCGGGGTCCCCGTCCGGGATGCTCAGAGCGCCCTGCACCTTCCCAAGCTCTACCCGTGACACTCTCACGTAATAATGAGTGGGGCTGTACACGCCTAGAGTCTCCCTGAGCGCCGCCCCCAGCCTCACGGGGGGCTCCCACCCACACCCAAGTGGAAGCCCCATGCTCCGCGCTGGTGAATGCACGGTCGAACATCGACTATGCCCACGCCCAAGTGGAAGCCCCAGGCTCCGCGCTGGCAGACGAAACGGTCGAACATCGACTATGCCCATGCCAAGTGGAGGCCCCATGCTCCACGCTGGTGGGAAGACTAGTATAGGCGCCGGGCATGTCTTTTTCTTTCGCTCGCTCTTGTAACCAGTTTGCCACTTCTCGGAATGAAATTTGAGGTTCTTGCTTCTTTATTCGAAAGGGACTGGGGTTTTTTCTGCGTTGTTTCCTGTTCCTCGAGCTTTTTAAGAAGCAGCAACGGCTGCCTGACGCCCGCCTCCCTATCATCCCATGAGCGAGGGCTGGGCTGGTGCTTGCGCTTAAGTCAGCCCGAGCACGACCACTCAGCCGCAGCTTGCCTCTACGCACACCTCACCAAGGCCTTGGTGCCTGAATCCTCGCACGACGCTCTTGTGCGAGTCATCAGGTGCACGTTGCCAGGGGTCCCTAGTGAACATCCGTCCCGTGGCCTCGGTTGGGCACCGCGGCCCAACGTAACACTTTTAGAAGCAATTTTTATTGCCTTATTACACTGATGACAACTTACTTGAAGGATCTTAATCAATCCCTTGGTAGGTATGGTGGACTCTTGAAAATAAGATTTGGGTTTAAGGGTTTTCGGATGCACAAGTATTATCTCTACTTGGTGCGGAATTTTTGGCTAGCAAAGATGGGGGGCAAGCACCACATGTTGAAGGTTCTATGACAATATAAATTCTATGTGAATATGAACAAACATAAATCATTACGTTGTCTTCCTTGTCCAATGTCAACAATTTTGGCATATAATATTTTCATGGGGGCTCACAATCACAAAAGATTTCCAGGATAGTTTATTTGCATGTGAATCTTCTCTTCCCGTATTAATTCTGTCATGAATTGCACCATTGACCAATGCTATGTTTGTCAATCTCCAACAAAATTTTCTACTTATACTTTGCAATCCAATAACTCTCGAACGTTCAGGATTTGAGCAGTTCGTCCCGAACGCTTTGACATGGCAACTTTAGTTCGTAGGGGATGGCAACTTTAGTTGATAGGGGATGGCAACTTTGTCCTTTTTTGTTTTTTCATCAGAAAATTGCCATGTTTCCCTAATCTCACGCAAACTAAAGTTACCATCTAAAAGCGTTCGGGTTGCCATGCTTAACTCCCGAGCGTTCGGGAGTTATCATTACCGTATACTTTTCCTTATGTGATGTCATTACCTACCATAAGATTAGCATATAATCTTTTTCATGTATTTCCTTTCTTTTTATTGAAAGATGAAAGTACAGAAAGCGGGATTCAAACTAAACTTTATTATATATCTCGCACACGATTACAAGGATAGATCACTAAGAAAACTCTCAAAAAGAAAGGATCGAACTAAACTTGCATTCATCTAAAGCAAAAGATAACTAAGGATCGAACTAAGATTAGTAAAGGCAAAAGATAGTGGACGTGATACGATACCGGGACACCTCCCCCAAGCTTGGCGTAAGCCAAGGGGAGTGCCCATACCCGATACTCAATTTTCTTTCAGTAATGAAGAAGAAGGTGGTGGTGGTGATGAAGTGGTAGCAATATTGTCCTTCTTCCTTCGCTTACGCTTGAGAATGGAATTTTCCTCCTTCAATTGACCGATCTCCTGCTCAAGCTCCAATACCTTTTGGCATAAATCTTGCTTGTTTTCCTGCAAAAGACGAAAGGGTCTAAACTGGATCTTAGGCTTCTTTGCCTTATTAGGGAGGCTTGACTTCTTAAATTCCACGTGCATGTCCCCGAGTTGAGGCAATGGGACTTTATCCTCGTCTGAGCTCGTCTCTTCCTTCCCTTTAGGAACATAGTCCTCCTCTTCCTCCGAAGTCCAGCTATAGTGCTCCACATCCCCATAAGACTTGTGGTTTGCGATATAGTCAGCAACATAGCTCTCACCCTTGGAGTCTTGGGATGACATATTTTCAGATATGTCAGGAAAACAACAAGAAAAGAAAACAGAAGATTTCTCCGTGATACGGTGGTCAATAGGTTCGGGTGGTATATAAAGATTTTTTATCTTGGGAAACAAGCAAACAGAAGAAACACGGAGTCCGGATGGTACCCGAGGTGGGCACAACCCACCTGGGCGCTCCTGGGGGGCCAGGCGCGCCCTGCTGTCTTGTGCCCACCAGGGTGACCTTCCTGGTTGTTTCTTATTTTCCTAATTTTTGTTATATTCCAAAACAGACAGAAAATATTTTTGCAGATTTTCGGAGTCCGTTTACTTACCGTATCACGTACCTCCTCTTTTTCACGATTCTGGAGTGTTCCGAAAGGTTTCTTTTATGTGTTCTTCTGGTGTCATAGTTTGGATAATATTGCTTTCAACATTAAAGGGCATACCTGAGATATAATGTTTTATTCGTTGCCCATTAACAACCTTCGGGTTAGTACCTTTGGCATTATTTATTTTGATAGCTCCAGATCGATAAACCTATTCGATAACATTGGGTCCTTCCCATTTGGAGAGGAGCTTTCTTGCAAAGAATCTGAAACGAGAGTTGTACAAAAGAACATATTCTCCAACTTCGAACTCACGCTTTTGGATTCTTTCATCATGCCATCTTTTAACTTTTTCTTTAAATAATTTGGCACTTTCATAAGCTTGGGTTCTTCATTCATCTAATGAGCTAATATCAAATAACCTCTTCTCACCAGCAAGTTTGAAATCATAGTTGAGTTCTTCAATTGCCCAATATGCTTTATGTTCTAACTCAAGAGGCAAATGAAAAGCATTTCCATAAACCATCTTCTAAGGAGACATACCTATAGGATTTTCATATGTTGTTCTATAAGCCCAAAGTGCATCATCTGATTTCTTAGATCAATTCTTCCGGGACCTACTGACAGTCTTTTGCAAAATTAATTTTATTTCTCTTTTTCTAAGTTCAACTTGACCACTAGACTGAGGATGATAGGGTGATGCAATTCTATGGTTAACATCATACTTGGCAAGCATTTTACAGAAAGCACCATGAATAAAGTGTGAACCACCATCAGTCATTAAATATCTAGGGACTCCAAACCTTGGGAAAATAACTTCTTTAAGCATTTTAATAGAGGTGTTGTGATCAGCACTACTAGTTGGAATAGCTTCTACCCACTTAGTAACGTAATCAATAGCAACCAAAATATGTGTATACCCATTAGAGGATGGAAAAGGTCCCATGTAATCAAATCCCCAAACATCAAATGGTTCGACAGCAATTGATTCGTAGACATTTCTTGACGCTTACCGATATTACCTATTCTTTGACATTCATCAAAAGATAAGACAAACTTACGACCATCCTTGAAGAGAGTAGGCCAATAAAACCCAGATTGCAATACCTTGTGAGCAGTTCTGTCTCCCGCATGATGTCCTCCATAAGCTTCGGAGTGACATTTCCGTAGGATTTGTCCCTGTTCATGCTCAGGTACACAACATCTAATAATACTATCTACTCCTTCTTTACAAAGATGTGGGTCATCTCAGAAGTAATGTCTTAAATCATAGAAGAATTTTTTCTTTTATTGGTATGTGAAACTGGGTGGTAAATATTTAGCAACAATATAATTAGCATAGCCAGCATACCAAAGAGTGTTATGAGAAACTTTTATTGCAGCTAACTACGCATCAGGAAAACTATCATCACTAGGTAGTGGGTCATCAAGGACATTCTACAACCTAGACAAATTATCAGCTACGGGGTTCTCCGCTCCTTTTCTATCAGTGATATGCAAATCAAATTCTTGTAGCAAGAGAACCCAACGAATAAGTCTAAGTTTAGCATCTTTCTTTTACATAAGATATTTTATTGCAGCATGATCGGTGTGAACAATAACTTTAGAGCCAACAATGTAAGATCTAAATTTATCACAAGCAAACACCACTGCTAGAAATTCTTTTTCAGTAGTAGTATATTTTCGTTGAGCACTGTCCAGAGTTTTACTAGAATAATGTATAACATTTAGTTTCTTATCAACTCTTTGTCCTAGAAGAGCACCAATAGCATAATCACTACCATCACACATAATTTCAAAAGGCAAGTTCCAATCAGGGGGTTGAACAATATGCGCAAAAATTAACGTTTCTTGAGTTCTTCGAAGGCTTATAAACAATCATCATCAAAAACAAAAGGAATATCCTTTTGAAAAAGCTTTGTAAGAGGCCTGGAAATTTTAGAGAAGTCTTTGATAAATCTCCTATAGAAACCAGCATGACCAAGGAAACTACGAATACATTTGATATCTTTAGGACATGGCATTTTCTCAATTGCATCAACCTTAGCTTTGTTCACCTCAATACATCTTTCAGAGATTTTATGGCCCAAAACAATACCTTTGTTAACCATAAAGTGGCACTTCTCCCAATTCAAGACAAGATTTGTTTGCTCACATCTCTGCAAAAGTCGGTCAAGATTGCTTAAACAATCATCAAAAGAATTCCCATAAACAGAAAAGTCATCCATGAAAACCTCAACAATCTTTTCACAAAAGTCAGAGAATATAGTAGTCATACATCTTTGAAAGGTAGCAGGTGTGTTGCTTAAACCAAAAGGCATACGCCTATAAGCATATATTCCAAAAGGACAAGTAAAAGTGGTCTTTTCTTGATCAGGTTGAGAAACAAGTATTTGTGAAAAACCAGAATATCCATCAAGGAAGCAAAAATGTGTGTGCTTAGATAATCTTTCTGGCATTTGATCAATAAAAGGCAGATGGTAATGATCTTTTCTAGTTGCTTTGTTTAAATTTCTAAAATCAATCACCATTCTATAGCCTGTAACAATTCTTTGTGGAATGAGTTCATTCTTATCACTAGGAACAACAGTAATACCTCCCATCTACTATCATCTGTATGATAGATTATACCTGCTTCCGGAAGTTTTAATATTTCCGTTCTTATGCTGACATAGAGTGGGACTCATGCCCTTAAGATCATCAAGAGTATATCCAATTGCAGCTCGGTGCTTCCGTAGAACTTTCAATAATCTTTTTTCTTCATGTTCTGAAAGGTTAGCACTAATAATAACAGGATATATCTTCTTCTCATCAAGATATGCATATTTTAAAGTGTTTGGCAATCCATACCTACACTAATTACAGACTCCCTAGAAATTACCAAGTTAAATTAGGAACCATTAATATGGTGGGACCACATTATTACGGTGTAGAATAACCGGAAGCACCATATGACATCCACGTTCATTCTTTTTTTTAAACAGACTCCACGTTTTTCTATAGATGGACAAAATCGAAGTTCAAAATCAAAGGAAAAAAACTGATATCATCTTATAGCCTCCATGTTCAATTTTTGTTTCCCATTTATTTTTCAACAAACTCCACGCATTTTTTTAGTTGGACAAACTCCACTTTTAATCTTGGAAAAAAACTGATTTTTTATAGCCCCATGTTCAATCTTTTTTCCCAACAAACTCCATGTTCCATCTTTTATTTTTGATGGAACTCCATGTCCAATGTAAAGATAACTTCTGATATTTTAGAAGGTCAACCGTCCGATCCTAACTTCCAGGTCTCCTGCGGTCAGAGGGCAAGCGTGTTTTTGACGGAACTCCAGGGTCGGAGCACATCACCTTCCCCTGATCTTCCAAATTCCACCTCATCTATAGGCGATCATAATGAAATTCCATGGCTGCCTCATCTAAATGATGACTGTGCCTATATCCTTCGAGAAAAAGAAACAAGAAGAGCCAGCAACCGCATGGCGGGGCAACGACGGCGGTCTGATTTGGACTGCTCCCGACGGCGAGGAAGTAAGAGCAGCAGCTCTGTCTCCCAGCCGTTGCTGCTTCCGACCGTGAGGATGAAGCAAGGGTCACTCCGGCTGCTGCCGGTGTCTTAATCGCAAAGGAAAATAACCTATCTCCTCTCCAAAATTACTCCTTTGATGAGTTAGTATTTTTTCCTGTTTTTTCGAATGCAATTGCTTGATGTACGTCACCTATTTTGTGTCCGATTAGTCATTCCCTGGTATTTGCATGTACGTGACCTATTTTTCTTCTCCTTCGCGTGACTGTCGCCTCCTCTTTTTCTTGATGCGAGATTGCTCTAGAGAAAGTAGACATCGATTTGGATGAGGACAGGGATCCGGTGTCAGGCAGTGCTGATCCATGAGGACCTACATGGTGAGACACGCACCACACACATGTCCGGCAGGCGGCCGGACCTGGGCATGTCCGTCGATGATGGTAAGATCGACCTGCGTGATACTCTGTGTAACAAACAACATCTTCTCTCTTCTAGCTCCTTCCCTTCGTCAGTCTTAATCCATTATTTCTTTCTATTTTGAAATGCAATGGCAGTGTTTGATGAATTATTAAGTTGCCAAAACATGAATTTCTATAGCTATAAGGCTTTTCCTAAGGAATTTGTTCAAGCATATAAAGTTATAGTAGAACAATAAGCACTATATGATGTACTTTCGTGGAACCTTCCATGTAATCTTTTGAGTATATAGCATGTCTGTTACTAATGTCGAACTAAGTCTTTCATGTACTGTATATCAAAACTGCATTTGTGACATTGATATTTGCAACCAGCGCAGGTTGTTTAGTAGTTTCAAGTTTTGCGTTTCTTCTTCTTTTCTTCTACCTCTACCCTCTCAAATCCAAACGATTTGTTGCACCATGAGTTTTTATGTTGTTAGCATCCCACCAGAAATATGAAGTACAACTTTACTGATCTTAATAATTTAGCACAGTATACTATGCAAGAGTTGTCCTCACTAAAATTTTCGGAAAGAGTATCCTTCGCTTTCTTTTTTGCTTATTTACCAAAAGATCTCTACTCTTTGTTTTTAGTTGAGATTTGTTATATTTGGGGTACTTCGTTAGATAGGATCGATCAGCAAGAGTTGGCTGCTAGGTATATATGTTATGGACCAGCGCAGACGTACGTATTTAATCTGTCATATTTGTCATTTAGTAAATTCAAGTCCAAGTTGGTTTAAGATTTGGTGAGAGTGCATCTCATGGTGATCTTTATAACTGATGTTGATCATAATCATTATGTGTACAGAGCATTTGAAAGTGGTGTCCAGTAAATCACTGAAATTAGAATTTTGCCTATTTGTAGCACATTGTAGTGAGGTACTATCATTTCCAAGTTTCGAATGCATCTTATGTTCAGATAAGTTTTTTCCTTTATATAATACACACCTCATGCCTTGCAGAATCAACTTCCTATACACAAGTGAAATACTTCTGGTGTTCCATTGTAACAACATTGGAGAGAAACACAACAACATACTGCTTTTCCTTAATTCATAAAAAATGGATTGCACTAAATTTTTAAGAAAGCAAAGAGTGCTTACTATTGGCATGCTTGCCTTTTGTTGACAACAGAATTTAGTAAGCAAACTAGGTAGCATGTATTTTCTACTCAGAATGGTTCCTCCAGTGGATAAAGGTGTCTACTATATCGTGAACGGAGCCAAATAATGCAAATGCTATATGGCTTTCAAGCATCCGACTGTTATACTATTTCTTACCAGTTAGAAAGTACTGAACCGTTTCTCCTTCCACCCTTTCCTTAGTTGTTGCTATATGTAGTCAGCTGGTGAAGAAATAAAAGATAAATTAGTTATTTCGTCAAACCATGGTTTACTCAAGAACCAGGACAGCTGCAATACAATGGCTTCTATATTTGCTCTATACAATAATAAATCCTAAGTGCATGGATCTTATTCTCTACTTTTTCTATTTGGCAAGTAGAGTTATCAGCGTCATATTCTCCGGGGATGTAAGGATGGATTTAATAGGGTCTGCAACACTTCTTTTATTGTGGGATTACGAGCACAAAGGGGAAGCTATATCAGAGATCCGGGTTGTTGTTGGTAGAATATATATGGTGGACATTGGAAATCTATTTAGATTATTGTAAGAGAAACACATCATTTCCATGCTAATGATTATATCTCCAATTGGAGTATGTGCCTAAACACTATTTTTGTCTCTACAACTATTTTGTTGGGGGTAAAATGCAGCGATAAATCTTTAGTTGTGGAAACTATGATTTGCATTTGTGGAGAACAAAATAGGGAAAGCCATGGAAGCCACTGGAATTTTTTACCTGCTACTAGTTGTGCTCTGAGCAATGTACCGGTTTTGTGTAAACTTCATCTTACCTAAGAAAGAATATTTATCTATACATATATCATTTATCTATACGTATATTTCCGCTACCATTGCTGCATAATATATATACTTTTCTTAATGCAAGTTTGATCGAACTCGGAGCAACTAATTAATCAAATTCTCTGCAGAAGTGTGTCATTCGTTATATACGTTTTTCGTACATATCTAATGCAATAGAAGAACTCTTTAGGATCAACACTAGAAGTTTGTTCCAGAAAGGACCTTGCTTGCTTTCTCCTATCTATTATAGCTTGCTTTTGTTTGTTACATAAAATTAAATCTTCATGGCTGACGCCTTTCTACCGCTTTATCCATTTTGAGAAAATCTCTGGAAACTCTAACATTTATAGACCTATTACAGATAGTTCATGCACAACTATTTTAATTGACAAGGGCATGCAACATCTTTCATGTGTGGCGATCTAAGTCACATGTTATTATATCGGATGTTACCACCAAATTTCCTTATAACATACGTGTGATCTTTGCATATTCATTATAATATGTTTCTACTCCTGTAGTTTTTTTTGTCACACAACAAGTGGTGGATTAGCTTCTCTTATATACTATTTTGGATGTACTCAAACATGTCATGTGTTACATGCCATTTAGTGCAACTTCATACAACATGTTTTGCTTCTTCGGTACCCATGAGCTCTTGCTGTTTGTGGAATGGAATTATACTCAGCTCAAAATAATAAATTCTGACATTTGATAAGAGTGCCGAACAAATAAAATCACAATACCTTCTGTTTCAATGTTTGCAGTAATAACTAAATATGACAAGACAAAACTATAAATGTATTGTTTTTGTTTTGTATGTACAACTATACATGTTAGATCTCACAATAATGTATGTGTACCATGGATTTCAATTATGGTTATATGTGTATGTATTCGTCGAGAAGAAATCAAAAGTCTCATGGATGTGATGGATTTAAATCATATTCGTATTTGTAAAGTGTCTAATTTGGATTTCATGATTCAAAGTGGGTAATTATGTAGAACTTTTACTTACTTTTACTTATAATACTGAAAACATATCAGCAAGAGGCGAGTGGTAATAAGTTCTAACTCATACGAAACGTTTATAGTCAAATATTTCACTTTTAGTATAGGAGATTTTTGGATCCGAATTTTCATATATATCTATCAACGTCGAACTAATAAGTTGGCAAGTTGTGGTTCGTTTAAAATACTAAAGTATAGCAGCTATTTCTTTCCGTTTGTATGTAGTACATTATACTTCAAAGGTCATAAAGTCATTCAGACATCCTGTATCTATCTAATCATTTTATTTTATATATTAGTGAACCACCAAATTAAGGAGCATAATGCTTCCCGTTCAGGCGCACGGGTTGACGACTAGTTGTTTTAATTCAAAGACAGGATCACCTTTAGGTGAAGGAGGACCTCCTTGAGTTTCAATAGGCAAATTGTGTTTAAGCAGAGGACATTATTCAAAGAAAATCTTATCTATTTAATTTCTGTCATGCATATGTAAATCATTTTCATGGTCTACCAAATATTGTTCTAGTGGATCAGTAGGAGGTACAGCAATAGAAGAAAGACCAATTGTTTCATCCTTACTAGGCAATTCCTTTTTATGAGGTTTTCTACTAAACTCGGAAAAATTAAATTTATGAGACTCATCACCAAAGCTCACACCAACAATTTGTTTCTCACAATCTATTTTAGCATTAACGGTGTTCAAGAAAGGTCTACCAAAGATAATGGGACAAAAATCATATTGTGGGGAAACAAGAACAGGAAAATCGGTAGGGTATTTTATTTTCCCGCATAAGACTTCAACATCTCTAACAATCCCAAGTGGTGTGATGGTGTCTCTATTAGCAAGTTTAATAGTAACATCTATGTCTTCTATTTCAGCGGGTGCTATGTCATTCATAATTTCTTGATATAACGTAAAAGGTATATCACTCACGCTAGGACCTATGTCACATAAACCATGATAATAGTGATCTCCTATTTTAACTGAGACAACAGGCATGCCAACAACGGGTCTATGTTTAACCTTTTTATCAGGTCTGGCAATTCTAGCAGCTTCATCACAGAAGTAAATAACATGCCCATCTATATATACTTCCAGGAGATCTTTAACCATAGCAACACAAGGTTCTATCTTGATTTGTTCAGCTGGTTTGGGTGTTCTAATACAACTTTTGTTGACCACAGTTGAAACTTTAGCATGTTCCTTCATTCTAACAGGGAAAGGTGGTTTCTCAATATAAGCAATAGGACCAACTGGATCAACATTATAAATAATAGTTTCATATTTAGCTATTACCGGTTATTTAATTGGTCGGTGATATTTAAACCACTTCTCCTTAGGTAGATCAACATGAGTAGCAAAAGATTCACAAAAGGAGGCTACTATCTCGGGGTCAAGTCCATATTTAGTGCTAACACTACTAGGAAAAGGCCTACTAGTGGCGCACCTGTTTTGCCTACTAATGGCGCACTACAGGTGCGCCACTAGCACCACGCCATTATATTTTATTACTAATGGCGCACCACTGGTATTCCCTCCAGGTGCGCCACTAATAACCTTATAGGTGCGCCACTAGTAATAAAGGAAGGTGCGCCACTAATAAGGGCTTAAATGCGCCACTAGTAATGTATTTGGAAAACAAAAAACAATCTAAATTTACAGAAAACAACCTATAAGGAAAAATAATTTAAAAACAAAAAATGAAATAGAATCATAATTTTTATTATATTAAGAATATTACAATGTCTTTACAAGTTTCCAATAAAAGGAAAATTGCAAGGAAATAAAAGAAAATCCTAAAACTAATCTTCTACTAATCTTTTCTTCTTTTTCTTCACTTTATCCCTGCAAAATGTAACAAAATAAACAGAAAGACAAACAAACTATTTATAACATGTCAATACTGTCATTTTTTTATGCAGAACTAGATATGAGCATATATTTCCAGAATTACATGGTGTGAATATTGTATGAGTAAGATTATAATGGAAATGGATTTTGATAGGAGCCCACTTTCGATGAGTATTTATCTGACAGAGCTAAATAATCAGGGCATTTACCTTTTGTTAATATTATTATACTATACTACCAGTATACTACTCCACTTGGCTTCATTTGAATGTACAGTCAAATTAAAAAAAAATGTGTTCATGGGGCAGCAGCACTAAGATTCGACCGTTTTCTGTCGGCATCTGTTCAAATCAGATTTAGGAGAGAGGGAATTGGCAAGGAAAGATATAGTCCATAACCTGCAAGAAGAAATAGGACATTGATAGCACACTTACTAAACATCTGCTGTAAGCAGAACACATACACCCACCTACACATGTGTACTATTATGTATGTAGGTACACAAGCATAACACATGCACCTGGTATAGATAGGAGTATAAGCATGCATCTAAACCATCTGAAATAGCTAAAGCAAAGAAAGAGTTATCACTAGCTACATGCAACCATGAGGACTATGACCTGTACAATATACAACTAAACCAACCAGTAAATGATGTACTAAACCATACAAGAAATGCCATTACATGGTATTTAGATAAAGACTAGTATATATCAAACATAGATACCAGCTTGAAAGAGTAACTATAATTTTATACCACTACAGGAGCAAATCATGAACTACAGAGAGTAACTGTAGTAAAGAGATGAATCGATCCCACCATTGCAGCACTGGTTGAGCGACAAAACAAATATATAACAGTATTTCCATTGGTTCAGCCAACAAGTTAAAAGAAGTAGCAGAAAAATAGCAGTACTACCGTTATAAATAAGTGGAACATAGCAGAGAAGAAGAACATAAACAGGCCATGAATGAGGATGAGATAAACCACGGAACCATACTCAGAATTTTGATCTTCTCCCAGGTCTCGTACTTGTCCTCTGGCGTCAGCTCTCCCTTCCCTTGCAGCAGCCTCTCGGTCAGGTGCGAAATATCCAGCTCCTCCATTATCCGCGAACGTAGGTAGTGCATAGCAAATGGCAGCGTGGTTGTATCCGAGATCCTCTGCACCTTCTCAAAATGGGCTTCCAACCTAACAGAGTAGCACAGAACGGTCATGGAGGAGCCTATGATACTACATGAATTTCAACATCTCGCTAGATATGTAGTGCATCACAGAACTACTGTAGTTTGCTAGCGCTAAGACGACATTGCTATAAGCAGCACATCACAGGGTACCCTGCATCACCCACCAATACATACACAAGAAAAACAAATCTGGTGGTGGTTTGGGTTTGTGTGCTCACTGATTCTTGATGATCTCGTCGGCGGCGCGCTCCTCCTCGTTTGTGTGCTCACTGATTCTTGGGCGCGATACGGGTATGACGACAAGGGATACAACAATTCAGCAATACGGCTATACGGCAAGTATAGATAAATAATTAATAAAATACCATGTTATAAGGACAAACAATAAATACATCCATTAGATGAGATCAAAATACTGCCCCATATGCTGCATCCAATGCCTCTTTTCATCAAGTTCTCGTCTCCTTGATGACTGAATGATCATCAATTTACTCAATCCTCGTGCGACTTGCAAAACACATCTGCTAGTATTAGAATTTGAAATATACAGAATATTAAGCATGAAAAGTTGGAAACAATAAACAAGTTAGTTTGTACCTTACTTACCAAATGATATATGCTTGGTGCTTCCCAGCCTCTCAACTGAAGATTGACCCGCAGATGCCATGTCTATTTCTCCCTGGCAGCAACATCAACAGGTCAGCAGCAAGCAAACTGCATTCTTTAGAAATCATAGTTGCGTACAGCAGAGGCCATGGCCTGGTGCCCAGCAGCAGCTAGCAACCACGCACACAACAAGTAGATACACAGGCACAACAAACAGGCACGCACGCCTCACACGGCAGCAAGAGCACACACAGCCAACACGCAAGCAAGCGCGGGAGGACCGGACGGGAGGAGAGCAGGGAATTGGGAAGGTGGAGGGGATACCTTGCTGGCGGCGGCTGAGACTCCAAGCACCGGCGAGACAAATCCACGCTGGCGAACGAATCCAGGTAGCGGCGTCAGTGGCAGCAACGCTGCGGCGCACCCGTACGGTCGCCGCCGAATCCTACATCTAATCTGCTGCACAACAAATTGTGTGAGAGAGTACTGGCTGACCAATCCGTCGAGCAGCCGAAAAAGAACCACCACACACACGCACGCGGAGCAGCACCATGAAACAGATGAAGAACACGACGAAGAACGAACAAAATCAACCAGCCACACGTAGAGAGAGTCGGGCTGTAGGCGGGCGACCCGAACGACGGCGGACGGCCACGCACGCTAACAGACTCCCGCCGGGGCCGTGGGCGCTGCCGGCCATCGGCCACCTGCGCCACCTGGCCTTGCCTTATGTGCTCACTGATTCTTGGGCGCGCCCGGAGCCCCTGCCCTTGGGGTGGGGAGGACCGGGCGGCCGGGCGAGGGCCTCACCTCGAACGGGACAGAGATGGTGGGGGCGGAAGGGCTCGTCGCCGCCCGGGCGAGGGTCGGAGCGGGGGAGGCGGCGGGGGCGCGGGGGCGGCGGCGGCGCAGTACGGGTCGGGGTAGTGGGCGGGTCGGGTGAGAGAGATGGGGAAGATAGAAAATTTTTTAGTGGGGGGAAGGGTTAGCAATGGCGCACGGGGTGACTGGTGCGCCATTACTAGTGTTAACTAGTAATGGCGCACTGTGTCGCGGTGCGCCATTAGTATTTTTGGAAAATAATAATAATTTTGTTAGTAGTGGCGCATCATAGTTGTGATGCGCTATTAGTGTCTATCACACTAATTGCGCACCAGCACACGGTGCGCCATTACTATTTTTGGAAAAAAGAAAAAAATTATTAGTAGTGGTGCACCATAGTTGTGGTGCGCCATTAGTATCTATCACACTAATGGCGCACCAGCACACGGTGCGCCACTGCTATATAGTAGTGGCGCATCACATGTCTGGTGCGCCATTAGTGTGCATATTGTCTATAGCCCTTTTCCTAGTAGTGTAAACTTTTGAAAAGCATCAGTATTCATAAAAAATTTAACACAATCATACTTAAGCTTAATACCTGACTCTTTACCTTCGTTGAGTACCAAATATTCAGAGTTGCATTTAATTCTTTTTAAAAGATTCCTCCGGAATTCAATAGTCTTCTTCATAAAAGAACTAGCACCAGAAGTATCAAGCATGGATCAATCATTATGAGAAAGCCGAGCATAAAAATTCTGGATAATAATTTCTCTTGAGAGCTCATGATTGAGGCATGAATATAACATTGATTTAATCCTCCCCCAAGCTAGAGAGATAGTTTCTCCTTCACGAGGTCAAAAATTATATATATAATTCCGATGACGATGAACTAGATGCATAGGATAATTTTTTTGGTGAAACTCCAATTTCAATCGATTCCAATTCCAAGATCCAATATCATCGCATAGCGTATACCATGCCAATGATTTTTCCTTCAAAGATAAAGGGAAAACATTCTTCTTAACTTCATCTCCGGGTAAACCTACAAGCTTAAATAATCCACAAATTTCTTCCACATATATCAAATGCATATCTGGATGTTCGGTTCCATCTCCCGCGTAAGGATTAGCTAGCTGTTGGTTTTATCATACCCACAAGTATACATGATAAATTGTAGCCTTTTTGATACGTAAGAGTGTCGAACCCAACGAGGAGCAAAAGGAAATGACAAGTGATTTTCAGCAAGGTAATGTCTGCAAGTGCTAAAATTGTAAGTAACAGAGTAGTTTGATAGAAAGATAATTTGTAACGAGCAAGTAATGATAATAGTAACAAAAGTGCAGCAAGGTAGCCCAATCCTTTTGAGGCAAAGGACAGGCCAAAACGGTCTCTTATAATAAGCAAAGCGTTCTTGAGGGTACACGGGAATTTCACCTAGTCACTTTCATCATGTTGGTTCAATTTGTGTTCGCTATTTTGATAATTTGATATGTGGGTGGATCGGTGCTTAGGTGATGTTATTACTTGAACAAACCTCCTACTTATCATTAACCCCCTCGCATGCATGCGTAAATACCAGAAAAGTATTAAGAATGAATTTTAACAATAGCATTAAACTTTTGGATCCAATCGTCCCTTACGGAATAGCGCATAAACTAGGGTTTAAGCTTCTGTCACTCTCGCAACCCATCATCTCATTACTACTCCACAATGCATTCCCTTAGGCCCAAATATGGTCAAGTGTCATGTAGTCAATGTTCACATGACACCACTAAGGGAATCACAACATACATACTAACAAAATATCGAACACATATCAAGTTCACATGATTACTTGCACCAAGATTTCTCCCGTGACCTCAAGAACAAAAGTAACTACTCACAAATGATAATCATGCTCATGATCAGAGGGGTATTAAATAGCATATTGGATTTGAACCTATAATCTTCCACCAAATAAACCATATAGTAATCAACTACAATATGTAATCAACACTACTAGTCATCGACAAGCACCAATCTATAGTTCCGGTACGAAGATTGAACACAAGAGATGAACTAGGGTTTGAGATGAGATGGTGTTGTTGAAGATGTTGATGGAGATTGCCCTCCCCAAGATGGGAGAGTTGTTGGTGATGATGATGACGATGATTTCCCCCTCCGGGTGGGAAGTTCCCCCGGCGGAACTGCTCCGCCGGAGGGCAAAAGTGCTCTTGCCTAAGTTCCGCCTCGAGACGGCGGTGCTCCGTTCCAAAAGTCCTCTGCTTATTTTTCTAGGTCAAAATGACTTATATACCAGAAGATGGGCATCGGAGGTGGGCTGGGCTGAGCATAACCCACCAGGGCGCGCCTGGGGGGCCAGGCGCACCCTGGTGTCTTGTGCTCACCAGGTGGCCCCACTCTGTTAGTTATTTGCTCTAGTATTTCTTATTTATTCCATAAAAATTTCTCGTGAAGTTTCAGCTTATTTGGAGTTGCGCAGAATAGGTGGCCTGGCGTAGCTTTTCCAGGTCCAGATTTCCAGCGGCCGGAATTCTCCCTCTTTGTGTGAACCTTGCAAATTATGAGAGAAAAGGCATTAGAATAACTCCAAAAAGCATTATTATGCATTAAAACATTATAAATAACAGTAGGTAAACATGATGCAAAATGGATGTATCACGTGTTGGCATCGAGCGGGCCGCGGACAAGGCAAACGGCGCGACAGGCGTCCGGTGCAAGTACGGTGCGGCCGGCCTCTGGTGCAAGTACTGCATAGAGGGCCTCTACCCACTCCTAGCGAGGAATGGGGGTACTGACGCACCCAGCTGCGACGCCCTGTCGACAGCAGGCAAGCACAATCCGCTCTTGCTGTGCGGCGCGCCGCGCCTCTTGCTCTACGGTGCTCCAACGGTCACGCTGTGCGGCGAGCCGCAACCTATCGGCGCGGACGTGCCTAGCGTGCTCTGCGGCGTGCCATCGATCATGTTGTGCAGCGAGCTGCAACCTCTCGGCGCTGACATGCCTATCTTGATCCGCGGCGCTGAAGCGCCATGCGCCAAGGGTCTGCTCAACCCTGGCAATGACGTGCATCACGGTGTCGTCCATCGCATTGCCAGGGAGCGGCTCGGCCTTGATGGGCCATGGTGCCTTCTCGTTTTCCTCGTCGACGAGGCTGACGGCAGAGGCGGCGCTTTGGTGGGTTGGCATGCTTGGAAAAGGTGGATATGCTACAAGCTATGCTTGTTGCCTCCGTGTGTCGCGCGCCGCCTAGGTTTATGCGCAATATTGTTGGGTGGCGGGAAACCGGTGAGGAAATGGCGGGAAATGACGCCATCAATTAATCGAAACTTAGCATAGAAGAAACATCGAGCTAGCACGAGCGTGCGGGCACATTGCTCGCCCAAGGTTATATATGATCCATATACTTGTGTACCAAAAAAGCACACTATTCACAGTAAAGAATATTGTTCCATTTATCCTAGTGGAGCAGTGGAGGCAAGTGTGACAAGAAGTAGATGATGATCAGATGATTGTTTATCCTAGTTATTTATGGATGTAATAGTTTACTTTGGTGTGTGGAAATGTCTTGTGTGTATGATGTCTACTACGCAACCTTCTTATTGTAGACTCGTGTTGGGCCTCCAAGCGCAGACTTTTGTTGGACTAGCATTTTTCCCTCAAGTGGATGACCTAAGGTTCATCAATCTGTGGGAGGCGTAGGATGAAGATGGTCTCTCTCAAACAACCCTGCAACCAGATAACAAAGAGTCTCTTGTGTCCCCAACACACCCAATACAGTGGTAAATTGTATAGGTGCACTAGTTCGGCGAAGAGATGGTGATACAAGTGTAATATGGATGGTAGATATAGGTTTTTGTAATCTGAAAATATAAAAACAGCAAGGTAACTAGTAACAAAAGTGAGAAAAAAGGGTATTGCAATGCTTGAAAACAAGGCCTAGGGTTCATACTTTCACTAGTGCAACAACAATGATAACATAACTAAACCATATGGTAATCCCTCAACGTGTGACAAAGAATCACTCCAAAGTTTCTATCGGAGAATGTAGGACGAAAACGTGCATCAACCCCTATGCATAGATTACCCCAATGTCACCTCGGGAATCTGCGAGTTGAGTGAAAAAAATATATCAAGTAAATCAATAGAACATCCCATTGTCACCACTGATATCCCATCGCAAGACATGCATACATCAAGTGTTCTCAAACCCAATACTCAATCCAACATAACGAAACCTCAAAGAGCAAGACTCAATTCATCACAAGAAGGTAGAGGGGGAAGAATACCATAATATCTAACTATATGAACAAAGCTCGCAGTACATCAAGAACACGAGAGAGAGAGAGAGATCAAACACATAGCTACTGGTATACATACCCTCGGCCCCGAGGGTGAACTACTCCCTCCTTGTCATGGAGACCGTCGGGATGATGAAGATGGCCTTTGGTGATGGTTTCCCCCTCCGGCAGGGTGCTAGAACGGGCTCCCGATTAGGTTTCTTTTCTGGGGTTTCTATATTTATAGGAATTTTTGGTGTCGGAAAAAAGTCAGGGGGGTTCCTGAGGAGCCCACAAGCCAGGGGCGCGCCCTAGGGGGGCGCCCCCTAGGGGGGCGCCCCCTAGGCTTGTGGTCGCCTCGGGACTCTTCTGGCCCAACTCTGATGCGCTGTGTGCCTCAAAGAATTTATACTAACAACATTGCAATCATGCTCATCATTCAAAGATTTTATGCCAAAAAATTTATTGAATTATTCTTCTAACACTTGAGCACAATTTTCCTTTCCATCATTTTCATGAAAGACATTAAAAATTTGAAGCATATGAGGCAACCTCAATTCCATTTGTTTTAGTTTTCTTTTATAGACTAAACTAGTGATAAAACAAGAAACTAAAATATTCAATTGCAAGATGATGTGTCTCCAACGTATCTATACTTTATGAAGTATTCATGCTATTATATTATCCATCTTGGATGTTTTATATGCATTTATATGCTATTTTATATGATTTTTGGGACTAGCGAATTTACCTAGAGCCCAGTGCTAGTTTCTGTTTTTTCCTAGTTTTTGTGTTTTACAGAAAAGGAATACCAAACGGAGTCCAATTGACGTGCCAATTTTTGACGATTTTTTATGGACCAGAAGAAGCCCACTGTGACGCCCCCGTTTTGACCGTACACTAATCATGCACGCAAATGTGTACGATCAAGATCAGGGACTCACGGGAAGATATCACAACACAACTCTACAACATAAATAAGTCATACAAGCATCATAATACAAGCCAGGGGCCTCGAGGGCTCGAATACAAGTGCTCGATCACAGACGAGTCAGCAGAAGCAACAATATCTGGGTACAGACATAAGTTAAACAAGTTTGCCTTAAGAAGGCTGGCACAAAAGTAGCAACGATCGAAAAGGCAAGGCCTCCTTCCTGGGACCTCCTAACTACTCCTCGAAGCCGAACTCCATGTAGAATCATCCTCGGGATCTCTAGCTCCTGGACTCCAGCATCTGGTTGCGACAATCAGGTATAGGAGGGGGAAAAGAGGGAGAAAAGCAACCGTGAGTACTCATCCAAAGTACTCGCAAGCAAGGAGCTACACTACATATGCATGGGTATATGTGTAAAGGGGCATATCAGTGGATTGAACTGCAGAATGCCAGATTAAAAGGGGGATAGCTAGTCCTGTCGAAGACTACGCTTCTGGCAGCCTCCATCTTGCAGCAAGTAGAAGAGAGTAGATTGAAGTCATCCAAGTAGCATCGCATAGCATAATCCTACCCGGCGATCCCCTCCTCGTCGCCCTGTTAGAGAGCGATCACCGGGTTGTATCTGGCACTTGGAAGGGTGTATTTTATTCAGTATCCAGTTCTAGTTTTCATAAGGTCAAGGTACAACTCCGGGTCGTCCTTTTACCGAGGGACACGGCTATTCGAATAGATAAACTTCCCTGCAGGGGTGCACCACATAACCCAACACGCTCGATCCCATTTGGCTGGACACACTTTTCTGGGTCATGCCCGGCCTCGTAAGATCAACACGTCGCAGCCCCACCTAGGCTCAACAGAGAGGTCAGCACGCCGGTCTAAACCTATGCGCGCAGGGGTCTGGGCCCATCGCCCTATGCACACCTGCACGTTGCGTACGCGGAGTCAAAAGAGCTTCGGCTGATACCACGACGTCGGGATACCCATAACTACTCCCGCGTAGATGGTTAGTGCGTATAGACCAAATGGCCAGACTCAGATCAAATACCGAGATCTCGTTAAGCATATTAAGTAACCGCGAACGCCGACCAGGGCCAGGCCCACCTCTCTCCTGGGTGGTCTCAACCTGCCCTGTCGCTCCGCCACAAAGTAACAGTCGGGGGCCGTCAGGAACCCAGGCCCACCTCTACCCGGGTGGAGCCACCTGTCCTTTCAGCCCCCTCATCAGAATCACTTGCGGGTACTCCTCGAGCCGACCCGACTTTAGTCACCACATGTGTCATGTATATAATGTATATAGTATATACCCGTGATCACCTCCCGAAGTGATCACAGCCCAGTAGTATAGCATGGCAGACGGACAAGAGTGTAGGGCCACTGATGGAACACTAGCATCCTATACTAAGCAGTAGGATAGCAGGTATGGGTAACAACTATAGCAACAATGACAGGCTATGCATCAGGATAGGATTAACGGAAAGCAGTAACATGCTACACTACTCTAATGCAAGCAGTATAGAGAAGAATAGGTGATATATGGTGATCAAGGGGGGGGCTTGCCTGGAAGCTCCGGTGAAAGGAAGAAGGGTCGTCGTCGACGTAGTCCATCACAGGGGCAGCACCAGTCCCGGGGTCTACCGGAGAGAAGAGGGGGAAGAAACAGTAAATATAAAGCAAACATAGCATCACAAAGCATAACATGGCGATATGCTGTGCCGGGTGTGACCTAACGTATGGCTACACGATATAGGTGAAGGGGGAATTCAACCGGGAATGTTTTCCCGGTTCCGGACCTGTGTCAGACAGATGATCGGAGGGGGGGAAAGTTCCATGTTCAGATAGTTAGAGGCATCTGGCAGGTAAACAGACCACGTGTTCGGATTCGTCTCGTCGTTCTGAGCAACTTTCATGTACAAAGTTTTTCGATCTGAGCTACAGTTTAATTTCTATGATTTTTTTTGAAGATTTAACAATATTCTGAAAGTAATATTAATTCTAAAACAAAGTTATTGCACTAGCATGACCTCATCGTGACGTCAGCGGTCAACACCGACCGTTGACTGGTCAAACCGGGCAGTGGGGCCCGTCTGTCATTTACTAGTAACTAACTAACAGTTTTAATTAACTAATCAAGTTAATTAGGTAAACTAAACAAAGTTAATTAAGCTAATTAATTGGTTAATTAATTAAATAATTAATTCATTATTTCTTTTTTCTTGAAAAGGGCGTGGGGGTTAATTAGCCCCTAATTAAGCCAGGGGGCCATTGGCAGTGGCCGAGCCGGCCACGGCAAGGCAAGGCAAGGCACGCCCAACCGCTCCAGAGGAGCGCCAGCGGCCAACGAGCAGAGCGCCGGGGAGGGGGAGCAGGACGCGGCCCGGCGCCAGTGCGGGGAGTACGAGAGGGACGCCGGCGCGCGCGCGAGGGAATGGTGGAAACGGCAGGCTGCGGAAGTCGCCGAAGCAACAGCCGGCGGAGGCGGGGCTCCGGCGGGCGGCACCATGGGCGTGCGGATGCAGGGCTGGGCGTGGGGCACGCAAGCAGGGAGCGGCGGAGCTGGGCAGCAGCAGTTGCTAGCCGCAGTGATGCGTAGTCGGACGCGGCGCGCAGCATCGGACGGTGAACGGCGGGGCGACGTGGTGAGCGCGGTGAAGGAGCGACCGGCGTAGGGGAAGGGGCAGGGGGAGATGGGGTCATACCCCCGGTGCAAGGGTTCGTCGGTGAAGCGCGGGAGAGTCCGTCGGGGAAGGGGTCGAGGAGGCGAACGCCGTCGACGGGTGGGGACGGTGACGACGGGGTACGGCATCGGCGCGGGCGCTGGGCGTCGGGGGCGTCGATTGCTCGGAATGTTGAAGAGGCGGGCGCCGGTGTCGAGGAGTGGGGTGGCGCGGTCGCCGGGGAGAGGCGGCGTGGTCGGGACGAGGCCGACGGGGCTTCCTGATCGGGAGGGGAAGAAGGGGATCGAGGAAGTGGGAGAAGTGGGGGGAGTGGGGGGAGTTAGGTTTAGCGGGTGGGGGCGGCGGCCTTAGCAGGCCAGAGAGAGATGGGTGGCCGGCTGGGCCGGGGTGGGCTGGCCGGCTAGGCCGTCTGGCCCGGTTGGCCAACGGGGCTTTTATTTCCTTTTATTTTGTTTTTCTGGTTTTCTTTTCTTTTATTCTTTTTCCTTTTCTGTTTTATTTTAGTTACACTTTATTCTTAGTTTAGTAAAATATGACAATAGCTCCAAATTAGTGTTTCAAAACAACCCACTACCCTAAAAAGTTTTACCTCAAGATAAAATAGTTTATGATTTTATAAAATATCAAAGGCATTTATTTAATAGTTTTACCTACTGTTTTAATCATTTAAGTGCATTTAAACTTTTTATAAAAATGTTGTTTCTCCACAATAATTACCTATGCATTATTTGGCAACACCCCAACATTTTAGTTTTAATATTAGAAAATCTTTACCGTTTGACTTTAATTCAATTTTAAATTTGAATCGGTTTTGAACTAACCCGAGATTAACTACAGTGACAGAGATGACATGGCATCATTAGCAAGGAATTACCGTAGTCTAATTATCCGGGCATCACAATTCTCCTCCACTACAAGAAATCTCGTCCCGAGATTTTAAGAAGGGGAGTAAGGGGGAAAGTTATGGTTACGAAATTCTAGCGAGTCTTCTTGTTCTTGGCAGCTCTTCCCGAAGAGGACGATCCATTACGTTGATGTCTTCATTCCGCTGCTTCAAGTCATCATGATGAACTCGGCATCCTTTCTCCAGGAACTCCATCGTACTTACGAAAGAATAAAGGGGTATTCTGGAAGAACGGACTTCTGCAGGGTTTACTATCTGGTCAACATCATCGAGGAAAGTGGCGGAAAGTATCTCTCAAACTAAACCTTAAGAAAAGCCGAGAGCAAGTAAGAAAGTACCATGAGAAGTTTCAAACGGGTAGGCAATCGTTCGAAGCCTGAAACAAAGTGTGAAAGGGGTTCAAAGCAATCGGAATAAGTATTATGTCTGATGCCAGTATAGATCAGTAGGACGGTGTCCGTGAATTACATACGAGGCCACGCGCGATGAATAAATTTGGGAACAGGGGGTGCACAGGAGAGTCAGGTTTCGATCCTGTGGAACTGTGGGTTATGGGCCCACCATGTGGGTTAAAAGTAGGAAGGGCGGTGACATCTTGCATGATCATGATAGCAAGGCATGTCAGAGGGTAGCCTGTCAGTTATATGTCAGGCAACATCGTCGGTACCAAGGGCGAGGGACGAAGAGAACCATTTTCCTGCTCGTTGAAACGAGGCGGACCATAAGGCAAAGTTCTCGTCCATCGGTGGCTACCGGGATGTCATCAACAATAGTAACAGGGTCTTGCTGACAGAATTGTACACCGAGGTGTTTACATAAGCAGGAGAATATTACTGCTTAGATCATATAGATCACCAGAAAGGTTAAACCAAACAATGGAAAGGAAAATATGATTATCAGATTAAGCAGAAGAATGGAAAGGAAAATGTGTTTAAACACATATTTCAAGGGTGTATCCTTCCCAAGGACAAGCAGAGCATGATATCCAGGACAAGATATAATGTAGAAAACTCTTTAGGTAAGGTGAGAGAAATTTCATGACATCACCCATACAACGGTGTTTGGATAATGGACAAAGAAAATTTTGCATTGTTCTTCAAATGCTCTTATTGAAAATCGGAGTACCACAGACATGCTTCGAGATAACATTGGCATGGTCTTCAAGCAAAGGTCAGAGTTTGGATACAAAGGATCCATCAGAAACAACTTATAGAATAAGTCTTACAATTTCCTTACGGAAGAATGACTAACCTTGCCAAAAAGAAAACTATAACAATAGGTCCTCCCGCCAGGTGTGCTGGGTATCATCACCTTACCGGGTCATAAATAGGCCAATGTTATAACTCTTGGATATATGTTCCAACCATCATATCTGACCGAGATTCAGATCTGATTGGTGTCAGGATAACTCAGACTCAGGATGTCTGAGAAGAAAGGTGCAACACAAATTGTCAAAACGACATCAAAGATTCTCGGGAGATGAACTATGGAAGCGAGTTCCGAACAAGGGTTCATCATTACATCAAGGAGAGGTGAGGAGGTGACTGATTGACTCAGTGACAATCCATTGAGATTTCCAAAAGATGGATTTCCAACACTATGTGAACAAGGAGATAACATTAGATAGATCGAATGACTTAATGATGTATGCTCGAGGAAAACATACACAGTTAAACATTGGTTGAAATGTGCACCCGAAATATGGGCTAGGTAGCACAATCAATGTTCGAATGGTGATTCATTATGCCATAGACGTAGAATGAAACTATAGACCAATAACTTCAAAGCAATAGGGTTTCTAGAAGTTTAGAATTTACACATCACAGACCATTTGTCGGTATTCCTTTTAGAAACAACACGGGGACCAAGAAAGAATGGTGATGGGGAGAAGTATCACTGTACCAAGATGTCATACGAGGTGGTAAGATTCTTACGACATACTTGACATAAAAGATGGTAATACTCCAGGGTAGAACATATCATAAGCTAGATAGCAAGGATATCAAGGTACAACACAAAACACGAACAAGTTTGTTTTGAAATGAAGGCAATAAAATGGTCGATGATAAAACAAATCATCAAGGTCAAGGATGGTATTTCTCATCCAGAATTCGATAGATATCTTGGAAGAGCTCGGAATGTTGATGATGTTCACGACACATTTGTCGCGAGAAGTTATGAAGAGGTAATCGATCGGCGATGACATCAAGTCAAAGGAATGATGAAGCAAAAAGTTATTGGAACCAGGGGTACGACACAAACTTGAAATCAAGCTTGTTGTTCAAGGCGAACTAATATGACGAGGAAGATCGACGTAAGCTTAGCTCATCATCGAAAGTTGTGTTCCGGGAAGGACCGGGTAGCACAGTTAAATTTTTTGCACGATAATGATATAGCCGATAAGGCTAGGAATGACTTGAAGGATTATTAAACTCGTAAGCAGCAAGAATTACTTAGAGTTATTGAATCGGAGTGCGGAATCGATTCGCTTATCGGTGTTCTCGAGTGACTAATAACTCAGAGCCCGTGGAAAATTGGAATCAGTGAGAATGTAGCACTTGATGAAAAACTCATAAGAAGTTATGCAGTTCCATGATAATCTCGAGATACCAGGGGGTAATACTCGACGACAGATCAATGTAAAGGTTGGACTAGGGTATTGCCCTGCAGAAGACAAGTGCTCAAACTTGCACGAGAAACGGAATCAAGGAGAAACATGGTCGGAACCACGTCCACGGATACCAGATGAACTTATTACAAGGGGGTAATTATTATAAGAGAAGCTTCCATGATAGGATCTACATCGTGTCCATGGCATGAACACAAAGGTTCAAGGTCGACTCCCACTTCTTCAATGCATAACCTTCCATTCGCCTCTCGTATTTTGATAATGACATTAGTTGTCGAAAGTTTTACCTAGTGCAATACCAGATAAGTATGTCCCGCGAAATCTTTCGAGTTCAGACAGATTAAGGAAGGCATAGGTTCAACCCATCGGGGCATCGTGGAAACATATACCACAAACTTCGGAGTAAATAATACAAGCTCGAAAGTAGAGCATGGTTCACAAAACAGATGATACAATTTACCAAAGGTATAATATAGCCGAGGAAAAGCTCACCAGCTTATTTAATATGGAGGACATTGTCGGATAAAATCCGACAAAAGGGTCTGGTGGTCCACAAGGGATCTGATGTGAGCATCGGTACTCAACCAGAGGAAGAAGAATGCAAGGAGATCTGATTATAGAAACAACTAACTAACTCAAAGTTCAAATGCAAAAGAATTACGATTTCCAAATCAGGGGGTCAGAAGCAACGCTCTGATCAAGGATGGATAAGTTGAGTAGGCTTAGGGGTACAATCGATGGCAATTTGATAGGTCGAGATCCAGCTCACGTTTAAAATGACGTCTGAGCCGGAAGGATGAATTCTAGGATATGATCGAGGATTGCGAGCATTCGCAACAAATTGAATCAACGGACTCAAAATGATAATGACAAAAGATGCCAATAAGATTATAGACTTATGGGATTAACCATAATGCTAGTAAGCAAGAATTTCAAGAGCAACAGGCTCCTGAAGATTGTCGGAAGATCGAATGATATTTTGAACACTTTTGTGAAATACTTGAATCAACTGGGGATGAGCGGATACTCGGTAAGTGCGAGGATTATCCGTAGGGGTATTCAGGTGACAATGAACAGCAAGGTAGTAAGCTCAAAGGATTCTCGGAACAACAGAGAGAATTTCGGGGTATCTTGTAATAACAAGATCATCTGGGAAACATTGTATGAATGGCGAGTATACGTGGTTATCCATAGGAGTTTATCGATGAAAGGGAATTGCAAAAGCGATGAACACAAGTTCTCGGGTTATCAGCGGAGAGTATCTTCAGGGTCTTCACGTGCAACAGACGATCATCAGTAATAAGGGGCTCTCCGGGTGAAAGTGATAACTAGATCCTAATGTTAGATTTAGTAAAATCATTGAATCCGAATAGAAGAGAGATCAGAGTCCGAGAGTATAGGCAAGGAGTAAAAGATCCTAATACCACCCAATGGCGACGTGGGCCCGTAAGACACACAGCCATGTTAGTAAAAGTTTTGTAATGTCTAGACTCGACTTCGGCCAAGGAGTGTGGAAAGGGGGATTCCTACAGGCAGTCGGCTCTGATACCAACTTGTGACGCCCCCGATTTGACCGTACACTAATCATGCACGCAAATGTGTACGATCAAGATCAGGGACTCACGGGAAGATATCACAACACAACTCTACAACATAAATAAGTCATACAAGCATCATAATACAAGCCAGGGGCCTCGAGGGCTCGAATACAAGTGCTCGATCACAGACGAGTCAGCAGAAGCAACAATATCTGAGTACAGACATAAGTTAAACAAGTTTGCCTTAAGAAGGCTAGCACAAAAGTAGCAACGATCGAAAAGGCAAGGCCTCCTGCCTGGGACCTCCTAACTACTCCTCGAAGCCGAACTCCATGTAGAATCATCCTCGGGATCTCTAGCTCCTGGACTCCAGCATCTGGTTGCGACAATCAGGTATAGGAAGGGGAAAAGAGGGAGAAAAGCAACCGTGAGTACTCATCCAAAGTACTCGCAAGCAAGGAGCTACACTACATATGCATGGGTATATGTGTAAAGGGGCATATCAGTGGACTGAACTGCAGAATGCCAGATTAAAAGGGGGATAGCTAGTCCTGTCGAAGACTACGCTTCTGGCAGCCTCCATCTTGCAGCAAGTAGAAGAGAGTAGATTGAAGTCCTCCAAGTAGCATCGCATAGCATAATCCTACCCGGCGATCCCCTCCTCGTCGCCCTGTTAGAGAGCGATCACCGGGTTGTATCTGGCACTTGGAAGGGTGTATTTTATTCAGTATCCAGTTCTAGTTGTCATAAGGTCAAGGTACAACTCCGGGTCGTCCTTTTACCGAGGGACACGGCTATTCGAATAGATAAACTTCCCTGCAGGGGTGCACCACATAACCCAACACGCTCGATCCCATTTGGCCGGACACACTTTTCTGGGTCATGCCCGGCCTCGTAAGATCAACACGTCGCAGCCCCACCTAGGCTCAACAGAGAGGTCAGCACGCCGATCTAAACCTATGCGCGCAGGGGTCTGGGCCCATCGCCCTATGCACACCTGCACGTTGCGTACGCGGCCGGAAGCAGACCTAGCCCCCTTAATACAAGCGCGAGCTTACGGTCCAATGCGGCGCGCGCCACTCAGTCGCTGACGTCAAAAGAGCTTCGGCTGATACCACTACGTCGGGATACCCATAACTACTCCCGCGTAGATGGTTAGTGCGTATAGACCAAATGGCCAGACTCAGATCAAATACCAAGATCTCGTTAAGCGTGTTAGGTAACCGCGAACGCCGACCAGGGCCAGGCCCACCTCTCTCCTGGGTGGTCTCAACCTGCCCTGTCGCTCCGCCACAAAGTAACAGTAGGGGGTCATCAGGAACCCAGGCCCACCTCTACCCGGGTGGAGCCACCTGTCCTTTCAGCCCCCTCATCAGAATCACTTGCGGGTACTCCTCGAGCCGACCCGACTTTATTCACCACATGTGTCATGTATATAATGTATATAGTATATACCCGTGATCACCTCCCGAAGTGATCACGGCCCAGTAGTATAGCATGGCAGACGGACAAGAGTGTAGGGCCACTGATGGAACACTAGCATCCTATACTAAGCAGTAGGATAGTAGGTAAGGGTAACAACTGTAGCAACAATGACAGGCTATGCATCAGGATAGGATTAACGGAAAGCAGTAACATGCTACACTAATCTAATGCAAGCAGTATAGAGAAGAATAGGTGATATCTGGTGATCAAGGGGGGTGGCTTGCCTGGAAGCTCCGATGAAAGGAAGAAGGGTCGTCGTCGACGTAGTCGATCACAGGGGCAGCACCAGTCCCGGGGTCTACCGCAGAGAAGAGGGGGAAGAAACAGTAAATATAAAGCAAACATAGCATCACAAAGCATAACGTGGCAATATGTTGTGCTGGGTGTGACCTAACGTATGGCTACACGATATAGGTGAAGGGGGAATTCAACCGGGAATGTTTTCTTGGTTCTGGACCTGTGTCAGACAGATGACCGGAGGGGGAAAGTTCCATGTTCAGATAGTTAGAGGCATCTGGCAGGTAAACAGACTGCGCGTTCGGATTCGTCTCGTCGTTCTGAGCAACTTTCATGTACAAAGTTTTTCGAGCTGAGCTACGGTTTAATTTCTATGATTTTTTTTGAAGATTTAACAATATTCTGAAAGTAATATTAATTCTAAGACAAAGTTATTGCACCAGCATGACCTCATCGTGACGTCAGCGGTCAACACTGACCGTTGACTGGTCAAACCGGGCAGTGGGGCCCGTCTGTCATTTACTAGTAACTAACTAACAGTTTTAATTAACTAATCAAGTTAATTAGGTAAACTAAACAAAGTTAATTAAACTAATTAATTGGTTCATTAATTAAATAATTAATTTCATTATTTCTTTTTTTGGAAAAGGGCGTGGGGGTTAATTAGCCCCTAATTAAGCCAGTGGGCCATTGGCAGTGGCCGAGCCGGCCACGGCAAGGCAAGGCAAGGCACGCCCAACCGCTCCAGAGGAGCGCCAGCGGCCAACGCGCAGAGCGCCGGGGAGGGGGAGCAGGACGCGGCCCGGCGCCAGTGCGGGGAGCACGAGAGGGACGCCGGCGCACGCGCGAGGGAATGGTGGAAACGGCAGGCTGCGGAAGTCGCCGAAGCAACAGCGGGCGGACGCGGGGCTCCGGCGGGCGGCACCATGGGCATGCGGATGCAGGGCTGGGCGTGGGGCACGCAAGCAGGGAGCGGCGGAGCCGGGCAGCAGCAGTTGCTAGCCGCAGTGATGTGTAGTCGGACGCGGCACGCAGCATCGGACGGTGAACGGCGGGGCGACGTGGTGAGCGCGGTGAAGGAGCGACCGGCGTAGGGGAAGGGGCAGGGGGAGATGGGGTCATACCCCCGGTGCAGGGGTTCGTCGGCGAAGCGCGGGAGATTCCGTCGGGGAAGGGGTCGAGGAGGCGAACGCCGTCGACGGGTGGGGACGGTGACGACGGGGTACGGCATCGGCGCGGGCGCAGTGCGTCGGGGGCGTCGATTGCCCGCGACCAGATCCACGCAGGAGGGAGGGTTGAAGAGGCGGGCGCCGGTGTTGAGGAGTGGGGCGGCGCGGTCGCCGGGAAGAGGCGGCGTGGTCGGGACGAGGCCGACGGGGCTTCCTGATCGGGAGGGGAAGAAGGGGATCGAGGAAGTGGGAGAAGTGGGGGGAGTTAGGTTTAGCGGGTGGGGGCGGCGGCCTTAGCAGGCCAGAGAGAGATGGGTGGCCGGCTGGGCCGGGGTGGGCTGGCCGGCTGGGCCGTCTGGCCCGGTTGCCTAAGGGGGCTTTTATTTCCTTTTATTTTGTTTTTCTGGTTTTCTTTTCTTTTATTCTTTTTCCTTTTCTCTTTTATTTTAGTTACACTTTATTCTTAGTTTAGTAAAATATGACAATAGCTCCAAATTAGTGTTTCAAAACAACCCACTACCCTAAAAAGTTTTACCTCAAGATAAAATAGTTTATGATTGTATAAAATATCAAAGGCATTTATTTAATAGTTTTACCTACTGTTTTAATCGTTTAAGTGCATTTAAACTTCTTATAAAAATGTTGTTTCTCCACAATAATTACCTATGCATTATTTGGCAACACCCCAACATTTCAGTTTTAATATTAGAAAATCTTTACCGTTTGACTTTCATTCAATTTTAAATTTGAATCGGTTTTGAACTAACCCGAGATTAACTACAGTGACAGAGGTGAAGTGGCATCATTAGCAAGGAATTACCGTAGTCTAATTATCCGGGCGTCACACCCACGGAGCATCGGAGATGGAACAGAAGAGTCCCGAGCCGTCCACGAGGGTGGAGGGTGCGCCCTACCCCCTGGGCGCGCCGCCCTATATCGTGGACGACTCGGAGACCCCCTTGACATGAAACCGACGCCAACCTCTCCTATAAATGCCCAAACCTCCAGAAAATAACCTAGATCGGAAGTTCCGCCACCGCAAGCCTCTGTAGCCCGAGAAATCAATCTAGGCCCTCTATGGCACCCTGTCGGAGGGGGCCATCACCACCGGAGGCCATGGGGAAGTATCTCGGAGGGGCCATCATCGCCATGAAGGCCAAGGACCAGAGGGGGAACCTCTCCCCATCCAGGGGGAGGCCATGGAGGAGGAAGCACAAGGGGGAGAACCTCTCCTCCTCTCTCTCGATGGCGCCGGAGTGCCATCGGGAGGGGAATCATCGCCGTGGTGATCGTCTTCATCAACATCACGATCATCATCACCATCCTCATGTCTTTTACGCGGTCCACTCTCCCGCACCCCACTGTAATCCCTACTTGAACATGGTGCTTTGTGCCACATATTATGATCCAATGATGTGTTGCCATCCTATGATGTTTTGAGTAGATATACTTTGTCTTTGGGTTGATTGATGATCTAGATTGGTATGAGTTGTATGATTTATTTTGGTGCTGTCCTATTGTGCCCTCCGTGTCGCGCAACAGTGAGGGATTCCTGCTGTACAGTGTTGCAATACGTTCATGATTCGCTTATAGTTGGTTGCTTGAGTGACAGAAGCATAAACCCGAGTAAGGGGGTTGTGGCGTATGGGATAAAGGGTACTTGATATGTTAAAGCTATGGTTGGGTTTTACCTTAATGATCTTTAGTAGTTGCGGATGCTTGCTAGAGTTCCAATCATAAGTGCATATGATCCAAGAAGAGAAAGTATGTTAGCTTATGCCTCTCACTCATATGAAATTGCAATGATGACCACCGGTCTTGTTAACAATTTCCTAGGATAATTCCGCACACCGACCCATCATTATTCCACACTCGCTATTTATAATATTTAGTAATATATTCTAAATTTATGATAACAACACCTGCTTTTATATTTTAGCTCTCCGATATCATGCAAAGTTATCCTCTTCATACCCACAACGTAGTTTTATTTCTCGTTTCTAGTTGGAAGCAAACATTCGGTGTACGTAGAGTCGTATCAGTGGAAGATAGGACTTGAGAGAATATTGATCTCACCTTTAGCTCCTTGTGGGTTCGACACTCCATACTTATCACTTCCACCTTTGGGAATTGCTACGATGCTTCCCTGCACTTGGGGATTATCACAAGATCTAAAGACATACCTCCAAGCACTCACCTCCCCGGCAACGGCGCCAGAAAAGAGCTTGATGTCTACTACGCAACCTTCTTCTTGTAGACTCGTGTTGGGCCTCCAAGCGCAGAGTTTTGTAATACAGTAGCAATTTTTCCTCAAGTGGATGACCTAAGGTTTATCAATCCATGGGAGGCGTAGGATGAAGATGGTCTCTCTCAAACAACCCTGCCACCAAATAACGAAGAATCTCTTGTGTCCCCAACACACCCAATACAATGGTAAATTGTGTAGGTGCACTAGTTCGGCGAAGAGATGGTGATACAAGTGTAATATGGATGGTAGATATAGGTTTTTGTAATCTGAAAATATAGAAAAAAGAAGGTAACTAGTAACAAAAGTGAGCAAAAACGGTATTGCAATGCTTGAAAACAAGGCCTAGGTTTCATACTTTCACTAGTGCAAAGTCACTCAACAATGATAACATAATTAAATCATATGGTAATCCCTCAACGTACGACAAAGAATCACTCCAAAGTTTCTACAAGAGAACGGGGGACGAAAACGTGCATCAACCCCTATGCATAGATTACCCCAGTGTCACCTCGGGAGTCCGCGAGTTGAGTGCCAAAACATACATCAAGTGAATCAATATAACATCCCATTGTCACCTCAGATATCACATCGCAAGACATACATCAAGTGTTCTCAAATCCCATACTCAATCCAACATAACGAAACCTCAAAGAGAAAGACTCAATTCATCACAAGAAGATAGAGGGGGAAGAATACCATAAGATCCAACTATATGAACAAAGCTCGCGCTACATCAAGATCATGCCAAATCAAGAACACGAGAGTGAGAGAGATAGAGAGAGAGAGAGAGAGAGAGAGAGAGAGAGAGAGAGAGAGAGACAGAGAGATCAAACACATAGCTACAAGTACATACCCTCAGCCCCGAGGGTGAACTAATCCCTCCTTGTATGGAACCACCGGGATGATGAAGATGGCCTCCGGTGATGGTTTCCCCCACCGGCAGGGTGCCCGAACGGGCTCCCGATTAGTTTTTCGTGGCTATAGAGGCTTGCGGTGGCGGAACTTCTCATCTAGGTTTCTTTTCGGGGGTTTCTATATTTAGAGGATTCTTTAGCATCGGAAACAAGTTAGGGGGGGTTCCGAGGAGCCCACAAGCTAGGGGGTGCGCCCTAGGGGCGCCCCTAGGCTTTTGGTCGCCTCGGGACTCTTTTGGCCCAACTCCGATGCTCCGTGGGCTTCTTCTGGTCCATAAAAAATCACCGTAAATTTTCAGCTCATTTGGACTCCGTTTGATTTTCCTTTTCTGTAAAACTCAAAAACAAGGAAAAAACAGAAATTGGCACTGGGCTCTAGGTTAATAGGTTAGTCCCAAAAATAATATAAAATAGCATATTAATGCATATAAAACATCCAAAACAAATAATATATAGCATGGAACAACCAAAAATTATCGATACGTTGGAGACGTATCAGTGTACTAGCCACCTATGTAATTGGATGTTTGTCGCGTATCACACACTTCTTGTTTAGGTGAAACATTTCTGTTCTCTTGGCTCAACACAAACAATTTATCGGAATGAACTGCATGCCCTCCATTGAACACACCTTGATCAGGCTGAACCGTTTCTGTTGCGTTGCCTAATAAAAAACAGTTCATCCAAGTGAACCCTATGTCGTATATCGCACACACCTTGATCTGGCTGACCATTTCTTTTGTGTTGCCTAGTCACAACAGTTCATCCAAGTTAACTGTATGTCGTATATCACACACACCTTCATCTGGATACCCATTTCTGTTGTTCCGCCTCATGACAAACAGTTTATCCGAGTGAACTGTATGCTGTATATCGCACACAACTTCATCTGGCTGCCCGTTTCCTTTGTTCTGCCTTATCACAAACATTTCATTGAACTGAACCATATGTCCCGCATCGCACACGCAACTAAAATCTGAATCTTGTTTGATGTATCCTTCATCGCAAATATTTTGCATCTTTTTGACGGTTTTTTGCATCACCATTTGCGATTAATGCATCGCACACAGTTTCGTCAAAGGGTCTCTGATCGTAGTGTCGCGTTAGCAGCATGCTGCTGTAGTGTTTATTCTTAGGAGGTGGGTTATCAAGATCAACCATAGGTTCTATTTCTACATCATTATCTGGTTTCCCATAAACATGAACATCATTATTATTATCACTAGGTGGATATTCATCGCCAGATTGTGCCTCAGCATCATAGATAGAAACATCATTACTATTCTCAGAAGTTTTTCCCACCACACACTCACTAGAAGCATGCAAAGTTCTATCATTTTTCTTCTTCCTTTTCTTCTTAGATGAACTAGGCATATCATTCTTAATTCTCTGAGAATCTTGATAAATTATTTTAGGATGACCTTCATGATATAGAGGATCCTGAGTCATTTTACCCCCTCTAGTCATTACTCTAACAACATGATCATTCATTGTATTATTCATATCATTAAGCAAATCATTTTGTGATTTAGCAACTTTTTTTAACTGAGTATGAACCATGGATGAGTGCATACATAAATCCTTAACATCATTATAAACTCTAAACATTAAGTCACTCAAACGATCGATCATGAAAGCATTACGTTTCAATTGTTTGCTAACATTTGTATTGAAATGTTCTTGCTTAACAATGTAGTTATCAAATTCATCTAAGCATTGACTAGAATATTTATTATAGGGAATATCATCTTCATCTAATATTATAAGATAATTTACCTCTACTACATGTGTCGGGGTATCGAGTCCATGTATTTCTTAAGTAAGTGATAAATTCTTCACATCTTCTGATATAATATCTTTTTCTTTCATAGATTTCTTTGCCTCTTGCATATCTTCATTTCGATTTGTTGATATGCTACAGGCTGTGCTTGTTGCCTCCGTGTGTCGTGCGCCGCCTAGGTTTATGCGCAATATTGTTGGGTGGCGGGAAACCGGTGAGGAAATGGCGGGAAATGGTGGCATGTTCATAAAACGCCATCAATTAATGGAAACTTAGCATAGAAGAAACATCGAGCTAGCAAGACGCGTGCGAGCACATTGCTCGCCCAAGGTTATATATGATCCATATACTTGTGTGCCCAACAGAGCACACTATTCACAGTAAAGAATATTGTCCATTTATCCTAGTAGAGAAGTGGAGGCAAGCGTGACAAGAAGTAGATGATGATCAGATGATTGTTTATCCTAGTTATTTATAGATGTAATAGTTTACTTTGGTGTGTGGAAATGTCTTGCGTGTATGATGTCTACTACGCAACCTTCTTCTTGTAGACTCGTGTTGGGCCTCCAAGCGCAGAGTTTTGTTGGACTAGCAATTTTCCCTCAAGTGGATGACCTAAGGTTCATCAATCCGTGGGAGGCATAGGATGAAGATGGTCTCTCTCAAACAACCCTGCAACCAAATAACAAAGAGTCTCTTGTGTCCCCAACACACCCAATACAGTGGTAAATTGTATAGGTGCACTAGTTCGGCGAAGAGATGGTGATACAAGTGTAATATGGATGGTAGATATAGGTTTTTGTAATCTGAAAATATAAAAACAGCAAGGCAAATAGTAACAAAAGTGAGCAAAAACGGTATTGCAATGCTTGAAAACAAGGCCTAGGGTTCATACTTTCACTAGTGCAAAGTCTCTCAACAATGATAACATAATTAAATCATATGGTAGTCCCTCAACGTTTTACAAAGAATCACTCCAAAGTTTCTATCGGAGAATGTACGACAAAAACGTGCATCAACCCCTATGCATAGATTACCCCAATGTCACCTCGGGAATCCGCGAGTTGAGTGACAAAACGTACATCAAGTGAATCAATAGAACATCCCATTGTCACCACTGATATCCCATCGCAAGACATGCATACATCAAGTGTTCTCAGACCCAATACTCAATCCAACATAACGAAACCTCAAAGAGCAAGACTCAATTCATCACAAGAAGGTAGAGGGGGAAGAATACCATAATATCTAACTATATGAACAAAGCTCGCGGTACATCAAGAACACGAGAGAGAGAGAGAGAGAGATCAAACACATAGCTATTGGTATACATACCCTCAGCCCTGAGGGTGAACTACTCCCTCCTTGTCATGGAGACCGTCGGGATGATGAAGATGGCCTTCGGTGATGGTTTCCCCCTCCGGCAGGGTGCCGGAACGGGCTCCCGATTGGTTTTTCGTGTCTACAGAGGCTTGCGGCGACGGAACTTCTGATCTAGGTTTCTTTTCTGGGGTTTCTATATTAATAGGCATTTTTGGTGTCGGGAAAAAGTCAGGGGGGTCCTAAGGAGCCGACAAGCCAGGGGCGCGCCCTAGGGTGGGGCGCCCCCTAGGCTTGTGTTCGCCTCGGGACTCTTCTGGCCCAACTCCGATGCGTCGTGTGCTTCTTCTGGTCCATAAAAAATCACTGTAAATTTTTAGCTAGTTTGGACTTCGTTTGATATCCCTTTTCTGTAAAACTCAAAACAAGGAAAAAAACAGAAACTGGCACTGGGCTCTAGGCTAATAGGTTAGTCCCAAAAATAATATAAAATAGCATATTGTTGCATATAAAATATCCAAAACAAATAATATAATAGCATGGAACAATCAAATATTATTGATACGTTGGAGACGTATCAAGCATCCCAAAGCTTAATTCCTGCTCGTCCTCGAGTAGGTAAACGATAAAAACATAATTTCTTATGTGGAATGCTACCGAGCATATTTATCCATGTAATTTTCTTTATTGTGGCATGAATATTTAGATCCATAAGATTCAAAACAAAGTTTAATATTGACATAAAAACAATAATACTTCAAGCATACTAATAAAGCAATCATGTCTTCTCAAAATAACATGGCCAAAGAAAGTTATCCCTACAAAATCATATAGTCTGGCTATGCTCCATCTTATTCACACAAAGTATTAAGTCATGCACAACCCCAATGACAAGACAAGCAATCATTTCATATTTTTGATGTTCTCAAACCTTTTCAAGTTTCACGCAATACATGAGCGTGAGCCATGGATATAGCACTATAGGTGGAATAGAATTTGGTGGTTGTGGAGATGACAAAAACAAAGGAGATAGTCTCACATTAACTAGGCGTATCAATGGGCTATGAAGATGCCCATCAATAGATATCAATGTGAGTGAGTAGGGATTTCCATGGAACGGATGCACTAGAGCTATAAGTGTATGAAAGCTCAAAAAGAAACTAAGTGGGTGTGCATCCAACTTGCTTGCTCACGAAGACCTAGGGTAATTCGAGGAAGCCCATCATTGGAGTACACAAGCCAAGTTCTATAATGAAAAATTCCCACTAGTATATAATAGTGGCAACATAGGAGACTCTCTATCATGAAGATCATGGTGCTAATTTGAAGCACAAGTATGGGAAAAGGATAGTAGCATTGCCCCTTCTCTATCTTCTCTCATTTTTTCTTTATTTTGGGCTCTTTGGCCTCTCTTTTTTTCACTCTATTTTCCCGCCTTTTTATTTTTCGTCCGGAGTCTCATCCCGACTTGTGGGGGAATCATAGCCTCCATCATCCTTTCCTCACATGGGACAATGCTCTAATAATGATGATCATCACACTTTTATTTACTTTACAACTCAAGAATTACAACTCGATACTACAACAAATATATGACTATATGAATGCCACTGGCAGTATACTAGGATGTGCAATGACTCAAGAGTGACATGTATAAAAAAATATGGTGGCTTTTCCACAAATACGATGTCAACTACATGATCATGCAAAGCGTGCCTTGAGGAAGGTGTCATAATCATGCAAAGCGTGCCTTGAAAACGAAAGACGGAATTCCATCAGGGGCATCCCCAAGCTTAGATGCTTGGTTGTCCTTAAATATTACCTTCGTGTGCCTTGGGCATCCCCAAGCTTAGGATTTTGCCACTCCTTATTCCATAATCCATCAAAACTTCACCCAAACCTTGAGAACTTCACAACAGAAAACTCAACAGAAAACTCGTAAGCTTCGTTAGTATAATAAAGCAAACCCCCACTTAGGTACTGTTGTGAACCCATTATAAATTTATATTGGTATTATATCTACTGTATTCCAACTTCTCCATGGATTATACCCTCCGATACTACCCATAGATTCATCTAAATAAGCAAACAACACAATGAAAAGAGAATCTGTCAAAAAGAGAACAGTCTGTAGTAATCTCGAAACTTCGTATACTTCTGTAACTCCAAAAATCATGAAAAATTAGGACAATCTAGGCAATTTGTAAATAATGTGTAAAACAATCAGAATTTTATCGCGCTCCAGAGAATTTAAAAAATTATTATACTGCAAGCAAAAGTTTCTGTTTTTTCACAGAATCAAGTTAACTATCATCCACACTATCCCAAAGGCTTTACTTGGCACTTTATTGAAACAAAAGCTATAAAACATCATTAATACAGTAGCTTAATAATGTGAACACACAAAAACAGTAGGGGTAAATGTTGGTTTGTCTCCTAATAAGCGCTTTTCTTTAATGCCTTTTTAGCTAGGCATGAAGATTTCAATGGTGCTCACATGAAAGATAAGAATTGAAACATAACGGGAGCATCATGAAGCATATGACTAGGACATTTAAGCCTAACCCACTCTATGCATAGGAATTTTATGAGCAAACAACTTGTGGGAACAAGAATCAACTAGCATAGGAAGGCAAACAAGCATGACTTCAAACCTTTCAACACATAGAGATGAAACTTGATATTACTGAGAGATGAAGCATATGTTCCTCTCTCATGATAATTTTCACTAGCATCATGAAGGAATTTAACAATATAACTATCACATAAAGCATTCTTTTCATGATCCACATGCATAAAAAATTTATTACTCTCCACATAAGCAAATTTATTCTCATGGATAGTAGTGAGGAAATTCAACAAAATAACTATCATGTGAGGCATAATCCAATTGAAAAATAAAATCATGATGACAAGTTTCATCGTTATAATTATTCTTTATAGCATACATGTCATCACAATAATTATCATAGATAGCAACTTTGTTCTCATAATGAATTGGAACCTCTTCCAAAATAGTGGACTCATCACTAAATAAAGTCATGACATCTGCAAATCCACTTTTATCAATATTGTGAAAAGATTCAACACCCTCCAAAATAGTGGGATCATTATTTCCTAGAGCTGACACTCTTCCAAACCCACTTTCATCAATACAATCATCATAAATAGGAGGCATGCTTTCATCATAGTAAATATTCTCATCAAAACTTGGGGGACTAAAATTATCATCTTCATCAAACATAGAATCCCCAAGCTTGTGGCTTTGCATATCATTACCATCAAGGATAAATCAAAGAATTTATGCTAACAACATTGCAATCATGCTCATCATTCAAAGATTTTATGCCAAATTTTTCACTGAATTCTTCTTCTAACACTTGAGCACAATTTTCCTTTCCATCATTTTCATGAAAGACATTAAAAAGATGAAGCATATGAGGCAACCTCAATTCCATTTGTTTTAGTTTTCTTTTATAGACTAAACTAGTGATAAAACAAGAAACTAAAATATTCAATTGCAAGATGATGCGTCTCCAACGTATCTATACTTTATGAAGTATTCATGCTATTATATTATCCATCTTGGATGTTTTATATGCATTTATATGCTATTTTAAAAGATTTTTGGGACTAGCCAATTAACCTAGAGCCCAGTGCTAGTTTCTGTTTTTTCCTTGTTTTCGAGTTTTACAAAATAGGAATACCAAACAGAGTCCAATTGACGTGCCAATTTTTGACGATTTTTTATGGACCAGAAGAAGCCCACGGAGCATCGGAGATGGAACAGAAGAGTCCCGAGCCGTCCACGAGGGTGGAGGGTGCGCCCTACCGCCCTGGGCGTGCCGCCCTATCGCGTGGACGACTCGGAGACCCCTTGACATGAAACCGATGCCAACCTCTCCTATAAATGCCCAAACCTCCAGAAAATAACCTAGATCGGAAGTTCCGCCGCCACAAGCCTCTGTAGCCCCGAGAAATCAATCTAGGCCCTCTCTGGCACCCTGCCGGAGGGGGCCATCATCACCGGAGGCCATGGGGAAGGATCTCGGAGGGGCCTTCATCGCCATAAAGGCCAAGGACCAGAGGGCGAACCTCTCCCCATCCAGGGGGAGGCCTTGGAGGACGAAGCACAAGGGGGAGAACCTCTCCTCATCTCTCTCGACGGCGCCAGAGTGCCATCGGGAGGGGAATCATCGCCATGGTGATTGTCTTCATGAACATCACCATCATCAACACCATCCTCATGTCTTTTACGCGGTCCACTCTCCCGCACCCCACTGTAATCCCTACTTGAACATGGTGCTTTATGCCACATATTATGATCCAATGATGTGTTGCCATCCTATGATGTTTTGAGTACATATACTTTGTCTTTGGGTTGATTGACGATCTAGATTGGTATGAGTTGTATGTTTTATTTTGGTGCTGTCCTATTGTGCCCTCCGTGTCGCGCAAGCATGAGGGACTCCCGCTGTAGAGTGTTGCAATACGTTCATGATTCGCTTATAGTTGGTTGCTTGAGTGACAGAAGCATAAACCCGAGTAAGGGGGTTGTGGCGTATGGGATAAAGGGGACTTGATATGTTAAAGCTATGGTTGGGTTTTACCTTAATGATCTTTAGTAGTTGCGGATGCTTGCTAAAGTTCCAATCATAAGTGCATATGATCCAAGAAGAGAAAGTTTGTTAGCTTATGCCTCTCCCTCATATGAAATTGCAATGACGACCACCGGTCTTGTTAGCAATTTCCTAGGATAATTCCGCACACCGACCCATCATTATTCCACACTCGCTATTTATAATATTTAGTAATATATTCTAAATTTATGATAACAGCACCTACTTTTATATTTTAGCTCTCCGATATCATGCAAAGTTATCCCCTTCATACCCACCACGTAGTTTTATTTCTCGTTTCTAGTTGGAAGCAAACGTTCGGTGTACGTAGAGTCGTACCAGTGGCAGATAGGACTTGAGAGAATATTGATCTTACCTTTAGCTCCTTGTGTGTTCGAAACTCCATACTTATCACTTCCACCTTTGGGACTTGCTACGATAATTCCCTGCACTTGGGGATTATCACAAGTTCTAAAGATATACCTCCAAGCACTCACCTCCCCGACAACGGCGCCAGAAAAGAGCTTGATGTCTACTACGCAACCTTCTTCTTGTAGACTCGTTTTGGGCCTCCAAGCGCAGAGTTTTGTAGGACAGTAGCAATTTTTCCTCAAGTGGATTACCTAAGGTTTATCAATCCGTGGGAGGCGTAGGATGAAGATGGTCTCTCTCAAACAACCCTGCAACCAAATAACGAAGAATCTCATGTGTCCCCAACACACCCAATACAATGGTAAATTGTGTAGGTGCACTAGTTCGGCGAAGAGATGGTGATACAAGTGTATTATGGATGGTAGATATAGGTTTTTGTAATCTGAAAATATAGAAAAAGGAAGGTAACTAGTAACAAAAGTGAGCAAAAAGGTATTGCAATGCTTGAAAACAAGGCCTAGGATTCATACTTTCACTAGTGCAAAGTCACTCAACAATGATAACATAATTAAATCATATGGTAATCCCTCAACGTACGACAAAGAATCACTCCAAAGTTTCTACAAGAGAACGGGGGATGAAAACGTGCATCAACCCCTATGCATAGATTACCCCAATGTCACCTCGGGAATCCGCGAGTTGAGTGCCAAAACATACATCAAGTGAATCAATATAACATCCCATTGTCACAACAGATATCCCATCGCAAGACATACATAGAGTGTTCTCAAATCCCATACTCAATCCAACATAACGAAACATCAAAAAGAAAGACTCAGTTCATCACAAGAAGGTAGTGGCGGAAGAATACCATAAGATCCAACTATATGAACAAAGCTCGCGGTACATCAAGATCGTGCCAAATCAAGAACACGAGAGAGAGAGAGAGAGAGAGAGAGAGAGAGAGAGAGAGAGAGAGAGGTCAAACACATAGCTACTTGTACATACCCTCAGCCCCGAGGGTGAACTAATCCCTCCTCGTATGGAACCGCCGGGATGAAGAAGATGGCCTCCGGTGATGGTTTCCCCCACCGGCAGGGTGCCCGAACGGGCTCCCGATTAGTTTTTCATGGCTACAGATGCATGCGGCAGCGGAACTTCTGATCTAGATTTCTTTTCGGGGGTTTCTATATTTATAGGAATTTTTAGCATCGGAAACAAGTCAGGGGGGTTCCGAGGAGCCCACAAGCTAGGGGGTGCGCCCTAGGGGGCGCCCCTAGGCTTTTGGTCGCCTCGGGACTCTTTTGGCCCAACTCCGATGCTCCGTGGGCTTCTTCTGGTCCATAAAAAATCACCGTAAATTTTCAGCTCGTTTGGACTCCGTTTGATATTCCTTTTCTGTGAAACTCAAAAACAAGGAAAAAACAGAAATTGGCAATCGGCTCTAGGTTAATAGGTTAGTCCCAAAAATAATATAAAATAGCATATTAATGCATATAAAACATCCAAAACAAATAATATATAGCATGGAACAACCAAAAATTATCGATACGTTGGAGACGTATCAGTGTACTAGCCACCTATGTAATTGGATGTTTGTAGCGTATCACACACATCTTGTTTAGGTGAAACGTTTCTGTTCTCTTGGCTCAACACAAACAATTTATCGGAATGAACTGCATGCCCTCCATTGCACACACCTTGATGAGGCTGAACCGTTTCTATTGCGTTGCCTAATCAAAAACAGTTCATCCGAGTGAACTGTATGTCGTATATCGCACACACCTTGATCTGGCTGACCATTTCTTTTGTATTGCCTAGTCACAACAGTTCATCCAAGTGAACTGTATGGCATATATCGCACACACCTTCATCTGGCTACCCGTTTCTATTGTTCCGCCTCATCACAAACAGTTTATCCGAGTGAACTGTATGCCGTATATCGCAGAAGCCTTCATCTGGCTGCCCATTTCCTTTGTTCTGCCTTATCACAAACATTTCATTGAACTGAACCGTATGCCCCGCATCGCACACGCACCTAAAATCTGAACCTTGTTTGATGTATCCTTCATCGCAAACATTTTGCATCTTTTTGACGGTTTTTTACATCACCATTTGCGATTAATGCATCGCACACAGTTTCGTCAAAGGGTCTCTGATCGTAGTGTCGCGTTAGCAGCATTCTGTAGTAGTGTTTATTCTTAGGAGGTGGGTTATCAAGATCAACCACGGGTTCAATTTCTACATCATTATCTGGTTTCCCATAAACATGAACATCATTATTATTATCACTAGGTGGATGTTCATCGCCAGATTGTGTCTCAGCATCATAGATAGAAACATCATTACTATTGTCAGAAGTTTTTCCCACCACACACTCACTAGAAGCATGCAAATTTCTATCATTTTTCTTCTTCCTTTTCTTCTTAGATGAACTAGGCATATCATTATTCATTCTCTGAGAATCTTGATAAATTATTTTAGGATGACCTTCATGATATAGAGGATCCTGAGTCATTTTAACCCCTCTAGTCATTACTCTAACAGCATGATCATTCATTGTATTATTCATATCATTAAGCAAATCATTTTGTGATTTAGCAACTTTTTCTAACTGGGTATGAACCATGGATGAGTGCATACTTAAATCCTTAACATCATTATAAATTCTAAACATTAAGTCACTCAAACAATCGATCATGAAAGCATTTTGTTTCAATTGTTTGCTAACATTTGTATTGAAATGTCCTTGCTTAACAATGTAGTTATCAAATTCATCTAAGCATTGACTAGAAGATTTATTATAAGGAATATCATCTTCATCTAATATTATAAGATAATTTACCTCTACTACATGTGTCGGGGTATCGAGTCCATGTATTTCTTAAGTAAGTGATAAATTCTTCACATCTTTTGATTTAATATCTTTTTCTTTCATAGATTTCTTTGCCTATTGCATATCTTCAGGACTGCAGAATATAATATGTCTCTTCTTCGGAGTTGGTTTAGGTGGTGGTTCAGGAAGTATCCAATCATTATCATTTCTTAATATATTATTCAATAGTTCTTCAGCCTGTTCAATATTTCTTTTCGTGAAACACAACCAGCACAACTATATAGGTAGTCCCTAGAAGCATCGGTTAGTCCATTATAAAAGATTTCAAGTATTTCATTTTTCTTAAGAGGATGATCAGGTAAAGCATTAAGTAACTGGAGAAGCCTTCCCCAAGCTTGAGGGAGATTCTCTTCTTCAATTTGCACAGAGATAAATATTTCCTGTAAGGCAGCTTGTTTCTTATGAGCAGGAAAATATTTTTCAGAGGAGTAGTATATCATATTCTGGGGACTACGCACACAACGAGGAACAAGAGTATTAAACAATTTCTTAGCATCACCCTTTAACAAGAAAAGAAACAACTTAAGGATATAGTAATAGCGAATTTTTTCCTCATGAGCAAATAGGGTGGCTATATCATTTAATTTAGTACGATGTGCCACAACAGTTTTAGATTCATAACCATGAAAAGGATCAGATTCAACCAAAGTAATTAACTCAGGATCAATAGAGAATTTATGATCCTTATCAGCAACAAAGATGGGAGAAGTAGCAAACTTGGGATCATATTTCATTTTAGATTTTTCTTTAAGTTTACTCAGTAATTTCTTAACATCATCTCTATCATTATAAGCAAGAATTTCTCTAGATATCTCTCCATCCATAACATAATCCTCATGTATCTTAGGCAGTTCCATTCTAGGAGAGCTATGTCTAACATAAAGACTAGGGTTCATCAGACTAACACTAGTGCAGAAAGGCCTAGCTATGATGTGACAAAATTCGCCTTGCTGGCGCGGAAACCCGACGAAATAGTGGTGGCGTTGGAGCATATGTTAGTAGTATTGTTCATACCTATTACGTTGGATCTAAATTACATGATGGCAGTATCATATGTACCTATTGCGTTCATAATTTTCCAACGCCACAAAGACTGCGAAACCTTAGAGGCATTAATTTTCTCCACACGTCATTACTTAGTTTGAAAGCATCTGAAAAACATGCTACCGTGACAACGTTTTTTATGATCAAATATATTTAGAGTGAGACCCGCATGCCACCGTATGTAAACATGTAACGCTAATTAAAAGACATCAATGGTAATTATGTAGCATAGTACTTAGTTAATTAAGATAGCTAGGCAAGTTTTGAATACGATAAGACCGAATGACAATGTAGCTCATCGACAACAACATAGCTAGTTGTCACTATCCTACTACAATATATGATCGTAATAAGTATCATTTGCATACCTCTTCACCAGATCTGCAAGAGAGATCAGACCGTCAGCATCGAGAACCTGCTTCTTAATGAGAGCTTGTATCTCATACCGACCTCTAGGTTCGCCGCCATTCAACACACCGGCATGGCCGATGACATCCTTGTTGAGGATGTTAGCAAACTTCACCTGGATGCGTCTGAATTCATCTCTACGATCTCCTAGTCTAGTTTCCTCCATTTTCCTCCCCCATGCGATGACGTTAGAGTGCCTTTTAAGAAGTTCTCCCTCAATTATATATGTACTCCTTCATGTGGTGGACGACGTAGTAGGCGCCGGAATCAATGCTTTTTTGTTTTTGCAGGCAAAAAAACTCAGTTTTGTGGCCGACGCATACCACCTTAAATTTGTCAAACTTGCGATATCCCTCGTTGATCACTTCTTCCTGCTGGTATACTTGAAGAGTGCTTCATCCAGAACCTTCTTGATGCCTCTGTAGTCTTTCTTGACTTTGCTAGTCGAATCCGAGATATAGGTTTTGGCGAACTTCGGGGTAATAATGATGAGGACACAATATTCTCCACGCAAAATGTTGAAAAGAGCAATTATCCTCGAGTTAATGTTTGTATGTGCAAGCATAACGAGATTGTACGAAAGTATACTGGATGAATGGTATGTTCATCGGCCTGGGGCGGGGTGGACAAGGTTAGGAAGGCCAAGGGCCATCTCATCCCACCCATGGATGAGGAGCACAACTCTGAGCCGCTCATGCCTAGATCTGGGGTAGGACAAGGGTCGCCATCGCATGGGGCGGGGGTGGGGGGTGGGGTGGCATCATACGGTGATGCATGCCGAACTGGCGACGAGGGGTGAAGTCTGAAAGGTCGTCATGATGGTTCTTCCCTCTAGATCCGGTGGTTGACTTCGTGGTGAGATGCAAACTATGGCTGATGGCTTGACCAGAGTGCTGGTTGTGCAGCAGCGGTTTCCACACATCGCATGTAACTGAGGGGGTCGTGGAAAAGGGGTGCCGACAAAAAATGAGTGACATCGATGGTGGTGCTAGTTGAGCAGCCGGTCCGGAGCTCCGGGGTGAAAGCCTTGGTTTGACCCAAATTCGTTATACCTGGAAATGGCAATGTGTTTAGATCATTACCATGTTTAAGACATTGCTCGGTTATTCTTGGACTGATTCAAGGTGAAAAGCTAGATTCTAACCTTGGGAGGTTGGATCCGGTGACTGATGCATTTGAGCGCCGCTCCTTTCTGGAAGGCATTGCTGTTGAAGAACCTCGTCGCACGTGTGATATCATGAGATGGTTGGTGAGGATATAGTCATTGATCTAGTTTATCAATCACAGATTCATCACTTTTTCCTCGCTTACACATAGCTTTGGTCTTCTATGACTTTGCTATTTGTTGGTGTGTCTTTCGTGTGCGTGCCTTGATGTTGGTTGTGTGCCTCCTAACTATGCAGAGCCTGAGTGTGTATTCATTGTGTTTGTATCCTTTTGATGCTCCATTTGGAGCCAATGAAATCCACCCTTATCGAAAAAATGAATGATTCCATGTACTACAAGCGTCGCTTCATGTATCATCACCTAATTGTCTTCGTTCTTCTCATGAACCAAACCTATTTTGCTCCCTCATGGACCAAATTTAGAAGGGTGGGTATTACCATACTCACATCTTGAGAGTCAGCGAAATTCATCCTCAATTGATATCTTTCTTTGGATCAGCCGGAGCCCTTATGGCACTCAACGACTTAGGTTCTAGATCCAATCCAAGGTCTTCTGCAATTCTCGAGTAGAAATAAACATTGACAAAGTGTAGTCGTTCTAATAAACTACGATGATGCTACTGAATCCATATACATAGTGCAACAAGAGGAGGTGGGGCCTGGGGCGATTAGGGTTTTCATGTTACATGCCGCCACGCTCAGCCCCTCCTTATCCAGCCCGCCCGACCGGGTTGGCCATGCATGGTGACCCAGCAGGCTTGACTAGTAGGCTGCCCATGCGTTGCCACGGGCTTTTGAAAATTTGTATTGGTTGCATGTCAAATTTTACATAGATAGAAAGATAGGCAATAAGAATTTTTTTTGGAATAATACGCTTGCAATGTACTTTGATAAAAAAATGTAATTCGACCATATACACCTGATGCACAAAATAAAGGTGGTACACAAACATTGAACTCTTTATTCTGCACTGCATTACATATGATAATAACACTTGAATGCCTTTTTTAATTCTTAAAATCATTTTTCTCATGAAAGCATGTGCATTGTTATTATCCTTTAATTAAAAACAACACATGAAGGATTTTTTTCCTTTTGTACAAATGTTCCAAGATGTTACAACCAGAAACCTCATTGCAATATGCAATTGGCTGGCAAACTATTACATAATATGGATTTAGGCGCTTGACGATAAAGAGTTTCCCCCGCTTTATATTGTAAAGCAGCCATCTGATACAACCAGCTCATTGAGGCCTGCAGCACAAACAATCCCAAAATAAAAATGAGAGAAAAAGAAAGAGAAACAAATCCTGACATCGGTAGATCAACGATACAAAGATGACCGGTAACCGCTGCACCCTCCAGCGAAGTACCACCGCACTCCTAGCACCCGAAGCCTTGCGTATCGAGCAACACCTTCAAGAAGGAATGCGATGACGATGCCACTGCTACTCGGACAAGTCCTAGGGTTTTCCTCAGTACGCAGAGGACAGTGGGGAAGGCGTATACCCGATGCCCTTTAGGAAGGTCCGGCGGCCCCTGCAGGCATCACCACGTCGATGCCGAACGAGCCCTAGGGATTTCACCGACCCAAACAACTACCACCACCTCGGACAATCTGAAGTGCACCAACCAACCTGCCGCCCACTAGCCTTTGCCACAGCGGTCACTGAACCAACTTCGTCGTCTCCTGAGGCCACCGACATGAGACCTGGAGGAGGGAAGAGGGATCCAAGGGGCTCGGGGGCATCTGCAAATCAGCCGACGAGAGGGGACAACCTTTGCCGCTGACACGAAGCCGACCGGACGTGATGGCAGGGGACTAGTAGGCCCCTACTGGCCCGGTCGGTCCCAAACGGGTCTGGGCAACCTCTGCTGCCACACTGCAGCACATCGGCAAACAAAAGCCGCCACCAACTGCACGCCTCGATGCCTCGCCACCACCACCAGGGAGCCACACCGCCGCGCATCGGACCGTCGGCCTGCCCCAACCCAGATGGGGCCCAAAAGGGCCCAGATCTGGGCAGAGTGGACGCAGCTAGCCAGCCGCACCACCACGCGCCCCACAGCCAAGTGCCGCTGCATCAGGGGCACCCACGGCCCGCAAAGCGCGAGCGGGGAAAGAACAGACCGCCTCCGCCCGAGGAGCACCACCACCATCAAGGGGCCCCGCGCCCCCCAATGGAAAATAATGGCCCGCCTCCGCCAGCACCGCGTGGGAATGGCCCGGCGGACCACGCCGGCGGCGTCAAGGGGAAAGACGGGGAGGGGATGGAGGAGAGGGGGGATCGGGGATTCGCACGTCGCCCGCAAGGAGGGAGGCGAGCGCGCGAACAAATCGAATCAGTGTAGACATTTTTCTTAGGTGCTTGAAATCATACAATTTACAATTTAGAAACTACTACAGAAAAACACATCTTCTAGAACATGATACTCCTACCTCTCTTGTGATAGGTAGATATATCAATCTTTGATAACATTTATTGTTTAGAATTTTATTGGCATTTATTTTTATTTTTATCATAATTTTCCAATTTTGTTTGAGTCATGTAACTTCATATTTGGTGTATCGGTTCAAAAGGATTTTCACATAAAACCCAAGGAAATGTGTGTGTGTGTGTGTGTGTGTGTGTGTGTGTGTGTGTGTGTGTGTGTGTGTGTGTGTGTGTGTTGTAATACGAGCTATTACATAAAAGGGAAGTGAGCAAACCAACCCTAATTCGACATAAACTCATACATTAACATCAAATATAAGGGTGAATGACATGCAACATCAATTGCGAATAAGAGGGATAAAACTTGCCCAAAAAAATACTCTCTCTATTCCTAAATTTAAGTCTTTTAGAGATTCTAATACGAACTACATACTTATGTATATAGACATATTTTAGAAATGAACTACATACTTATGTATATAGACATATTTGAGAAAGTGTAGATTCACTCGTTTTGTTTCATATGTAGTCCGCATTGGAATCTCTAAAAAGACTTGTATTTAAGAACGGAGGGAGTAAGGCTCAACTCACAAGTTTACAACACATTTTTCCTGTGTTAGCACAAAATTCAAATAATACATGGTAGGATTGAGGAGAGAAGGTCTATAATATTAGTCTTACCGGTTGTTCATAATTCTATTAGCAAGAGGGAAAGAGAGAGAATCGGCACCCCCAAATTGTCTCCATATGTCTTGCTATCCAAAAACCCATGCCATATGTGAGGAGGAAATGGGGTAAAGACGTCTATGGATAGCACGCCACATCAGGCCGAAAAAGTCACAATTTTCTAAAATATTACTCCCTCTGTAAACTATAATATAAGAGCGTTTGGATCACTACACTCTTATATTAGTTTATGGAGGGAGTACAAGGCACCCCAAAGATATTGATGGTATGAATTGCTACGAACTTAAATGCTTAATACAATCAACCAAAAAGCTACCAGAGTGCTTCTCCGTTTTGAGCCAGTCCACCTATTAAGGACTTCTTGATTAAAACCTGCAATTGTTCCAGATAGCCTGCAAAACAGGAGTTTTATGTCAGTCAATAATGTAAAAGTAATAATTTCAGTTGAGTTGAAAGGCTTAAATTGAAAACCAACAAATATATGTAGGCTTATTTCATACTGCTATTTTAATGAGCACCAATAACCTCCTTGTCAACATCATAATATATCATACAAAATCATATTAACAATTTTGAGCCAACTTTATACTACTTATGAATATAAATAATATAATTAATTAACAAACATTGGATTGTAACAGATGTGAAAAACACTTCATGTTTCGAGGAATGAGATGGTGTGAGTATTGTCTGAAAGCTTTCTGGAGAAATAAGAATAGAGAGTTGTTTAGTTCATCATCGTTACATGTATAAATGGGGAAAACACGCTATGAATAAGAGAAATAACAATTAAGGATAGAGAGTTGTTAAGTTCATCACACTGTTTATTTGCTTAATGCAGAAATAAGGCAACATCCCCTGTAAAAAAATATTGACAAACGAATTCCCACCAGTTCCTAAAAAATGGCTATGTGGTTGACTTGGAACGCATTTCATAACATGTATATATTTTTTTGAGGATGACTACCTAAAAAAGGACCAAATACATCACTTGGTATATTCAGATAGCATCAGCGAACGAAGCTCCTTGGGCACGTCCGCAATTATCAGTGAGTCCTCATGCCGTCTAGCTCTAGCAGCGAGGTCATTTGCTAGACAGTTTTGTTCCCTTTTGATGGCCTTAGCCTGAACTGAACTGAAGATCCGGCTTGTGTTTTTTATCTCACTGACAACCCAGAAACATTCCGATCGGTTTGATCTGGCTTGTCCCAATTCATTTGCAATCATTTTGTTGTCAGTCTCAATGATCAGTGGGCCTTGGTACAGTCTCGACAGCGATACCAGACCCATCAGGATAGCTTGTCGCTCTGCCTCTTCAACTGAATTTCATTTATTCATCTATTTACTCGCCGAGAAGACAACATGCCCCGTATGACCCCGTGCGATCGCGCCAGCCCATGCTTGGCATGTGCCTGACAAAAAGGCAGCGTCAGTGTTCAGTTTTACAACACCTTCAGGCGGCTCTTTCCACTGGGCATTTGGCTCGGCTTCGGCTGATTCCTAGTCGTGGTGTGTAAAACTGAACACTGACATGTGGGGTTTAAGTGGCCTGGGGGGTTATCATCAAATCTCTCCATCTAGACACACCACGACTAGCGGCAGGGGGCATATGATCAAGGATTTGCCAACAAGGGGGTTATCGTCAATTGTCCCGTCTAGATGCAGACAGGGACCAGCAACTCTTGTTTCCCTGTCCAACAGCAGATAGCGACAGATTCCTGATTTCCTCCTCATACTGCACAAGGAACATCACCGATCACGAAATGGTTTCTTTGCCATCACTGTGCATACAGTTATCTCGTAGAAACCAGGGTCTCCATAACAACAGCAGAATTTTCTTTCTTATCTCTGAATCATACTTGTCCAGTAGGATTTGTAGCCAGTCTGTTCCAGTGTACCAGAACTCCTTTTCTTCTGGAAGCCTTCACTCTTTCCTCATGGCAAATCTCAACGCCTTACTTTTTGTGCATGATATAACAGCATGATATTCATCTTCGTCCCCGTTCCCACATATGTCACACACACTATCCTGAACAATAGTACGCCTGCATAACATGTATATTTGCCTCAAAATCAGAATGGATGGTAGAATTACATAAGAGCAGTTTGTCCATTTCAGAGATACAACTTTCTGAAGGAACTGTGTCAATGATTCCCACAGAAAATATAGCGTCCGATACTGGGAAATGTAATAGCACAACCTAGTCATAATTCTGAATGCTTAGGAATCTGGAGAGTATTATTTCTTCGAAAAAATGGACAAAGCAAATGAGCATGGTCCAATGCAGGTTCTGCAACTTCTATTTTACGCGTGTTTTTATAAATAATTTATCCGAAACACAAAGGAAGACAATATGTTTGAGTAGGTAACAATATGTTTTAGAAGATAATGGCTTCCTAATATTTAAGCACATAACTGAAATTTACCGAACCGTGCGAGATGGATCGGAGGTACAGTAGAAGAATGAACAAATAGATTTTATTTCTATTTTCCACAACCTACTTGTACGACAATGAGAAGTTCCTCGAGAACCAAGCTTACAACAGTGAATAAGAGGGGAAAGTAATATGGCAATTTAATGGCTCATCGACCCTGCACGTTGGCAGCATCCCAAGTGATGATCAATTTTAAACATAATCTTTAACTACAAGAATGACTACACTACACTTCATCATTTGTTTGTTCCAGGCATTTCTACCCTGAATAAGAGATAATACAAGGACAAACTTAAAGTATGCTAATGCGGTGTAGTGCCATCAGGCATGGATAAGTATACAAGGAAAAACTCATGTTCTAGCTAGGCATTTTTTACCCTGAACGATGCATGGAACGACCAATAATAAACATATTAGGAAAATTATGCATCTCTCTTTATTGATTAACAATAATGCTGGTGCAGAGAGAACTCACTTGTGGTGAGAAACTGAAGAAGTGTTGGCGAAGGGTTGAGGGAGCTCGAAGGGATTGGTATCACTGAACAAGTTGTGCTTCATTACAATCCCTAGAAAACTTCAGAAAGGGTGTTTCTGTGCACCCACATAAATCAAAAGGTAAATCTATGATTGCGCGACAGGCCTGATAATCCACTCCAAACCAATAAAAAAGAGATCGATCTGTGACTTATTGAGTAATTAACAAACCCGGTGTTGTTGTCCACTACCAGCCGGCTGGAGGCCCCAACTCGTTTGGCTCCGTCTACTCGGTGCCAGCAGATTAGCACATGGATGCATCCACCGGCAGTACCAACTGCACATCAAAGAACAACGGATTAGTACGTTGACAGGGATAGAAAAATATGAAACTCGGACACACGGAATTTGCCGTTATCAACACACACTAATTTGAATACCTTCTAAATCTCAGATAGTGCAGGGGTGCTCTGAATATCATTGTGTTCCATAAATAATGTTTCTTTCTTAGTCTACTACCGGGTGCAGAATCCATCGACCACCATGATCCTCTGTCACATTAAAGCTGTTCTACATCATCAGATTAGAGTCTTTGCTCCTGTTGATAAATTGTGTAACACTCTGAAACACACTAATATTTTTTTTACTCGTCAGATTCAAATTAGAGTCTGTTTTTTTACTCTGAAACACAAAATGATCATTGTCCCATTGTCAACGGGGTAAAGAAAGAATAGATTATCTTCATACCCCCGTATTTATGAAAAATATTTAGTCAACAAAAACATGTATACTGGCCCACTTCATTGCAAACCAACTCACGTGTGCAGCAACGTTATTTATTAATTAATGTAAAATATTCTGCCACTCGACAAATTTTAGAACCAAATGGACAACTATGAAGAAGCATAAATATTTTGTAATTCTTTTTGGTTTCCCTTATATGTTGCAGGCAGCATACGATACTTATCTGAAATAGTGAAATACCTAAAGGCACAAGAAAAACTAGTGAAGAATGAAGAAACTTTAATCTAACCTCGCTCAATCTGGCGTATTTCCTTGAGCACCCATGCGAGTGTCTTAGCTCTTCTTCTTACGCATGGGGCACCAGCATGTTCTCCAAGGAGGACAGTAGCTCTCACCCATGACCTCCTCGATGTCGTTAGCGAAGTAGAAGGGTGACAACATGGAATTGCTTGGTCGCTTGTGTGGGTGGCCTCAAGGCGCTGCTGGTGGGAGGTCACAGACGAGCATGTGATGTCGGTGAAGGTGGATCTAGAGAACAAGAATTCAACCTACAATTAAAAATTGCACATACATACTATGTAAGCCATCCATATGTCTCAATTCAGATTACACATGTCTTACCTGCATCTCAATACTCCACATAATGTTGGTCACTCAGATTGTCCTCCTCGCCTTCTACAATTTTGTTGTTCATGTACGCTACCCTATCCCCTGGTCAAAAAGCAATTACCGATTAGTGCAAAGGGATAATGTAGAGAGGGCAGAAAAATGACTGGTGCAACTCCCAGCCACATCTCTCCCAAATTCATCTCCATCGCCGACCAAATACGAGTGCAAAATTGCCTGCTCCCTAGCCTCTCAACCATGTCAGGTGTAAATAGAACAGCAGCCAGTCGTCGCCTCCGCATCCCCATCAACCACACATCATGCAGAGAACAACACGTACAATATTGAGAGAAAACACGTAGAATATTGAGAGAACTATGAATGATCAAAGAAAAACCATCACGTTCCTCGCGCACCGTCAGCACACACACCAAGCATGATTCAAAAGTGGTGGATCCAAAATTTGCAAACTTACTGGGAGAAGTGCTAATGAAAGGTACCGTGCAGGCTAGCTAGGGCGAGTCCTCTGGAAGGGGATACGTCCCATTCAGGCTGACCCCCCTTTGCTTTGGTACCAACCAGTAGCAGAGCTTGCAGCTCAAACATGGGCGGGCCAACAAGAAGAACATAGCTTATGGGCTGCTGTTTTAAGGCCCAAGAGTAGGTATATACTGTATAAAACTTCATGGGCTGGGCGGGCCACGGCCCATTCAGCCTTGCTGAAGCTCCGCCAGTGATACCGACATCGGCAATGGATGTACAAATTTTGTGGAGTCACCATGGCGATGCAAGATCTGAAGAAAATATAGAGTGGGGGCTGACCTTGCTGCTGCTGACTAACGTAGATTTAGGAGGCAATGGCTGCGGGCTTCGAGTACGACGTCAGGGAGGTCGTCGAATGTATCCCCAACCATGGATCTCCTCTTCCTCCTTTTGATCGCCTCCCGATCTCACAAGCACCCTTGCCCGGGATACACGAACGCGGTACACGCAGGAAGATGGATAGAGCCACATCCCCTACCTTGACCGATCACTAATGTGGAGGGGGTCAACGATGGCCGGATCTGGAACATTGGCGGGTGGGAGGCCACGGCCGTCGTGGCGCCGATTGAGATCCATGGCGAGGCGTCTTCGCAAGGGTGGCGCGGTGGCGTGTGGAGAAGGATCGGCAAGCCATCTGGGGGGCGGCCGCCATGGCTTGCAGGCGGGATTGGGGCGATCGTCGGGAGGATGAGGAACCAGTGGTGTGCGTATGTGCGTGCACAGGTTCCTTCCGGAGGGAGGAGTGGGTTTTTTCGTTGTTTAGAGCATCTCCAACAGTCGCGCTAAACATGCGCCATGCCGCAAATTTGCCCATTTTAGCGCGCGCACAATCGGTAGAGTGTCTCCAGCGGGCGCGCAATAACCGCGCGCGCGGCATATAGAGTTGGGCGCACGGGCCGAATCGCCATCGCGCGCTGCGTATTCGGGGCGCCCACTTCCGCGCGCGGCACATACAAGCTCTCGCGCCGCACTCTCTCCACCGCCGGCGGCCGACGCGCACAATGTGTTCGACGATATGTCCCAAAGGTAGAAAATTTCCCCAAGTCTTTTTTTCTTGTTATTTTTTTAATGCATACATATAGATAGCTTATTTGCATTGTTTTATATACTTTTTAGTGTCAACGATGATGCATACATGTCAACTATGGGTGCTGGCTCGAACAATTCGCATTGGTCTCAAACCAATGACATGCATTTCGAAGACCATGAGTTCGAGGTGGACGAGGATGGTGAGGGCATTGTCGATGCACCGAAAGGAAGAGGAGGAAACTATACCAACGACGAAGACGTTGTGCTATGCAAAACTGGGTTGGGCGTGTCGAGGGATCCATCCATTGGAGGTGATCAAAGTAGAGATGCTTATTGGCTCCGGATGAAAGAACACTTTGATCTTCGCAACGTGAGTGGAATTGACCGCTCCGCACGATCACTTCGCTCCCGGTGGTCGACCATCAATAGGGATTGTCAACAATGGGCGGCCGCACAAAAAGCGGTTGACAAGTTGAACCCGAGTGGCACCAATGATGACGATAGGGTAAGTGTCATTTCATCATTCCTCATGTTCATCATGCTTGTTGTTGGTGTTCCTTGTGCTAACTTGTTTTGTTTTCATGTAGTTAAATATTTCACAAAACTTGTTCAAAGGAGAGGAGAAGAGGGCCAAGAAGGGGGAGATCAAGAAAGGAAGGCCATTTACCTTGCCTCATTGCTATGAAGTATTGAAGGATGATGAGAAATGGAAGAAGCGTGAGGATATTGATGATTTGGATTTGAGCAAAAAACGCAAGCGAACAATTGATTTGGAAGATGATGATGAGGAGGATGCATCAAGTGAAGATGGCAAGAGAAGCCCCACACCAAACTCGGTTTCATACTCGAAGCCAAAACGACCGGATGGCATGAAGAAAGACGCAACAGAAAAGTAGAAGAGGAAAGGAGATGATGAGCTCAAAAATGCTATTGAAGCAATTGTCAACGCAAGAAAAGAAGCCAACGAGGTGAGAAAAATGGCAAGGAACCAAGATGCCGCGGCCGAGGAGAGGAGGTTGGCGGCCGAGGAGAGGAGGGTGGCGGCCGAGAAGAGGAAAGTGGCATTGGAGGAGAGGAAGGTGGGCATGGAGGAGCGATCTAAATTGTTGGAATGGGAGAAGCACTTGTTCTTCTTGGACACTTCTTTGTTCAATGATGCGCAAAAGGAGTATGTCAATCTTGCCCGTGAAGAAGTCTTGATCCAAAAAAGAGCCATGATTCGCACAATGGGTGACGGTTGCCTTGGCGGCATGGGTGGCATTGGTGCCACGGGTGACTTTGGAGCTACCATGGGCGGCATGGGTTCCATGGGTGGCTTTGGAGCTACCATGTAGACCATGGGAGGCATGGGTGGCTTTGGAGCACCTCCGGGTGGCTTGGACGGCATGGGTGGCATGGGTGGCATGAGTTTTGCGTCTCTCATTGGGGGCATGGGTGCACCTCCGGGCGCCGGTGTGCCACCTTCGCATGAAGATGCCGTTGAAGATCTTGGAAACACCTCTGAGCTTCACGTGATGAGGATGCGGCGCGCAACAATGAAGAGGAGGAAGAATCGTCTTCGGAGGAGTCGGATGAATCGGAGGAAGATGAGGATGAAGACGAGGACGAGGCTTGATTGTTGTGCCTTTCGTTTGTGTCATGAACTTGGTTTGCATTTTGAACTTGGTTGAATGATGTTGTGGGCATGAACTTTTGGGCACGAAATTGGTGGAATGATGTTTGTGATTCAAATTATATGTCATGTGTTTTGCGTGGATGTGTGAAATTTATTATTTTGTGTCCAGAATGAACAAATGTGCTCGCGCGCGCTGCTGGAGCTGCGCGCGCTGCATTTTAGCGCAGCTGCTGGAGCCAGCGCTGCGCCGCGCCAAACCTGGCGATGGGCGTGCCGCAAATAAGATTTTAGCGCGCCGTGTGTTGGGCGCCTGTTGGAGATGCTCTTAGCAGGAGGGATGGTGGGACGAGACGAAAAAAACCCGACGAAAAAAGATCAGACGGAAATAAACCGCGAAGGCTATTCATCAACTCAGACATTTGGAGTAGAGATGTGACATCGTGCACTCCAACCGCCATGCCGGGTTGTCTGGTCGAAATCAACGTATAATTTACAACTGAAAAACGAGAACCGAAGCACACATTCGTAGCTCAAACAACTTGCTTACGGGGCTGTCTTTTACAAGTGTATTATGCGTGGAAACGAGAATCCAGTCCGGCCCTAGGGTCTTCTCCCTCTCCCGACAATGCCTCAGAGCAGTAAAGTGACACCACGCTTATAAAATCCTGAAAGATGAGGTGATTCATGGTGGCGTAGGCGTGTAATGCTTGAGACGCACAAAATTAAATTTGGGAACGAATTTCACAACAAAATTCAGATATTACTTGTCATGACATTATGCACGATATATCAGCTCATGAGGTGATTCATGGTCGCGTAGGCGTGTAATGCTTGAGCCACACGGAATTAAATTTGGGAACGACTTTAACAACAAAAATAAGATAGTGTTTGCTATGACATAATGCAGTGTGCACCGTGCACGATACATCAAAGAGAGCGGATCGAATTGAGGAGTAGATCTACGAGTCTTCGTGCCACTTGACGCTCCTCGGCGAACGATAGGGTGAGATACAGCACAAAGCTTAACAACAATCCTCCAATCATCAGAGCTATAAACCCCACAACGGTCATGGCGTCACGAGCTCGGCCCTCCGGCCATCCCTCTTTGATCAGATGGAGAATGGAACCGACAGTAATGATGAAGAGGGCGATCATAACCCAAAAGCATAAGATCCACCATCTGCTTCGCTCGACGGGCTCCGCTAGCGCGACGTTCTCCGCGTCGGCGCCGTTGCGGATTCCGCTGATGACGGCGTCCAACCTTTCGTCCCATGCCCAGAAAGCATGCCGGCTGGGCTTCGCCGCGACGGCGGCGGCGTCATTAGGGTCGGGGTTCTCGATGTCCATTGATGGGCCGAAGATTGATGTGCAGAGCTCGATCGATCGGAAAGCAAATTAGATTGATATAGGAGTACAGTAGTTGAAGCTAGCGGAAGTGGTATATATAAAGAGGCCGGGCGGCTGGGAATTAAGTTAGGAGTATATGTTAGCCAGGGCGGTTTGAGTCCATCTCGTGCACGTACGTCAGTCTATTTTACCGATCCTGATTCTTACGTATGTGCATGTATATGGGAGGGGTCGAGGGATGAACAGTATTCGGGCTCAGGGTTGATACTAAATGCAGGCATGCACACGTACGTACCTAGACGATTAGCGGCTACACGCTATGCATAAATTCGACGATTTACGACCTCGAGTAAAGAATTAAATTTTCAAAGTTTATATGTTTGGCCACTCTCTTATCTTGTATCTTATATATTTACTAATTGGAGGCACCATTTAAATCACCATGTTAATCCACATCATTAAAAATATCTAAACCATTCAATCTATATAATGATTTATCTCAACCCACTAGTAGAAAAAGAGGCTTCCATACGCCCCCATTAGTCCCCAAAATAATCGAACCGCGACCAAAGAGGTCTTTAGTCGCGGTTCGGGAGGAGACCCGCGACCAACTATCTGGGCCCAGCGCGCTCGGTCGACAGCTGGCGGACGGGAGGGGCTTTAGTCCCGGTTGGCCTGGCCAACCGGGACTAAAGGTCCTCAGGCTGGCCTGAAGGCCTTTAGTCGCGGTTGGCCAGACCAATCGGGACTAAAGGTTAGTCCTTTAGTCCCGGTTGGTGCCACCAACCGGTACTAATGGGATTTGAGGCATTAGTACCGGTTCACGGCACGAACCGGTACTAAAGGGCCCATCAAACTCTACCCCCCGGACCGCCTTTTCAGTTTTAGAAAAACCAAAAGAAAATGATGGAAATGTCAAAAAAATAAAATAAAATAAGTTTCTCATGTGATATGTGGTCTAGTTGTTGGGAAAATTAACAAATATGAATTTCGACTTTATTTGCAAAATCTCTCTGGAATTTCTTAAAATGGGCATAACTTTTGCATACGAACTCGGATGAAAAAGTTTTTATATGAAAAATCATCTACTCGAAAAGTTACATCCGAATTTAATCGGGGGAACCCCGTTAAACATTTTCAAAATCCTCAAAAACCTAACAGAAAAAAAGATACGGGGCTTTTAAGATCTGGAGAGGCAAAAAAATTCAGAAAATTTCAAATTGTGGTCAAACTGTGGTCAAACAATGGTCAAACTAATTATTCTAGAATATTAGTGTTACTAAATAATTATTTCAGTTTTTTTTTAATTTTGGTCAAATCTGGTCAAACTGTGGTCAAACAGTGGTCAAACAATGGTCAAACTAATTATTCCAGAAATATTAGTGTTACTAAATAATTTTTTTTTAAACAATAGTTTCAAACTCAAACAGTGAAATGTGTCACTTCATGCTCAAGCTAAATTCCTGAGGGTTAACAGAATTGACATCCTAATATTGTCAGGAAAACAACAAGTGCAGACTTGGAAACAAGGGAGAATAGAACCCGGAAGTTAAGCGTGCTCAGGCTGGAGTAGTGAGAGGATGGGTGACCGTCCGGGAAGTTAGATGATTTGGAATGATGAGGGGTGATTAGAGATTAGAGGATAAATTGAGCAGTGATGAGGGGTGGTGATTAAAGATTAGAGGTTAAAAAAATTAAGAAATTTGAAAATAAAAAAATTAAAAAAATTCGCAAAAAAACCAGGTTTAGGGGGGCTAAAACCCTAAACCTGCGGAGGAGGCCTTTAGTCCCGGTTAGCCACGAGAACCGGGATTAAAGGTCCTCCGCCCCGACGGACTCCTGGCGCCCACGTGGACGGGCCTTTAGTCACGGTTCGTAAGAGGCGCGACTAAAGGGAGGGCCTTTAGTCGCGCATATTTAGTCCCGGTTGCACAGCCGGGATTAATGGCCTTTGCGAACCGGGACTAAAGGCCTATTCTTTACCGGTGACCATACGATTTGCGTTCCTATGTGATGAAAAATAAGGTCAACCTGACACGATAACTACGATTTACGTTGCTCTGGTGGAAAAAAATAAGTACAACAACGTACAGGCAAGAGTCCATGGCGTTCAAGCCCCAGGATAAAAAGTGTGCACGTCCCAATTCATAGAAAAACACATGATCCCGTTAAAAATAAAAAAGACAGGAACATATATAAAGATTGAGCTCTTTTAGGGTGATTGGCGAATTACAACTCGTAATTTCATGTAACTCCACCCTTGTTTTATCCTGACCGTCGGATCTGAAAAATCAGTTAAAGATTTAATTTTTGGTCAAAAGGGTAGAATGATCAAAAAAATTCAATCCGTTCCGAAGAGAATTAGCTCATCCGCCCCCCGCACAGATAACTCTGTGTCTGGTCGCATAGCTGCCGCCGCCGCCCTTTCCGTCGTTCCGATCAAGAGATCTGGCGGCAGCCCCGATCCAGTCAAGCAGCAGCGGTCCGCTGCCCTTGCCCAACGCCAGGAACTGCTAATCTTCCGCTGCGGCGCGCCGAGCCTCCCGACGTCTCCCTGCCCCACGGCCCACTGCAGCGCCTCCCTCCGCCAAGCAGCCGGCGAGAACTCCGTGGACAGGTACCCCCCCCCCTACAAACCCCCCCCCCCCCCGGTCACCCGCCCCGCACGTTGCTTGATGCGAACCGTACTGGGTACTAATTTGCTAGTGGCGCCATAACATTTTCTATGGCGTACACTGTATGGCAAATACTCTCTCTGCGTATATCAAATCAAGACTGATCACGGGTTAGGTTCGGAGAACAAGAGCTGGAATCGTTGGCAAGTCAATGACTGAATTATTAGTCGGTAGGCTCACTCGCCACCGAATATGATTCCCATTCTAGATTACACGCACTGTCGTTGAATGAAAAGCATGATTAAAAGCCAACAACCTTGTAGTGGGAACAAATGTACATCAACTCCTGTCCATGGCAAAAATGTCAATATGTAGCTAGCTAGAGAGTTTAGAGGCAGAAGAAAACAAATTGAAGTGATCACATAACAGTTGCAGTTTTATTGAGTTTGCTGTCAAACTTCATATGGCATCATAGGATCCAAATGACCTACCTTAATTAACCAATAGTACATGAAGAGTACAAAACACACAACAGTTTGTTGTGAACAACCGCAAGAGATATAGTCTAAAGAATCAGTATTAACTAGTCCCACCATGAAAAAGGCAGCCTAAATTAGGTGAGGTAGCTAGCGTGCCAGCTTAATTAATCAGTGCACGGATTTTTTTTGCGGGATCATCATTTTCACATTTAGTACCCTGTGCACAAAATTATTTGCTGCATTCAAGATTGCTGCTTTTGAAGTTTGTGTTTAATATAAAAATTAATGGATGTGCTATGATCTTGTGCAGAAGAGACAGATCAGTCATAATGTGGCCAAGTTCAAATTAGTTTCCCTAGACCTACTTCTGTTTTGGGCCTTGCAATTGGCCGATATATAAGATGCAGGTCTGACCAGTTGTACTGCTCATATCCTGGTGTACAGTTATGATGTTGAGTTATGGTCATTCTTTTTAGTACATGGAGTGAGTCGAATATTCTGATTCCGTTTTCTGTATTTTGTTAACCGACTGCAGAGGGAAGGATTCTACTAGTGAGGAAGTAGTCAAGCCTTATACTCGGACTACACTGGATTTTGATATTGGATACTTTGAGCTTGTTTTAAAGGTAATTTGTCATAAACATGTTCCAACCCCACTGGATGTCTCTTATCATTGATTCTGATGGTAAAAAGGCATTGTGACAAGTTGACTAGAATAATTAGCTTCATTGTACACCATATTATTAATTCACTTCTGAAGATATGATGGCAGCAAACTGTTAGCTACAGCTATCTCTGCAAGGGGTTTCGTGGTAGGAAACTGTTGCGCTTGTGGTCCATTTTTCAAGTATTAGTTTCTGCAAGTATTTCATTCTCCACGATCCTGCCGCTCCTCCGCCCCTGCGATGCCTCAACCTCCTCGTAGCCCTGCACATGTAAGCAACAGAGTGCATTTTTGTGATTGTTTTCCTTCTTCAGTTGATAATTTTGAAGCACCTGAATGAGTCTTTTTACTTTGCTGGTCGTCAGTATACTATAGCATGTTCAGTAGTTGCAGGCAACAGACTATATGGCAATGTAAACTACATTTTGTCTATACAAAGAATCCTGAATGAGTCTTTTTTCAAGCTAACACATGTGATGGGCTGATGCAGCAAACTGTTAGGTACAACTCTCTGTACAAGGGGTTTCGTGGTACGAAACTGTTGCGCTTGTGATCCAATTATGAAGTATTAATTACTACAAGTATGACTGAGCTTGAATAACATCAGTTTTACTTGTCAATTCATGTATCATATTTGTCTTCTTAATAGTATTATTAGGTTGGTTTCCATATATTTCTAATATGAAAACAATTGTTGCTTGGCCGAGTAAAGAATGAACCTGTTTGCATATTACTTATTAATTACGTGAAACGGACCACTGTTTTGAGATGTACAGTATATGTTCACAGAATTGTAAAATTTCTGCAGTTCAAATATGCACATATTTGGAGGTTGCATTGCATATATGTCTATGATGATACTTCTTTCCGAAAATGAGATTGCCATATGTAGTTGAGATCCGGGGTTGTAACTGCGACATCACACTTTCTGCCGACGCTGTGCAATTTCTTAAACTTTTGTAACTATTTCTCCATATTCTTCAGGTGACCCGAAGCGGCACACACCTACATGCTGGTGTGCTGAGAAGATCAAGCACGCTAAGAAGATCAAGCAGGCAGAGAAAAAAGTCCGTAGTTCTAGATTCTCAGGCAAGGTAGAGAAGACTCATGGTAGGCAGGGTGTGCTTGTCCGTACAAAAAACATCGCACATTTAATGGCAGCTGATCATGTAGTACAAACATCATACGTTGAAGACATGTGGGAGGTTGAAGATGATGTTCGATGAGTTCTTGGCTTTCATGAGTATGTAGTCATTTATCCGGTTGTTGTAATTGAACACATGCATGTGTGTCTGCTTGTGTGCCGCTATTAGCACCCTCCTACTTTTACAACAAATCAGAGAAGGTTAGGTAATATTCTTTGCTTGTTTAATGAAATGCGCCTGTGCAAATTTGCATCAATCCATAATGTGGTGAGAATCTTAGAAAAATGGTGGATTAATTGACATTACGAGGATGCTGAAGAGTTAAAAAAAGTAGAATTTAGTAAAATTTATCGATTAATTAATAATCCTTACTGTTTGACTTATGCTCAGCTCATGTTGCTAATCATTCTTACTGTTCCTGAATGATGCAAATCATTCTAACATGCATCAGAAATAACCAACCAGTGCAAATTTAATGCTCTGGCATGGACTGTTGCGTGAGATAACACTGGTTTGGACTAGTGCAGCATATGCAACACAAAAATAGTAAAAGCCACAATTTAGTATGTGGGCATCTAAAAATTGAGCAACAACTCAAAGTTGAAAGCCTATTATTGTAAACATAATCTCACAATTGTCACTTGAATGAAGTGATTGTTGGATCGAAAATAATATAAACACTACTTGGACAATAATTCAGCTCCAAAGCTTGAAATTGTAGAAAAACCAAAAGCCTACTGAAGAGGCCCGTCACTGCTGCCGAAATCCAATGCTTTCTTCGGATTGTTATCTGCAAGTTTCTTACTTTTGGGTGATGCCGGAGGCAGGTGCCATGTGTTGGTGTCAAGCTTAGACATGTTCTGATATCTATTCAGTTCTGTCATGTTGGTCTTTACGTGACTTGTACTTTGTTTTTTATAATATAAATGAGACACATTACTTTGCAAAAAAGAAGAAGTTAACAGACAATTAGTTTGTTCTTTATGATATGAACGAGGCCAGCAACAGACGTGGCAAATTAAAAAAAGGAAACGGACGTGCCAAAAGAGTTGGTGTTTAATCAATCAACCTTTCCGACTTTAAAGGAGCCATCCAATTTTTGGCTCGTCGATGGACTAACACTTATCACGCGCGTATCTACCGGCCTTCCCACCTCCCCCATTATCTGCAACAACCTCCGATCCAACTGGCCTAGCTGGCGCTAACGCCGATTCTCCACTCATATTCCGGGCGCCGTCCCACACGCGACCTTCTCCTCCAAGGCCAGTCCCATCGAACGCCGCCACCCTGCCCACCGGCTGCAACGGAGCCGTCGTCCTCACCCACAGGAACGGAGCCGCCGGCGACCGCCCATCTGGCCTGCGGAATACGACGTCACTACTTGTTCTTCATCCACATGTTGGATTGAAGGTGAGAATGCCGGCTCTTGTCATCAGTTAGAACTAAGGTAACGCATGAGATTTATACTTAAAACCAAATAATGGATTCCGCTTATTCTGTGCATGAACCCATCATGAGATCTTATGGGTTTTTCTCTGAATTTTGCTCCGTCCATAGCATCGTGATCCGCCTCTCTATGCTCGTCGCCGGCGTCAAACTCTCCCCATGGACACTACACGCAGTCAGCTCGAACGCCGGCGCCACCCTCCTGACCGGCGCGATCGGAGCCGCTAGCCACACCCAGGGGATCGGAGCCAGCGGCCACCACCCACCTGGCCTGTGCGATACGACTGTACTGCTTCCTCTTCATCTACCCATTCGCATCACGGTTAGAACGCCTGATCTTTTTACACCCCTTAGTCAACAGTGAGGTCAATATAATCCAAAACTTTCTATATAAATATCAAATGGCAGAATCATGCAGTACATACCACGTGTTGTTCACATAAATGACAGTAGAGAAAATTTAGTAAGTAATCATTAATCACCGATCAATCTGTACTTACATCTAATAAATTATAATCCCTTCAAATAAATAGAATCAAATGTGTGCACATAATAGGGCTATAAACCCAGATTGACAAAATAAAGAACACATACATCTGTGTGTTTAAACATTCACCTCTCGAGCGGTATAGTAACAAAGAAGTAATTAAATTAAATAGCTTATCATAGTAATTTTGTGCTCCGTAAGAAACAGGTGGAACAATTATAGTATGGTAGAACCCCATAGCTTATGTTTATTCTCTGAATTGACCCAGTCTCTGTTTGTGCATATTTTCCAGGAATGGCCAGTTCTTCTAAAAGTTGTGCCGACACACAATTACCACTACCAGACGTAACCAATCAGGTATATTATTCCCAGTTAGATTAAAATCTTTGAAAACACATAGTTCTTTTACCTTCACATGTATTTCAGGCTTTTTTGGATGAACTCAGTGTGAAACATGCAAATATGAGGTTAATGTGCTCATCGATAAGGTTTGCGGAAATAATTGATCGATTAGATGACAAGCACCAAAAGGCCATCTGCACTAAAACTGGTCTTGGAGGGCTAACAAAGATGAAGTCAGTGTCTCTCCGACGAGTTGACATTTCTTGTACACAGATGGACATGATACTTCAAACCTAGAACGATCTATTTGCAGAACAAGAGAAAAAGTTGGTCAAACAAGTAGTAGAAGTAGAGCACAAATTAGATAAAAGAATAATCACCCTCGCCGAGAACTTGATAAACATAAGGGGTAAAATTTCCACTCAACCTAGGTTGTCCAAGCTAGAGGACAAAGTTGGAGACCTCAAAAGGGAACTCCAGGTAAGTGACACTACAACATCAATTTTACCCATAACTTCCTATATTTTGATTCTATGCATTTCATGTTACAGGAATTAAGATCTGTGGTTCAAACAAACAAACAATCAACGACGAAGAATGCATACGTACAGGTGATAACTATGGCCCATCACCTTGCTAACATGAGCTAATTTCTGTTCATTGACCAACTTCTAATTTTAGGAACAAGAGCAACCAGGAATGGCAAGTTTTCATCAACTCCTGGGTTTGACGCATAGAAAGGATGGACTTCTGCTGGAACACCTATAAAATCCGTGGTGCAAAATAAGGAGTTGGACCAAGACATCCCTTGAATTACTCCTCGTACACCAGGTGGAATCCATTCAGGCGTGTATCAACGAAGCGGTCGAGGATGGCTTGGTAACACCGCCTAAACCCATCAATATTACCCAGTGGAAAACCACTTCCTATACTAACATACCACAACAGACGGATGGGTACGTATAGGCAGCTATATGATTCCTCACCTACACTACAATACTTATCTTCAACTTTACATCACAGGTATTCCTGCGGGGCGTACACACTCAGATACATGTTGACATGGGACAGAGATAAAATTACCAAGGATTTCACACAGGTCTACCAAACACTAAATTACCTTTGCAATCATGCACTACCTATGCTTCACCGCTATCCTAACCTATGCGTCGCTATCTAATTCAGGCACTAATACATACAGCTGGAAAATATGTTCAAGCCTGCTGCATTCAGATTGCAACAAGCTTCGGAAAAAAATCGTACAAGGATCCTATAGCGGTAAGTTCTACACAACTAGCACTTCATGTCATCTAGTTCCTACCTTTCATGATTGCATGTAACACACCACTATTTCCTCTACAAAAGGACGAGTACGAAGCCAGCATTCCAGAGGAACGAAAAGGTGCAGACGACGATGCCACGATTGTCATCAACCCTGATGTTACAAACAAACCAGAGACATCCGGTGCCCCAAAGCGTAAACGTGGACGCCCGAGGAAGAATGCCCCTGCTAGTAATCCAGTGAAACAACAATTTGACACCGAGACTATCGCTAAAAAAGTGGAGTTGAAAAGATGCAAGCGCAAACCATCAAACGCCGTGTCCAGCCCATTCGTACAGCCATGAATGGGCTACACAGAGAGGCACTTCAAGGGAAGTTCCAAATGATTGATCTTCATAGCATGTTCTTTAATGAAAGACTGCACTTATGTTCTGATGTTTTTTCATATTATTTGTACGCTTATGTCCATCCAAATGCTTGTCTTTTCATTGGTTCTTTAAAAAAAAACCCAGCTAATGAGCTGCATGTTCCACTTCTATCATTTGCACCATCTAATACAAACCTATCTGCATCGGAGTATCTTACATTTAAAACACTATCATAAGTGACTACTTACAAACGCATGCTCCCCATTCTATACGGCGCCATACACTGCGTAAGTATGCAATTCTGGTTTAAGTGTATGATGATTACAGCTGAGGCAGGGTAATTAAGGAAGAAAAATCATAGCATATAGAACACATGAGCAATGATGTAAATATCATGGTTACACTACTATCTCTCACATCACGAGTTGAGTGGGAGATTATTACCTCGCCAGCAAAAAGGACAGAATCAATAATGCAGCTAGCTCGATGGATTACTTCGGTCCACTCCACAAGAAAATTTTCAGGCTGCAGCACCGGCAGTCAATGCACACACTGAACTGTATTGTCAAATGCCAGCCTCTCCTGCAGAAAATAAGAAAGAATAGCATCAGGAACACCACGTACCATTTTTATACTGATAGACATGTCGACAAGAGTTGGTACATTGCAGCTTGTGTTTTGCATCGTAACTAATGCGATACATGGAGCTAACAAATTTACAACTAATAAATCTAGGCCTAAGTCTGTTGGGTAACAATACTGAAACAGATGTCCCAGCTAGCTTTACTCTAAAAGAGTTCTGCTTACTAACTAGACAGCTAGGACAACAATGAGAACCAGGCAACCAGCATAAGATCATCAAAGAACAAACATATGCTAAACTTGCTCATTGGCAAAATAGGTTGTGCGCGCGAACATGACAAAGAGGACTAAAATAGGGGCCATACTTCTTCTGTTCCATATTTGTCGACAATGATTATGGTTGAGGCATGATAATGCACTTGTAGCAACGCGTGCAAAGCGGGCAAGAAATTCACATAAAGCAGCCATTTTTCCAAATTGAGCCAATTCTGGTTTTCAAAGAAATACTACACATAATTACTGTCCATTCTATATGGCGCCATACACTGCCTAAATATAAAGAAAATGGCCATAGTCCAGTGGCATAATCAGAAGAACATAACTCTTTTTCACAGCCCAAAGGTTTTGAACCCATCAACTTGCAAGTTATATTCCAATGAAATTTACCATGTTTTGTATTACCTACTGACTCTAATCACTACTTACTGACTCCAATCACTGTGATCGAAAGCAGAGGGAAATAACTATTGCTCCCAGATATGCAATCCAAGATTTTCCTTTCGTCATCAGCCCTCCAGATGATTTCTGCCTCCTCCACATATCCTGCTGTTTCCCGGATGTCAGGAACTTGCCGCTCCTCGCAGCGAGTTTCTGGCTGAACACCATAACTATCACGGTCCATCTTTTGTAGGCGCTTTTGCATCGATCTCATCTTACGTGGCATCTTAATCTTCTTCATCGTGGCTGCCCACTGCAAGAGGTACAATGTGGTGTATCAGTACCATGGAAGGCTTGAAAGGGGCGGAGATGGCATTACAAACTAGTTTCAATCAGGTGGTTGAGAAAAACAATTCAGAAACTGATATTACACTTGGATACCAGACAAGTTTTACTTCACTTTCCCCTCAATCAAATCATGATTTTGTGGACATAGCTTACTATTGGTTAAACAAAAGAAGGCAGGGACATTTACAAACCTAAAGGTGGTCTTGGCATCAAAAAGTAGAAGCAGCTTTTACTTAACATCGACTCAAAGATCAACTCCAACAGTGAGGTTCAGATCTACTTCACTACATAAAAAAGTTTTAGATGTAGTTCATTATCTAAAATATTCATATGTTATTAAACAACATCATTCAGATCATGATTGATAGTTACCAAATCGACATAATCTTGCACACCAGGTTGAAGTCGGTTTCATCTTCAAAATCTTCAAGCATGTCGGAGATGTCGTTCGCAGCATCCTTAAGCCGATTCAAACATAGGTGTAGGTGACTGTTGCGTGAGAATGACATCTCTGACACCTACACGCGTGCGGAATGTGACTTTGAATGTTTGAATGGAACAAATTCAAACATTCAGTGATGGACGACTATGTGGTTTACTGTCCACATGCAATGCAAAAGAGGGAACAAAGGAAGAATGGCGTGAAATACAGAAGTACAGAACCTGAATATTCTGACGGACGGATATCTTTGAATGTCTGAATTTGTTCCACTGTCGCCTACAGGCGTGCGGAATCGTCGAAGGCAGACAGCGGCGCAGGGGCTGGGAGGGATACTCGTAGTGGGCGGGAAGCTTGACAGGACAGCTAGCGACAGTTATAGACACGGGACCTTCTCCGTCCTCGGCCACAGCGGACGACTGCGCAGGATAACGGGTCAGAGGATGTACATGAAAAAACAGGGCTGTCCTCGGCTGCAGCGGCAGCGGAAGATTAAGCCCCGGGGTTACCTTCCTATGGATTGGGTCGCCGGCGTTGATGGCCGTCAGTGGCTGATCCAGGGAGGAGGCGCTGCCTTGTGGAGCACCTATTCGACGGGGCGATGCTCGGGGCACTGGGGCAGCAGAGAAGAGCAGGCGGTTGCGGCTGCGGCTGTGCGAGGGTCAGTGGCCGCGGCGGCACGAGCGACAGGAGGGACGCCGGCAGCAACACGGTCGAGGGCAGGCTTGGCGGCGGCGCCTGTGTGAGGGGATTAAGGAGGCTAACAATCCGGCGAGGCCGCTAAAGATGCCGTCACCATGACCACCCGGATCCTCCTGCGCTGGATGCCGGTCTGGGGAGCGGGGAGGAGAAGGCGCAGAAGAAGCGGCTGAGCCGGCGGCGAGCGACCCGGGAGAGGAGGAGGCAAGCGGAGAGGGGATCGATAGATTGGGGACGAAGCGTGCAGAGGTTTTCTTTTCCTTTTCTCCCAGCGATGCACACTAAATTGGACGGATCTACCCTTTTAGAAAATGATTAGCCTCACCATAATCTTGTAATGGTCCCACAATTATTTGTAATTTCATGTAATTTTACTCCCATAACTCCTGTAACTCCTATTTCTCCACCGTTTGATCGCAGCGAATGGACGGTCCCTAAAATCGCCAATCACTGTAACAGTTGTAATAAAGATTAAAGAATCATGTAGATGTAAGAGTCCTCAATGACGTGTAAAAAAAGGAGAGTCCTCACGGACAACCTCCAAGTTCCAACCTTACGTACCTATGTGATGAAAAATAAAGACAACCCGACATGATAACTACAATTTATGTTGCTGTGGTGGGAAAAAAATAAGTGCAACAACGTACAGGCAACAGTCCATGGCGTTCAAGCATCAGGATAAAAAGTGTGCACGTCCCGATTTTTATTAACTAATATTCCCTCCGTTTCATATTAAGTGTCGCACAAACTGATGTATCTAACACTAAAATATGCCTAAATACCTCCATAAGAGCCACACTTAATATGGACTGTGGGAGTAACTTCTTAGAAGCCTTTACTTGTTGTACATACTTATGGTTCAAAAATTGAATAGTTATATAGAAATATGCTAAGCAATTACAAAAATTATTGCCGCCAACCATTCGTTAGGGGAAATTGAAGCAAATAGCGATGAGTATCACAATAATTGTATGAAACTGTGCCTACCCTTGATGTTTATCGAAGGTTGGACATTACTTCCATTATTTTGGCAAGAAATTTTCGAACAACAGAAACATATTAGGATTTTCTGCATTTCTCTTCAACAATTTGAAGTAAATATATATTTGTCCAAAAACGTTGATATTGTTAGTCAAAAATACACTGCAGTTGCAAATCTCATTGCAAAGGAATCTTCCAATATATACAAACTGGACATCATTTCAAACATAAAAGGTCTTATATTTTGAATTAATTTCCTTTTTAACTAATTTGACAAATATGTAAATATAAAAATTAACATGTGCCTTTAATACATCAGAATATAAATTTTGTTTCTTATTTGTACATATAGTTGACTCTTTCATTCCAAAGTTTCATTATTGAAACAGTATTGAATAACATAAAAACTTTAGGAACAACTATATCTAGCCCGTGCAGAAGCACGGGTTGATGACTAGTGATAACTTAATTTGATGCCTCTGTATTAAACCCTTGTGGTTTTCTCCATTGCCCTCAGTGCAGATGGTTTTCAGGTTTTGATGATGATATGCTAGCAATAAAAACATAATCTTAATATATTTAAAAATGATAAAGGTGAGAAATTTTTTAAATTTTACCGAATCCATGGGTCTTACACATTATTTATGAATATATGAGGATTTAAAATCATATTTATAAATATTTTTTAGTCACCAACATGAAGTTGTAATTGTTGCACTACCCGCATGTTACAGGAACATTCCATCGCCCACGCCGTTAATTGCTGCACTAGCGGCACCGCGTGCTGCCCTTTTGTAGCACAACTTATCTGGAGAGCACTGGTGCAAAGCAACGACCTCCCCAAGGTAGAGATGGAGCTGTGCTGAGCTGGTGATGCCGTCATTGTTGCTGGCATGATTTATATTGCAACAGGTGACTAGAACACGATTCATGTTGCAATGGGTCACCGCAACATGGCCATGTTGTAATGCGCGAGCGAAAGAACCACGGCCTGGTTGTAGTTATGCACGCTAAAGGTGATCGCAACATGGGGCATGTTGCAAACGATTACCTGCGACACAGATCGTCGAGCGCAACATGGCTATATATTGCAAACAGTGAGCGCAACATGGTTTATGTTGCAAACCGACAGGTCACACTAAACGGTTGATCAAATGGCTTGGAAGGCGAGGATCTTTTTCTCGCGTTAGCCGGTTGATGAGTATTACCCACACACCCAAGTTGGTGGAAAAACTTTGTTGCATTGATCATTTTTTTCCTCTCCTCTGTAGCCTTCTTCCTGCCATCTGCCTGCTGCCACTGGGCCAAACTGCCCGCCCCGCTATGCACAACCTCACCGCCCCACCCTGCCTGAGCCGCCTCGCCTCCTCCATTGTCCCTAGCGACCCCTCTAACCCTCCTTTGTCGGTACTGGGGACCACCGGCACCAGACCTCATCTGCACCAGGCAAGGGCGCACCAACACTACAATGTTCTCATGGCGGACAAGGACGTGATTGCATAGCCACGGTATGTCATTTCTATTTCAGATGCGAACCTTTCCATCTACCACACACGTTGTCTGAAACGGCATCTACCTCACGTTGTGTATCATTGTACTGCTCAATCCAAGTGTGCTCCGTGTGGGGATTGATTTGAACGATATCTCCTATGCATCCACGTAACTACACTATTTATGAAAGAATCAGAATTGGTTTCTTTAGACTGACTTGCGTGTTGGAGATGGACCCAAACTGCCACCTACCCAAAGATCGAATCAAATTCAAGTTCGAGATTGATAAAAAGAAAATCGCAACCAGTCACATATTAATTCCCATCCGGCCGGCCTCTAGATATATACTACTTCCGTTCCTAAATATAAAGTCTTTTTAGGGATTTCACTACGGACTACATACGGAGCAAAATGAGTGAATCTACACTTCAAAATATGTCTTGCCACGTGAAGTAAGCCTATAACAGAAGAAAATACCTCTCAGCCCATCCACATGCTGAGCAGAGAAAACAAACAAAATTTGGTTGTGGCCTTCCAATGAAAAAAAGAAAGAAATGGTTTGAGGATTTTTAGAGAATGTAAAATTTAAACAAGTTAAATTTAATCCAAACTGTTTGAATTTTGAAACCCATACAAATGAACTCTAAATGGGTTGAAAATTTAAGAGGTGACCCTACACATTAAGTGTGGTTTATGGGGAAAAGTGCAAAATTCAATTGGAAAGCAAAATTGCAACTCAAATTAATAAAAAGGGTTTAAAGGGGGGAAAGTAGGAAGTTGAGTTTGATATATGGAAAGCTAGGCATATGACATTGTGAAAGTGATCAAGAATTGAGTTTGAGGTTGAAACAAAAGTAGACATGGATCAAAGAGAAAAGGAAACACTCATGCACAAACCTCCTGCTGTTCGTGTTTATATATATGCTCTTTTGCAATCTTGGGTGTGGGCCTCTAGCTGGGCCTTAAGTTATTGTGGACCTACTCGGTGCAGAATTCCCCTCGTCCCTTATAACAAGGATTTTTTTAGATATAGAGTCTACCCCTCTCCCCTAATTAAGATATTTACATTATTTAATAGTTTCCTTTTGAATGTAAAATGCAATAATTAGAGTTTCATAGAGCTCCCTCCCCATATCCATAAAAATGCATGTGTGCATGGTGAGAAATGTATGCAATAAAAGCTTACTTGGCGCAAAAATGTGTATGTGACATGGTATAAAGAATATCATGTGAGATATGTGCGAGATAGAACCTTGGATAGATATTAATGAAAAAGATATAATAATAATGGTAACACACAAACTTACATCATAAATATAATAATATAAAATCACATAGTCTCGTACATATGACGACGTAAAGATCAGTGGTCACGACCACGCACTAGAAATAACGAGGGCTTGCCATCTAAAAATGCAAAAGATAAAATGAGGGCTTGCCATCTAAAAAAATCATATAAGAAACTTGCGGTAAACTACTAGACCCCCCCCCCCCCCCTTTCCCCCAACTTAGCATCAGGACACCGTAAAGGATAAAAGAGACATGATATGTCCTAATATACCTACAGTTTCTAAGTTTTCATGTTGTATTATAATTAGCTATAAACATATAAATTCATTCTGGACCAATCTATTAATAAAGTAATAGAAGGTTAGTTTTTTAGGGGTAACAAAAGGTTAGTTGAATGTCCTTATCTTTGTTTTCAGGGAATTGCACAAATTTCCGTAAATCAGGACAATCATAGAATATCCAGAACAACATTTTGCACCAGAAGAGCACCAGGGCCAAGACTGGACGTGGAAGGGCTCTACGGACCACACATGCCCATGTGCCCTAGGCATCGGGCTCGTTTCTGGGATGTGTGGGTCCCACAAACATCACCTTCCTTCTGAACTTGTGCCCCTGGCTCATAAATATTCTGAAACCCTCCTTAGAGATATCATGCAAATTTCCGCTACCACCTGATGAGAAACGGACTAGCGAGATGCTAATTCGTGCGTGTAGACGGCCCGACCTTTCACGGCGATGCAAGATCAGTAGTCCGTCCAACTGTTCCTCCTCCCAACCTTCAAAAATAATTTTCACCCGCGTACAAAATACACAAACAAAAATAATGATCCCCTTGGATCAGCACGTAGGCGTCGATGTGATGATCAACCCTCCGTCGCTAGCAAATTTCCACGATGGGAAAATCACAAATGATACACAAGATATGGTCGCTCAAAACCTGGACGTTTTTCTGTATATTTCATAACTCTGAAAACTGATCTCTCGTACAAGGCCGAAGCCTGGCTTTTATATGCCAAATAGTACGCAGCTTGACTATCGAAAGAAAAGCTAACGTAACTACCTAAGACTCTTCCTAAAATAAACGTGTATAGGTGGACTACCTAATAAACTGGAATATAAACTGACCGGTGGATTTTCTAGCAACTAAATCAAACATTTAACCGTCGAGGTGGCGTTCTGAAGTTCGATTCCACTTTGGCAGGTGCAAAATCCTTTTTGATCTCCTTTCTCTCACCAAAGCGTACATGCATTACCTGGCAAGGTTGTTCCCTTATAAATACATCAAAAGGATATAGTTCCTTCATACTTGATCTGTACCAGGTGTGTATTCTTGATTTTGAACGATCAAAACATGCCATACTAAGACATCTTTTGCTAGATTTCTTGGGATGCCATACTAATTTATTTGTATCACTTATTTCTGGACCACATAATACCCGCATCTTTCCGTCGGTTCCTCGGTGAAATCTCACCGCCTGGAAAATATTATTTTCTGTAATTTCTTCATTGCTTGATTTTTTAACTGACTCAATTTCAGTAGCATCAACAATCACCATGCCTGTATCATCCTCCCTCTCTTCAAACGAAACCGTCCTCGGTTTCAAGTCTAATTTTTGTATAACCTTCCTCTCTGGAACTTGCATCTCTATTGTGATTGCACTTTCTGCCATTGGTTTCAGCACGTGCTTCCTTCCGTCATGCATGAATGTGTATGTGTTGGATCTTCCAGCATGGACTGCATCATGATCAAACTGTCATGGTCTTCCCAATAGCAACTGACAAGCATCCATCAGCACAACATCACAGTCCACTGTATCAATATAGTCTCCAACTGCGAACTTAACACGTACCTTATGGGTGATCTTTAATTTTTCGGAGTTATATAGCCACTCAACGTTGTGCGGTTGAGGGTGCCGCCACATAGACAAACCCAATTCTTTCACAAAATCTTTGCTAATGGCATTGGTAAAACTACAACTATCAATTATCATCTTGCATGCACGGTCCTTGATCTTGCATTGTGTCTTAAAAACACTCCACCGCTGCCCTTTTGCACCATCCCCTGTCACCTTTTCTACCAAAAGATTCAGCCCCTCTCTCGGTGCATCAACTTCTTCCTTTCCTTGTTCCGGTTGTTCTTCTCGTTTTAGCAAACGATTTTTCCAATCTGTCCGGAACACATCCGTTGGCATGGGAACAAAACAGATTTGTTGGCCCTTCCTTGGTAGAGAGTAACTATTTTTCTTGCAATCCCGAACAGCCCAAACACGTTTGCACCTTGGGTTCCCAAGTAGCAGATGACATGACACCATAGGCACAGGACAAACGTGAAAAAATTCCGCACAGCAATATTTCCCCAAAGTAAAAATTAGCAAAATCTGGTGCGTGAATTGGATTTCACCTTCGAACCACTTCAGCGTGTATGGTCTTTCAAGAGGTGTCATCTTCAGCCCCAATTTTTCACCATATTGACCGCAGTACTCTCATCGATTGTCAGATTGACACGTCGTTCGTTCACAACGCAACGAGTGTGACAAAGAATGACCTCACCAATGCCTTCCTCCTCCATCAATATGTTCCTGCTCAACATGTTGATGCTCGCCTCCACGGACGATATTGCAAATTGAATCGCCGTGACTAACCTTAGCTCTGATACCACTTGATGAGGCACGGACTAGCGAGATGCTAATTCGTGCGAGTAGACGGCCCGACCTTTCACGGCGATGCAAGATCAGCAGTCCGTCCCCCGTTCCTCCTCCCAACCTTCAAGAATAATTTTCACCCGCGTACAAAAATACACGAACAAAAATAATGATCCCCTTGGATCAGCACGTAGGTGTCGATGTGATGATCAACCCTCCGTCGCTAGCAAATTTCCACGATGGGAAAATCACAAATGATACACAAGATATGGTCGCCCAAAACCTGAAGGTTTTTCTGTATATTTCATAACTCTAAAAACAAACTGAAAACTGATCTCTCATACAAGGCCGAAGCCTGGGTTTTATATGCCAAATAGTACGCAGCTTGACTATCGAAGGAAAAGCTAACGTACCTACCTAAGATTCTTCCTAAAATAAATGTGTATAGGTGGACTACCTAATAAACTGGAATATAAACTGACCGGTGGATTTTCTAGCAACTAAATCAAACATTTAACCGTCAAGGTGGCATTCTGAAGTTCGATTCCACTTTGGCAGGTGCAAAATCCTTTTTGATCTCCTTTCTCTCACCAAAGCGTACATGCATTACTTGGCAAGGTTGTTCCCTTATAAATACATCAAAAGGATATAGTTCCTTCGTACTTGATCTGCACCATGTGTGTATTCTTGATTTTGAACGATCAGAACATGCCATACTAAGACATCTTTTGCTAGATTTCTTGGGACGCCATACTAATTTATTTGTATCACTTATTTCTGGACCACATAATACCCGCATCTTTCCGTTAGTTCCTCGGTGAAATCTCACCGCCTGGAAAATATTATTTTCTGTAATTTCTTCATTGCTTGATTTTTTAACTGACTCAACTTCACTAGCATCAACAATCACCATGCCTGTATCACCACCACTTCACGATCCGAAGCTAAAATCAATGTACAACCCCACTTTGGTGCTCGACCGAACGGGGAAATCGTCGACTTCTTCATCAACATCGATCTCCATTGCACCGATGATGCACTCCAACAATCTCGCCACTATCAATATTCAGCCGCTGCCCAGGCATCCTCGGCCAGTCGCATCCCCACCGACGCGCCTGCCCTCCTTGGACTACGCGGACGTCCACCCAGAATCCTTCCGCAGCCAGGTGGCCTACACCCCTTACCAATGCCATCCATGGAGGACACCACACACCCAACTGGTATTCGATCAAATGCTATTGAGTTTTTTTTTAATTTTAATTATTGTTGTACTAGCTATATTTGCATGTTTTTTAAGGATGCATTGTGCTATTTTCTATAATTATTTTGAGTGTTTCAGAACTAGAAAAAAAAAGGCGAACATTTAGGTGATATGGTTGGATGGCCGGCTCACATATCAGTGTCCGCAGACTGGTCCGGACAAGTCCGCGGACAAATAGTGTGTCCGTTTTAGGGGACGGCGTTGAAGATGCCCTCAGCATCTTAGGCGGAATATTAGCTATGATACGAAACATGTGTTAATCTAGTAGAATTATGGACACGTATTGCCTATATAATATATATGATCAACGTATGCTATGATTGTCATGAATGTTTACATATGCTTATATGTATCATGAATGTTTGATTGCTCAGTACACATAAATATGTTTATATTTATCATGAATGTTTAATTTCTCGCTACACACAACGGAAAAGTGGTCTTAGCAAAAAATAATTTCAATTACATTTAGTAATATCTCCTTGTAGGCTAATATTAATATTGTTGGCTGCAATATGTGCCAACGTGTATTGCACAGATTGTGCTAGCTGATTGTAATCAATTACTTCAGGAAAAAAACTCTTGTTTCCTTTGGGGAAAAAATGGTCGCATATGCGTGTGATGCTTGAGACGCAAAATAAATATATTGGGAACGACTTTCCCAATAGGTAATTGCACACATTGTTTGCTGAGATATGATATATGCAATATACATCAATGGAAGCGGATCGGATTTAGAAGACTAGGCGATCTATGACTCTTGGTGCCTCTTCAGTCTCGTGAAGCAATGCTATGGCGAGATTCGCCCTAACTTTTACCAAACAACCCGCAATAAACAGAGCTAAACCCCCCGAATAAACAGAGCTATAGCCCCCACAACAATCATGGCGACACGCGCAGGGCCCATCGGCCAATAGTCTTGGATCCCAAGGAGAATTATACCGGCAAATGAAGTGAAGTAGCGGATCACCTCACACGAGCATAAGATCCACTATCTGCTTCGCTCCACAGGCTCCGCTACTGCGACGTCCTCCCTGCTGCCGCAGGGGGCGTTAGGGTTTCCACCGATGATTGTATTCAACCTTCCGTTCCATGCCGCATGCCTGCTAGGCTCCGGCGCCACGACGACCATACCATTAGGGTTGGCGTTCTCGATGTCCGCCGCAACGACTCCACAAGTAGAGTTGGGGTTCTCGATGTCTGCCATTGATAGATCGATGTGCAGAGCTCGATCGGTCGATAGGAAATCGAAAACACTAACGCCCACACGTGTGGGCGTTACCCAACTCGCCCACACGACTGGATCATCGTTCACTGTCTTTTGCTTGAATCTTGACACGAAAAGGTGGATTTGGTGTGCCACGTAGGACGGGGCTGGGGTGTGGGTGTTGGAGAGTTTGCCCACACGCCCGCACCACGCTGTTTGCCAGCTGCGCTGTGTGGGCGAACTGCTTTTCGCCCACACAGCCACCACCTAGGTCATGCGCGTGTGGGCGAACTGTTTTTCGCCCACACGACACTCCTACCTTGTGGATGGCAACTGCAGTTACGCGAACGTGGCAACTCGGTACACACACATGGCAACTGTGATTCTTTTGCTACACGGCAACTGCAGTTACGCGAACGTGGCAACTCGGTACACGCACATGCCAACTGTGATTCTTTGCTACACGGCAACTGCAGTTGCGCGTACGTGGCAACCAGATAAACAAACATGCACACTGTGATTAACAATACATGGCAACTATGGTTGGACCACACGTGGCAACTAGGTAAACACACATGGCAACTACTGTTTTGACCATATGTGGCAAGTAGTTAATCACACACGGCAACTACGGTTTGATTACACGCGACAACTACCATAAATTAGACATGGCAACTATAGTTAACCAAAACAGATAGAGTTGCCATGCTTTTACAACTACACTTGCCATCCCAGATAACTACATTTGCCAACCAGGATGGCAACTAAATCGTCATCCCGCGGGGTACCTAACGTAGCCGCGTCAGGACGTGTGGGCATTTTTGCTTCGTGCCACACGCACGGGGTGGAGATGAGTAGTACTTGTTGAGCGTGTGGCACGAAGTAGCCGCGCCCACACGTGTGAGCAATTCTAATATCCGCCCACACACAGCCCGTGTGGGCTGCCTCCTGCTCACACCACACATGGTGTGTGGGCGCATGTCGTATATGCCACACGTGTGGCAGTTATCGGCGTCCTAGAAAATTAGCTTAGAGCATAGTAGTTGAAGCGAACACGTATTACGTATACGCAGAGGCCGGCCCGGTAGGTTTTTTTCTTTGGTTGCATCGACGGTTCTAGCATGGGTGGTTTGACCCATGTCCTGCACATCCGTCCGTCTAACTAACCAATCCTGATTTTCTTACGTAGACTGTTACGTACAACCGTAGGAAAGCTAGAAAGGGGCGACCAGCTGTAAAGGTCAGCGTTGCGGTTAGCGACGTTTGTTTCCCACCTGTCATTCAGTTTTTTCGACGTTTCTTTTATTCAGGCTTTAAACATTTTTTCATCCGACTTTTTGTTACCCTTTCTTTCTCTTTAGGTTTTTCATTTTCCATATTTTAAAAATTCATGAAGGCCTTTTCTTAAAAAATAACATGAATATTTTCAAAAGTCATGAACATTTTCAATATTCACAAACATTTAAAATTAATGAGATTATTTAAAATAAGCAACATTTACAAAACTTTGAAAATATTTTTAAAAATTCCCAATCATTTTAAATTTTCAAGAAATTTTGTAAAATTCATGAATATTTTTAACACTCATAAAAAAGTCTACTAATGTATTTTTTTCAATTCTCGACGGTTTTCAAAATCATGAACCATTTTACAATTCATGATTATTTTAAATATTCATGGAGCTTCTAAATTTGTCATCATTTTTTGAATCCACGAACTTCTTTTAGAAAAGCTTGAACATTTTTTAAATTTGTAGACATTTCGGGATGCACAAGAATTTTCAAATCTAATAGAAAACCAGGTCAGTTTTTTTCCTGAACCATCAGTTGCTAATTGTTGTTCAATTGACGAGCTCCACAATAATGGCAAAACGAGCAGGGAGGAGCAGCGAAGCGAGCAGAATAGGACCTCCTGTAAACCGGTGCACATCAAGGAGCTCAAATTGGTACTGTAGCAATTTGACCGGGTACTATAGGACTTGTTTGGTTACTCCCATCGACTTTGGGCACTTTACATTTGTAACCCAGTTGAGCCTGTTTAAGCAAATGCGGGTTGTAGGCCACCTTTTGCATCTTGTTTGATTACCTGCATTGCACCATTGACAATTTGGATGCTTGGTGTTTGGTTGCCTACAGGGTGGTGTTCCCTAACCAAATTGCATAGTTAAACACAAGCAAACCACAGTTTAACAACTAACATGTTCAGACAACTAGACAGACAGAGGGAATTAGGAGATCAAAGTGAAACGGGCCTCGACAGGCAAACTTCTTGTTGTGGTGTCGATTCCGATAGTGATAGAGGGTAGGAAGGAGCCTGATTTATCGAGGCAAAATATGTGACACAAGTATTATTTTTTGTGTTCAAGCTTCTCACAGTGGAGATAACAACTCTACTTCTCGTTCTCCGGAGAGGCTTTCTTTGTTTCGTGTATGAACCAGAGATTACAATGCGTATGTGAAAGAGTTTGTGTGTGTGTGTGTGTGTGTGTGTGAGAGAGAGAGAGAGAGAGAGAGAGTGAGTGAGAATCCCCCAAGCTAAGTGCTGAGGGGTGGATTATAAAGAGCGCGCCATCCCCTCACCTCCTATGTTACAAGTGGAGCTACTATTGTCACCCACTAGAAGGTGATTACTCGCTGCACTCAACAATGGTGATGCTTAAAATGCCATGTGTGACTATTGTGCTTCTTGTATCCGAATATACTATCTAGCCGAGTAATTCTTTTCTGTCTGAGTACCTGATACATCCGATCGTCCGAGTAGTGGTGACCCAAATGTCGTCCCAGTAAAATCTTCGGTTGTTGAGATTGACCCGGGCCTGTTTGTTCTATGGACCCTGTGTATGTGATACTTTGAACCTTCATGGGCCTACCTATTATAGGTATCTCCATCATTAGCCACCAAAACTGTTAGGATTTTGAGGAGTAAGTTCGTTTAAGGTCATGATTTGCTCTGAGTGATTGTTGGAATACTCGTGAATCGTCGTCAAGCCTTTGAGTGAACATGCTCTGATCAAAATCTTGACGGATTCTTAGAGCTAGCTCTTCAAGAATAATGTCGATCACGAGAAGAAGTTTGGTGGTACTAGTTCATCTCTCGGGAGAGGCTGACTAGTGATCTGAGTATAGATGTACCATTAAATCCGAGTACAAGATCGACGCAAGGGCTGATTCTCTCTGAGAGATGCCATACCCGAGGAACCTAAATTCAAGTTTACTCTAGATCCAAACTTATAGTTTCACGCCTTGTGTCCTAAAAGAAGGATCAAACAGGTCCATGATTAGTCCCGTTAGTGATCCGGTAAAGGAGCAGAAAGGATTCTCTCCTTTTCCCCGGAGGTGACCTTGAGTTATCGAACCCACAGAGGATGACACCCTTGAAGTCAGAGGTTTCTACCAAGCTTTTGCAAGAGAATTAATTCTAGCTTTTGACCTGATCAAAATCAAGTTGACACTAAGAACACTTATAATAAAACTAGGCATGGGTATAAGGACTTATACTTACAACCATCTATTTGACGGGGTCATTATGATATTAATTTGTGCCCTGGAAGTCCTCCATCAAGGATTCTTGCCACATATCAAAGTGCGGGATGTGTCCAAATTACGTGTTGACCAGCACGTTTTCTGCATCAAGAGTCATTGTCCAACCGAAGGCCCTATCCGTCGAACAGGGTTGCCCGGTAATTAAGATAGTAATAATTAGACAAAAACGATGGATGATTAATGACTACAGGTCTTGTATCCCCAAGGATAGGACCCGTCTTACCGTACTAAATCTTTCTATCACTGATGTTCAGAATAACACTTCACGGTCTCCCTACCCTTATCCTCACTGTGGTCGCTCTCCATGAACCGGAAGAATGCGGATGAGACAAGAGACAACTATGAAGCAATTTTATCTTACACATACGGGACGTTAATTCAAAGTACTTCCATTGCTCCCTCCATCAAATACATCTGGTTGTAGGGCTATGCCTCAACCCATGACCTTATCGAACTACTCACATATGTAGATCAGATCACATGGAGAAATCATTGAAGAACGCGTCGTGGAGATTGATTTATTGATAGTTGTCTTACAATGGATACCGAATGTGATAGACAATTACAAAGTATGCCTAGTTGGCTGAGTACTACATGGTGGAGATGGTGGCGGCTATGGAGATGTAGATGGGAAATGGCGGCGGCTAGGGTTGATGTGGATGACTAAGATGGAGGTTCCATCGATATTCTATGTTGTTTCTGGCATTGGCCCCTTCATGGTATTTGTAGTGGTGGATCGGTGGGTGCCCTTGGCAGGCCATATGACATACGAGCGAGTGCGGTCGTAGGAAACGCCGTCTTTCGCTGCTCATCCTTTGCGCCTGTTACTCCTACCCATGTATTGGCTTTTCTTTGACCACTAGCGTCATCTTGATGTTCGTCATGACTTCCAGTAGTACGTTTTGTGTTTTGATGGTCGTAGACGGGTGGCTCTAGGTCTCCCTGCTGACTACACACCATGCAGATTATAAACGACCTCCTTTACCAATTATCTTACGTATAGAATATAAAACTTAGCTCATAAATTATTGCACCGAAGATAGATCAAACATGCAAATGAAAATTTTAATTAGGTAATGGAAGGATATCAATTAGCAGCAATGTTTATTGGTTTTTTAATGAAAATGTCTAATTAGTAACTTAACATATCGTCTTACATGCTTTGATTAATAGGCTGCTAGGTCGTAATCCATAAAAAAGAATGAACCAGCTACTAGGAATAGTATATGTGGGTAGCTTTTCAACGGAGCCTTGGATCATGCAAATATACACAAGTAACTCGACGGACTCAGTGACACACAGGGCATTGTATTGATGGTGAAATCAACAGGCGGCTAACACCATGAGAGCAGCTTTACATCTTTGCCTTAGTAGTCTCCTATCGCCGGCAAACAGGAGCAGCGCCTGCCGGTTGGCGATTGGGATTGGGGATGCAGCGAGCCATAGCGGCGGGAGGAAACCCTAGCAATTAACGATTGGGAGATCGATTTTGGATCAGCAAAAGGTGATTTCAATCACCTTCAGTTATATTGCCACGTAGGCTAATGTTAGTACTCCGCGTTGGCTGCAATATGCGCCTCCGTGTATCGCACAGTTTGTGCGAGCTGATTGTAATAAAGTACTTGAGGAATAAGAATAGTGTTTCCTTCGGAAAAAAATGTTTGCATAGCCATGTCATGCTTGTGATGCAAATAAATAAATTTGGGAACTACTTTCCCAATAGATGATTGCACACATTGTTTGCTGAGATAGATACATCGACGGAAGCGGAAGTAATTCTGAGGACTAGACGATCTATGACTCTTGGTGCCGCTTCAGTCTCGTGAAGCAATGCTATGGCGAGATTCGCCCTAACTTTTGCCAAACAGCATGCCATGAACGAAGCTACCACCCCCAACAAAAAGAGCTATAGCCCCCACAACAATCATGGGGTCACGCGTAGGGCCCATCGGCCAAAAGTCTTGGATCCCGAGCAGAACTATAGCGGCCATTATAGTGAAGTAGCCGATCACCTTGCACGAGCATACGACCCACCATCTGCTTTGCTCCACGGGCTCGGCTACCGCGACGTCCTCCGCGCCGGCACCTGGGCTGTTAGGGTTTTCGCTAACGATTGCTATCAACCTTCCGTTACATGCCGCATGCCGGCTGGGTTCCGGCGCCGCGCCGACGCTACCATTAGGGTTGGCGTTCTCGATGTCCGCCGCAACGACTCCACCAGTAGAGTCGGGGTTCTCGATGTCTGCCAGTGATAGATCGACGTGCAGAGCTCGATCGGTCGATAGGAAATTAGCTTCGAGCATAGTAGTTGAAGCGAACACGTATAATGTATAAGCAGAGGCCGGCCCCATATGTTTTTTTTTCTTTAGTATTTTTTTTTCTTTAGTAGCAAGGGTAGTTTGACCTCATCTCCTGCACATACGTCCGTCTAACTAACCAATCTTTATTTTCTTACGTAGACTGTAACGTACAATCGTAGGAAAGCTAGAAAGGGGCGACCAGCTGTAAAGTGTAGGGTTGCGGTTTGCGACGTCTTTTTTACCGACCTATCTTTGTGCAATTCAGCATTTTCGTCTTTTTTCTGTTTTCCCGTTTCTTTTATTCAGTTTATAACATGTTTTTCGTCCAAATATTTTGTTTCCTTCTCTTTATCTTTAGGTTTTCCATTTTCATATTTTATAAATCCATGAATGCCTTTTCTTAAATATATCATGAATATTTTTGTAAAGGTAATGAACATTTTCAAATTTCACAAAAAATTGAAATTTATGAGTTCTTTTAAAATTTCTTAATGCACGAGAATTTTGAAATCTATTAACAAACTAGGTCGGTTTTCCCTGAACCAGCAGCAGCTAGTTTTTGTTGAATTGACCATCTTCACAGTAAAGGCAAAACGAGCCGAGCGGAGCACGAAGGGAGCAGCAGAGCAATCAAAACGGAAGCTATTGGGTTATGTGAGCCAACCGTATGTTAATTGCTGCACTAGCTGCACCGCGTGCTACCCTTTGGCAGCACAACTTATCCGGAGAGGAGCAGTGCAACGCAACGAAGGTCACTGCTCGCCGCAGGGATTCTACAAGGTAGAGGTGTTGCCGTCGTTGCTGCTGGCATGATTTATATTGCAATTGGTGACTGCAACAAGATTCATGTCGCAATGGGTCACCGCAACATGGCCATGTTGCAACTTATGCAAGCTGAAGGTGATTGCAACATGGGGCATATTGCAAACATTTACCTGCAACACAGGTCGTCAACCGCAACATGGCGTATATTGCAAGCAGCGACCTCAACATGGTCTATGTTGCAAACCGACAGGTCGCACTGAACAGTTGATCGAACAGATTGTACTGTGCGAATCCAATGGCTTGGAAGAGGAGGATCTTTTCCTCAAGTCAGTCGGCCGATGAGCATTGTCCACATATGTAAGTTGGTTAAAAAACTTTGTTGCTTTGATCATTTTTGCCCTCTGCTTCATAGATAGCCTTCTTCCTCCCACCTGCCTTCTGCCATTTGGCCAAACTGCTGGCCCCGCCATGCACAGCCTCACCATGCTGCCCTGCTAGAGCCGCCTTGCCTCCTATGTTGTCCATGGCGACCCCTCTAACCCTCCTTTGTCGGTACTGGCGACCATCGACACCAGACCTTATCCGCACCAGACAAGGGTGCATCAACACTACAATGTTCTCCCCGCAAAAAAAAAAAAAACACTACAATGTTCTCATGGCGGACAAGGACGTGATTGTAAAGGCACGGTATGCCATTTCTGTTTCACAAGCGAACCTTTCCATCCCACCAGACCACACACGTTGTCTGAAACGGCATGTATCTCGCGCTGCATGTCATTGTACTGCTCGATCCAAGTGTGCTCCATGTGGTGCTTCAGTATATGCATGCACGTAACTAGTTTTGTACTGAATCCGATTTTTTTACTGACTTCGTGTAGGAGATGACTCAAACCACCCTAACCACCTACCCAAAGATCGAATCAAATTCAAGTTGGAGATTGGTAAAAATAATAATTCCCGACCAGCCCCTTAATTATAAACTCCAATCCTGCCAGCCACTACGTATATACGTATCCTAATCACGTGTACTGTGTCATCAAACAAATTTTCTCGTTGATCAATCTAGCTCTGCACATCCATCTACCTGGCCATCAATGGCTGACACCGAGAACCCCAACTCTAATGGCGAGGTCGTCGCAGCGCCGGAGCCGAGCCGGCACGCTTTCTGGGCATGGAAGGAGAGGTTGGTCGCCATCATCCCCGGAAACCCGAACGGCGCCGACGCGGAGGATGTCGCGGTCGCGGAGCCCGTTGAGCAAAGCAGATACTGTTTTTTATGGTTCTGGGGCGTGGTCGCCTTCTTCTTCGCAATTGTCGCCGCGATTCTCCTGCAGGTCCACTTTCGGCCGACGGGCCTTGCCCATGTCGCCCTGTTTGTTGTGGGCGTTATAGCTTTTTGTACTGCAACATGTTTGGGGAGCTTTATCATGAGTCTCGCTGTAGGTTTCGCCGAGGAGGCTGATGAACAGGCACGAAGAGTCATAGATCTACTCATCTAAATTCACTCCCCCATTGATTTATCGTGCATTATATCACAGCAAATAACATGTTCAATTTGTTGTCAAAGTCATTTCCAAATTTATTTCGTGGCACGCTGATCAAACAATCACCAAATTAACTGATACTTAGTTAAATACACATTTGAAAAATGAATGAATAAAACACCTCAAGAAGCTACATCCGAGACACCCAATAAAGATGCTAGATGCTTTCTCCTTGTATCAATTCATACGGTAAAAAGCTTTAGTTTTTGAACAATACCCACGCTGACAAATTCCACAAATTTACAAAGAAGAACAATGAACAGCAAAAATAAAAATGACAAAAAGAAGCAGAAGCCACAACCGACAGCCCGTATAAAAATGCAGGTCATGAAGAAACAACCTATAGCGAGCAAGCAAACTCTTCTTGCCACGTGAAGTAAGCCTAGAACACAAGAAAATACCCCTCAGCCCATACACATGATGAGCAGATAAAACAAACAAAAATTGGTCGTGGCCTTCCTAGCTGATACAATGAAAAACAAAGAAATGGTTTGAGGATTTTTAGAGAAAATAAACTTTAAACAAGTTGAATTTAATTCAAAATGTTTGAATTTTGAAACCCATGCAAATGAACTCTAAATGGGTTGAAAATTTAGGAGGTGACCCTACACGTTAAATGTGGTTTATGGGGAAAAGTGCAACATTCAATTTGAAAGCAAAATTGCAACTCAAATTAATAAAAAGTGTTTAAAGGGGGGAAAGTAGGAAGTTGAGTTTGATATATGGAAAGCTAGGCATATGAGATTGTGAAAGTGATCAAGAATTGAGTTTGACGTTGAAACAAAAGTAGACATGGATCAAAGAGAAAAGGAAACACTCATGCACAAACCTCCTGCTGTTGGTGTTTGTCTGCTCCTTTGCAATCATGGGTGTGGGCCTCTAGCTGGGCCTTAAGTCGTCGTGGACCTACTCGGTGGAGAATTCCCTCGTCACTTATAACAAGGATTATTTAGATATGGAGTCTACCCCTCTCCCCTAATTAAGATATTTACATTATTTAATAGTTTCCTTTTGAATGTAAAATACAAAAATTAGAGTTTCATAGAGCCCCCTCCCCATATCTATAAAAATGCATGTGTGCATGGTGAGAAATGTATAAATAAAAACTTACTTGGCGCAAAAATGTGTGTGTGACATGGTATAAAGAATATCATGTGAGATATGTGCAAGATAGAACCGTGGATAGATATGAACGAAAAAGATATAATAATAATGGTAACACACAAACTTACATCATAAATATAACAATATCAAATCACATCATAGTCTCGTACATACGACGACGTAAAGGATAAGCAACTAGACCCAACTTAGCATGATATAAGAAACTTGGGGTAAGCTACTAGACCCACCGTAAAGGATAAAAGAGACATGATATGTCCTAATACCTATAGTTTCTAAGCATGTTGTATTATAATTCGATATGAAAATATAGATTCATTTTGGACCAACCTATTAATAAAGTAATAGAAGGTTATTTTTTTTAGGGGTAACAAAAGGTTAGTTGAATGTCTGTATATCTTCGTTTTTAGGGAACTGCACAAATTTCTGAAAATCGGGACAATCCTAGAATATCCAGAACAACATTTTGCACCAGAAGAGCACCAGGGCCAAGACTGGACGTGGAAGGGCTCTACAGACCACACATGCCCATGTGCCCTAGGCCCAGGGCTCGTTTCTGGGATGTGTGGGTCCCACAAACATCACATCCCTTCTGAACTTGTGCCCCTGGCTCATAAATATTCCGAATCCCTATTTAGAGTTATCATGCAATTTTCCACTTCCACCACTTCACGATCTGAAGCTAAAATCATTGTACAACCCCACTTTGGTGCTCTACCGAACGGGGAAATCGCCGACTTCTTCATCAACATCGGTCTCCACCGCACCCATGATACACTCTGACAATCTCGCCACTATCAATATTCAGTCGCTGCCCAGGCATCCTCAGTCACTCGCATCCCCACCGACGCGCCTACCCTCCTTGGACTACGCGGACGTCCAACCAGAATCCTTCCGCAGCCAGGTGCCTTATGCCCCTTACCAATGCCATCCATGGAGGACACCACACCCAACTGGTATTCGGTCAAATGCTATTGAGGTTTTTCTAATTTTAATTATTGTTGTACTAGCTATATTTTCATGTTTTTTAAGGATGCATTGTGCTATTTTCTATAATTATTTTGAGTGTTACAGAACTAGAAAAAAAGGCGAACATTTAGGGGATATGGTTCGATGGCCGGCTCACATATCAGTGTCTGCGGACTGGCCCGGACAAGTCCGCGGAAAAATAGTGTGTCCGTTTTCTGGGACGGCGTTTGAGATGCCCTCAGCATCTTAGGCGGAATATTAGCTATGATACGAAACAGCATGTGTTAATCTAATAGAATTATGGACGTATTGCCTATATAATATATATGATCAACATATGCTATGATTGTCATGAATTTTTACATATGCTTATATTTATCACGAATGTTTGATTGCTCAATACACATAAATATGTTTATATTTATCATGAATGTTTGATTTCTCACTACACACAATGGAAAAGTGGTCTCAGCAAAAAGTAATTTCAATTACATTTAGTAATATCTCCTTGTAGGCTAATATTAATACTCCGTCTTGGCTGCAATATGTGCCACCGCGTATTGCACAGATTGTGCTAGCTGATTGTAATCAATTACTTCAGGAAAAAAACTCTTGTTTGTTTTGGGGGAGAAAATGGTCGCATAGGCATGTGATGCTTGAGAGGCAAAAAATAAATTTGGGAACGACTTTCCCAATAGGTAATTGCACACATTTTTTGCTAAGATATGATATATGCAATATACATCGATGGAAGCGGATCGGATTTAGAAGACTCTTGGTGCCTCTTCAGTCTCGTGAAGCAATGCTATGGCGAGATTCGCCCTAACTTTTACCAAACAACCCGCAATAAACAGAGCTAAACGCCCCAATAAACAGAGCTATAGCCCCCACAACAAACATGGCGACACGCGCAGGGCCCATTGGCCAATAGTCTTGGATCCCCAGGAGAATTATAGCGGCAAATGCAGTGAAGTAGCCAATCACCTCACACGAGCATAAGATCCACCATCTGCTTCGCTCCACAGGCTCCGCTACTGTGACGTCCTCCGCTCCGGCGTCTGGGCTGTTAGGGTTTCTGCTAATGATTTCTTTCGACCTTCCGTTCCATGCCGCATGCCGGCTGGGTTCCGGCGCCGCGACGACGCTACCATTAGGGTTGGCGGTCTCGATGTCCGCCGCAATGACTCCACCACTAGAGTCAGGGGTCTCGATGTCTGCCATTGATAGATCGACGTGCAGAGCTTGATCGGTCGATAGGAAATTAGCTTGGAGCATAGTAGTTGAAGCGAACACGTATTATGTATACGCAGAGGCCGGCCCCATATGTTTTTTTTTCTTTAGTATTTTTTTCTTTAGTAGCAAGGGTAGTTTGACCCCATCTCCTGGACATACGTCCGTCTAACTAACCAATCCTGATTTTCTTACGTAGACTGTAACGTACAATCATAGGAAAGCTAGAAAGGGGCGACCAGCTGTAAAGTGTAGGGTTGTTGTTTGCGACGTTTTTTTGACCGACCTATCTTTGTGCAATTCAGCCTTTTCGTCTTTTTTCTGTTTTCCCGTTTCTTTTATTCAGGTTATAACATGTTTTTCGCCCTAATATTTTGTTTCCTTCTCTGTCTCTTTAGGTGTTCTATTTTAATATTTTATAAATCCATGAATGCCTTTTCTTAAATATATCATGAATATTTTTGTAAAGATAATGAACATTTCCAAATTTCACAAAAAATAGAAATTTATGAGATCTTTTAAAATTTACAGGATTTAGTAAACTTTGTAACTATTATTTTTAAATTCCCAATTTATTTAAATTTCATCAACATATTGAAATTTGATGGATATTTCAATTTCTTGAAGATTCAAAAAACCCTACAGATGGATCCTTTTCAATTCTGAAAGGTTTTCAAAATCATGAACCGTTTACAGTTCATAATTATTTTTAAAATTCATGATCATTTTTGAATCCCTGAACTTCTTTTAGAAAATTGTAGACATTTCTTAATGCACGAGAATTTTGAAATCTATTAAAAAACTAGTCTGGTTTTTCCTGAACCAGCAGGAGCTAGTTTTTGTTGAATTGACCATCTTCACAGTAAAGGCAAAACGAACCGAGCGGAGCACGAAGGGAGCAGCAGAGCAATCAAAACGGAAGCTATTGGGTTATGTGAGCCCACCGTATATGTTAATTTCTGCACTAGCGGCACCGCGTGCTACCCTTTGGTGGCACAACTTATCCGGAGAGGAGCAGTGCAACGCAACTAAGGTCACAGCACGCTGCAGGGATTTTGCAAGGTAGATGCATGTGTTGCCGTCGTTGCTACTGGCATGATTTATATTGCAATTGGTGACTGCAACAAGATTCATGTCGCAATGTGTCACCGCAACATGGCCATGTTGCAACTTATGCAAGCTGAAGGTGATTGCAACATGCGGCATATTGCAAATATTTACCTGCGACACAGGTCGTCGAGCGCAACATGGCGTATAGTGCAAGCAGCGACCTCAACATGGTCTATGTTGCAAACCGACAGGTCGCACTGAACAGTTGATCGAACAGATTGTACTGTGCGAATCCAATGGCTTGGAAGAGGAGGATCTTTTCCTCAAGTCAGTCGGCCGATGAGCATTGTCCACATATGTAAGTTGGTTAAAAAACTTTGTTGCTTTGATCATTTTTGCCCTCTGCTTCATAGATAGCCTTCTTCCTCCCACCTGCCTTCTGCCATTTGGCCAAACTGCTGGCCCCGCCATGCACAGCCTCACCATGCTGCCCTGCTAGAGCCGCCTTGCCTCCTATGTTGTCCATGGCGACCCCTCTAACCCTCCTTTGTCGGTACTGGTGACCATCGACACCAGACCTTATCCGCACCAGACAAGGGTGCATCAACACTACAATGTTCTCCCTGCAAAAAAAAAAACACTACAATGTTCTCATGGCGGACAAGGACGTGATTGTAAAGGCACGGTATGCCATTTCTGTTTCACAAGCGAACCTTTCCAAGTGTGCTCCATGTGGTGCTTCAGTATATGCATGCACGTAACTAGTTTTGTTCTGAATCCGATTTTTTTTTACTGACTTCGTGTAGGAGATGACTCAACCCACCCTAACCACCTACCCAAAGATCGAATCAAATTCAATTTGGAGATTGGTAAAAATAATAATTCCCGACCAGCCCCTTAATTATAAACTCCAATCCTGCCAGCCACTACGTATATACGTATCCTAATCACGTGTACTGTGTCATCAAACAAATTTTCTCGTTGATCAATCTAGCTCTGCACATCCATCTACCTGGCCATCAGTGGCTGACACCGAGAACCCCAACTCTAATGGCGAGGTCGTCGCAGCGCCGGAGCCGAGCCGGCACGCTTTCTGGGCATGGAAGGAGAGGTTGGTCGCCATCATCCGCGGAAACCCGAACGGCGCCGACGCGGAGGATGTCGCGGTCGCGGAGCCCGTTGAGCGAAGCAGATACTGTTTTTTATGGTTCTGGGGCGTGGTCGCCTTCTTCTTCGCAATTGTCGCGGCGATTCTCCTGCAGGTCCACTTTCGGCCGACGGGCCTTGCCCATGTCGCCCTGTTTGTTGTGGGCGTTATAGCTTTTTGTACTGCAACATGTTTGGGGAGCTTTATCATGAGTCTCGTTGTAGGTTTCGCCGAGGAGGCTGATGAACAGGCACGAAGAGTCATAGATCTACTCATCTAAATTCACTCCCCCATTGATTTATCGTGCATTATATCACAGCAAATAACATGTTCAATTTGTTGTCAAAGTCATTTCCAAATTTATTTCGTGGCACGCTGATCAAACAATCACCAAATTAACTGATACTTAGTTAAATACACATTTGAAAAATAAATGAATAAAACACCTCAAGAAGCTACATCCGAGACACCCAATAAAGATGCTAGATGCTTTCTCCTTGTATCAATTCATACTATAAAAAGCTTTAGTTTTTGAACAATACCCACGCTGACAAATTCCACAAATTTACAAAGAAGAACAATGAACAGCAAAAATAAAAATGACAAAAAGAAGCAGAAGCCACAACCGACGGCCCGTATAAAAATGCAGGTCATGAAGAAACAACCTATAGCGAGCAAGCAAACTCTTCTTGCCACGTGAAGTAAGCCTAGAACACAAGAAAATACCTCTCGGCCCATACACATGCTGAGCAGATAAAACAAACAAAAATTGGTCGTGGCCTTCCTAGCTGATACAATGAAAAACAAAGAAATGGTTTGAGGATTTTTAGAGAAAATAAAATTTAAACAAGTTGAATTTAATTCAAAATGTTTGAATTTTGAAACCCATGCAAATGAACTCTAAATGGGTTGAAAATTTAGGAGGTGACCCTACACATTAAATGTGGTTTATGGGGAAAAGTGCAACATTCAATTTGAAAGCAAAATTGCAACTCAAATTAATAAAAAGGGTTTAAAGGGGGGAAAGTAGGAAGTTGAGTTTGATATATGGAAAGCTAGGCATATGAGATTGTGAAAGTGATCAAGAATTGAGTTTGACGTTGAAACAAAAGTAGACATGGATCAAAGAGAAAAGGAAACACTCATGCACAAACCTCCTGTTGTTGGTGTTTGTCTGCTCCTTTGCAATCATGGGTGTGGGCCTCTAGCTGGGCCTTATGTCGTCGTGGACCTACTCGGTGGAGAATTCCCTCGTCACTTATAACAAGGATTATTTAGATATGGAGTCTACCCCTCTCCCCTAATTAAGATATTTACATTATTTAATAGTTTCTTTTTGAATGTAAAATACAAAAATTAGAGTTTCATAGAGCCCCCTCCCCATATCTATAAAAATGCATGTGTGCATGGTGAGAAATGTATAAATAAAAACTTACTTGGCGCAAAAATGTGTGTGTGACATGGTATAAAGAATATCATGTGAGATATGTGCAAGATAGAACCGTGGATAGATATGAATGAAAAAGATATAATAATAATGGTAACACACAAACTTACATCATAAATATAACAATATAAAATCACATCATAGTCTCGTACATACGACGACGTAAAGGATAAGCAACTAGACCCAACTTAGCATGATATAAGAAACTTGGGGTAAGCTACTAGACCCACCGTAAAGGATAAAAGAGACATGATATGTCCTAATACCTACAGTTTCTAAGCATGTTGTATTATAATTCGATATGAAAATATAGATTCATTTTGGACCAACCTATTAATAAAGTAATAGAAGGTTATTTTTTTAGGGGTAACAAAAGGTTAGTTGAATGTCTGTATATCTTCGTTTTTAGGGAACTGCACAAATTTCCGTAAATCAGGACAATCCTAGAATATCCAGAACAACATTTTGCACCAGAAGAGCACCAGGGCCAAGACTGGACGTGGAAGGGCTCTACAGACCACACATGCCCATGTGCCCTAGGCCCAAGGCTCGTTTCTGGGATGTGTGGGTCCCACAAACATCACATCCCTTCTGAACTTGTGCCCCTGGCTCATAAATATTCCGAATCCCTCCTTAGAGTTATCATGCAATTTTCCACTTCCACCACTTCACGTTTGGTGCTCTACCGAACGGGGAAATCGCCGACTTCTTCATCAACATCGGTCTCCACCGCACCCATGATGCACTCTGACAATCTCGCCACTATCAATATTCAGTCGCTGCCCAGGCATCCTCAGTCACTCGCATCCCCACCGACTCGCCTGCCCTCCTTGGACTACGCGGACGTCCAACCAGAAACCTTCCGCAGCCAGGTGCCTTATGCCCCTTACCAATGCCATCCATGGAGGACACCACACCCAACTGGTATTCGGTCAAATGCTATTGAGGTTTTTCTAATTTTAATTATTGTTGTACTAGCTATATTTTCATGTTTTTTAAGGATGCATTGTGCTATTTTCTATAATTATTTTGAGTGTTACAGAACTAGAAAAAAAGGCGAACATTTAGGGGATATGGTTCGATGGCCGGCTCACATATCAGTGTCTGCGGACTGGCCCGGACAAGTCCGCGGACAAATAGTGTGTCCGTTTTCTGGGACGGCGTTTGAGATGCCCTCAGCATCTTAGGCGGAATATTAGCTATGATACGAAACAACATGTGTTAATCTAGTAGAATTATGGACGTATTGCCTATATAATATATATGATCAACATATGCTATGATTGTCATGAATTTTTACATATGCTTATATTTATCATGAATGTTTGATTGCTCAATACACATAAATATGTTTATATTTATCATGAATGTTTGATTTCTCACTACACACAATGGAAAAGTGGTCTCAGCAAAAAGTAATTTCAATTACATTTAGTAATATCTCCTTGTAGGCTAATATTAATACTCCGTCTTGGCTGCCATATGTGCCACTGCGTATTGCACAGATTGTGCTAGCTGATTGTAATCAATTACTTCAGGAAAAAAAACTCTTGTTTCTTTTGGGGGAGAAAATGGTCGCATAGGCGTGTTATGCTTGAGAGGCAAAAAAATAAATTTGGGAATGACTTTCCCAATAGGTAATTGCACACATTGTTTGCTGAGATATGATATATGCAATATACATCGATGGAAGCGGATCGGATTTAGAAGACTCTTGGTGCCTCTTCAGTCTCGTGAAGCAATGCTATGGCGAGATTCGCCCTAACTTTTACCAAACAACCCGCAATAAACAGAGCTATAGCCCCCACAACAAACATGGCTGACACGCGCAGGGCCCATTGGCCAATAGTCTTGGATCCCCAGGAGAATTATAGCGGCAAATGCAGTGAAGTAGCCAATCACCTCACACGAGCATAAGATCCACCATCTGCTTCGCTGCACAGGCTCCGCTACTGCGACGTCCTCCGCTCCGGCGTCTGGGCTGTTAGGGTTTCTGCTAATGATTTCTTTCGACCTTCCGTTCCATGCCGCATGCCGGCTGGGTTCCGCGCCGCGACGACGCTACCATTAGGGTTGGCGGTCTCGATGTCCGCCGCAACGACTCCACCAGTAGAGTCAGGGGTCTCGATGTCTGCCATTGATAGATCGACGTGCAGAGCTCGATCGGTCGATAGGAAATTAGCTTGGAGCATAGTAGTTGAAGCGAACACGTATTACGTATACGCAGAGGCCGGCCCCATATGTTTTTTTTCTTTAGTATTTTTTTTCTTTAGTAGCAAGGGTAGTTTGACCCCATCTCCTGGACATACGTCCGTCTAACTAACCAATCCTGATTTTCTTACGTAGACTGTAACGTACAATCATAGGAAAGCTAGAAAGGGGCGACCAGCTGTAAAGTGTAGGGTTGCGGTTTGCGACGTTTTTTTGACCGACCTATCTTTGTGCAATTCAGCCTTTTCGTCTTTTTTTCTGTTTTCCCGTTTCTTTTATTCAGGTTATAACATGTTTTTCACCCTAATATTTTGTTTCCTTCTCTTTCTCTTTAGGTGTTCTATTTTAATATTTTATAAATCCATGAATGCCTTTTCTTATATATATCATGAATATTTTTGTAAAGATAATGAACATTTCCAAATTTCACAAAAAATAGAAATTTATGAGATCTTTTAAAATTTACAGCATTTAGTAAACTTTGTAACTATTATTTTTATATTCCCAATTTATTTAAATTTCATCAACATATTGAAATTTTATGGATATTTTCAATTTCTTGAAGATTCAAAAAACCCTACAGATGGATCCTTTTCAATTCTGAAAGGTTTTCAAAATCATGAACCATTTACAGTTCATAATTATTTTTAAAATTCATGATCATTTTTGAATCCCTGAACTTCTTTCAGAAAATTGTAGACATTTCTTAATGCGGAAGAATTTTGAAATCTATTAAAAAACTAGTCTGGTTTTTCCTGAACCAGCAGGAGCTAGTTTTTGTTGAATTGACCATCTTCACAGTAAAGGCAAAATGAACCGAGCGGAGCACGAAGGGAGCAGCAGAGCAATCAAAACGGAAGCTATTGGGTTATGTGAGCCCACCGTATGTTAATTGCTGCACTAGCGGCACCGCGTGCTACCCTTTGGCGGCACAACTTATCCGGAGAGGAGCAGTGCAACGAAACAAAGGTCACAGCTTGCTGCAGGGATTCTGCAAGGTAGATGCATGTGTTGCCGTCGTTGCTACTGGCATGATTTATATTGCAATTGGTGACTGCAACAAGATTCATGTCGCAATGTGTCACCGCAACATGGCCATGTTGCAACTTATGCAAGCTGAAGGTGATTGCAACATGCGGCATATTGCAAATATTTACCTGCGACACAGGTCGTCGAGCGCAACATGGCGTATAGTGCAAGCAGCGACCTCAACATGGTCTATGTTGCAAACCGACAGGTCGCACTGAACAGTTGATCGAACAGATTGTACTGTGCGAATCCAATGGCTTGGAAGAGGAGGATCTTTTCCTCAAGTCAGTCGGCCGATGAGCATTGTCCACATATGTAAGTTGGTTAAAAAACTTTGTTGCTTTGATCATTTTTGCCCTCTGCTTCATAGATAGCCTTCTTCCTCCCACCTGCCTTCTGCCATTTGGCCAAACTGCTGGCCCCGCCATGCACAGCCTCACCATGCTGCCCTGCTAGAGCCGCCTTGCCTCCTATGTTGTCCATGGCGACCCCTCTAACCCTCCTTTGTCGGTACTGGCGACCATCGACACCAGACCTTATCCGCACCAGACAAGGGTGCATCAACACTACAATGTTCTCCCCGCAAAAAAAAAAAAAACACTACAATGTTCTCATGGCGGACAAGGACGTGATTGTAAAGGCACGGTATGCCATTTCTGTTTCACAAGCGAACCTTTCCATCCCACCAGACCACACACGTTGTCTGAAACGGCATGTATCTCGCGCTGCATGTCATTGTACTGCTCGATCCAAGTGTGCTCCATGTGGTGCTTCAGTATATGCATGCACGTAACTAGTTTTGTACTGAATCCGATTTTTTTTACTGACTTCGTGTAGGAGATGACTCAAACCACCCTAACCACCTACCCAAAGATCGAATCAAATTCAAGTTGGAGATTGGTAAAAATAATAATTCCCGACCAGCCCCTTAATTATAAACTCCAATCCTGCCAGCCACTACGTATATACGTATCCTAATCACGTGTACTGTGTCATCAAACAAATTTTCTCGTTGATCAATCTAGCTCTGCACATCCATCTACCTGGCCATCAATGGCTGACACCGAGAACCCCAACTCTAATGGCGAGGTCGTCGCAGCGCCGGAGCCGAGCCGGCACGCTTTCTGGGCATGGAAGGAGAGGTTGGTCGCCATCATCCGCGGAAACCCGAACGGCGCCGACGCGGAGGATGTCGCGGTCGCGGAGCCCGTTGAGCAAAGCAGATACTGTTTTTTATGGTTCTGGGGCGTGGTCGCCTTCTTCTTCGCAATTGTCGCCGCGATTCTCCTGCAGGTCCACTTTCGGCCGACGGGCCTTGCCCATGTCGCCCTGTTTGTTGTGGGCGTTATAGCTTTTTGTACTGCAACATGTTTGGGGAGCTTTATCATGAGTCTCGCTGTAGGTTTCGCCGAGGAGGCTGATGAACAGGCACGAAGAGTCATAGATCTACTCATCTAAATTCACTCCCCCATTGATTTATCGTGCATTATATCACAGCAAATAACATGTTCAATTTGTTGTCAAAGTCATTTCCAAATTTATTTCGTGGCACGCTGATCAAACAATCACCAAATTAACTGATACTTAGTTAAATACACATTTGAAAAATGAATGAATAAAACACCTCAAGAAGCTACATCCGAGACACCCAATAAAGATGCTAGATGCTTTCTCCTTGTATCAATTCATACGGTAAAAAGCTTTAGTTTTTGAACAATACCCACGCTGACAAATTCCACAAATTTACAAAGAAGAACAATGAACAGCAAAAATAAAAATGACAAAAAGAAGCAGAAGCCACAACCGACAGCCCGTATAAAAATGCAGGTCATGAAGAAACAACCTATAGCGAGCAAGCAAACTCTTCTTGCCACGTGAAGTAAGCCTAGAACACAAGAAAATACCCCTCAGCCCATACACATGATGAGCAGATAAAACAAACAAAAATTGGTCGTGGCCTTCCTAGCTGATACAATGAAAAACAAAGAAATGGTTTGAGGATTTTTAGAGAAAATAAACTTTAAACAAGTTGAATTTAATTCAAAATGTTTGAATTTTGAAACCCATGCAAATGAACTCTAAATGGGTTGAAAATTTAGGAGGTGACCCTACACGTTAAATGTGGTTTATGGGGAAAAGTGCAACATTCAATTTGAAAGCAAAATTGCAACTCAAATTAATAAAAAGGGTTTAAAGGGGGGAAAGTAGGAAGTTGAGTTTGATATATGGAAAGCTAGGCATATGAGATTGTGAAAGTGATCAAGAATTGAGTTTGACGTTGAAACAAAAGTAGACATGGATCAAAGAGAAAAGGAAACACTCATGCACAAACCTCCTGTTGTTGGTGTTTGTCTGCTCCTTTGCAATCATGGGTGTGGGCCTCTAGCTGGGCCTTAAGTCGTCGTGGACCTACTCGGTGGAGAATTCCCTCGTCACTTATAACAAGGATTATTTAGATATGGAGTCTACCCCTCTCCCCTAATTAAGATATTTACATTATTTAATAGTTTCCTTTTGAATGTAAAATACAAAAATTAGATTTTCATAGAGCCCCCTCCCCATATCTATAAAAATGCATGTGTGCATGGTGAGAAATGTATAAATAAAAACTTACTTGGCGCAAAAATGTGTGTGTGACATGGTATAAAGAATATCATGTGAGATATGTGCAAGATAGAACCGTGGATAGATATGAATGAAAAAGATATAATAATAATGGTAACACACAAACTTACATCATAAATATAACAATATAAAATCACATCATAGTCTCGTACATACGACGACGTAAAGGATAAGCAACTAGACCCAACTTAGCATGATATAAGAAACTTGGGGTAAGCTACTAGACCCACCGTAAAGGATAAAAGAGACATGATATGTCCTAATACCTACAGTTTCTAAGCATGTTGTATTATAATTCGATATGAAAATATAGATTCATTTTGGACCAACCTATTAATAAAGTAATAGAAGGTTATTTTTTTAGGGGTAACAAAAGGTTAGTTGAATGTCTGTATATCTTCGTTTTTAGGGAACTGCACAAATTTCCGTAAATCAGGACAATCCTAGAATATCCATAACAACATTTTGCACCAGAAGAGCACCAGGGCCAAGACTGGACGTGGAAGGGCTCTACAGACCACACATGCCCATGTGCCCTAGGCCCAAGGCTCGTTTCTGGGATGTGTGGGTCCCACAAACATCACATCCCTTCTGAACTTGTGCCCCTGGCTCATAAATATTCTGAATCCCTCCTTAGAGTTATCATGCAATTTTCCACTTCCACCACTTCACGTTTGGTGCTCTACCGAACGGGGAAATCGCCGACTTCTTCATCAACATCGGTCTCCACCGCACCCATGATGCACTCTGACAATCTCGCCACTATCAATATTCAGTCGCTGCCCAGGCATCCTCAGTCACTCGCATCCCCACCGACGCGCCTGCCCTCCTTGGACTACGCGGACGTCCAACCAGAATCCTTCCGCAGCCAGGTGCCTTATGCCCCTTACCAATGCCATCCATGGAGGACACCACACCCAACTGGTATTCGGTCAAATGCTATTGAGGTTTTTCTAATTTTAATTATTGTTGTACTAGCTATATTTTCATGTTTTTTAAGGATGCATTGTGCTATTTTCTATAATTATTTTGAGTGTTACAGAACTAGAAAAAAAGGCGAACATTTAGGGGATATGGTTCGATGGCCGGCTCACATATCAGTGTCTGCGGACTGGCCCGGACAAGTCCGCGGACAAATAGTGTGTCCGTTTTCTGGGACGGCGTTTGAGATGCCCTCAGCATCTTAGGCGGAATATTAGCTATGATACGAAACAGCATGTGTTAATCTAGTAGAATTATGGACGTATTGCCTATATAATATATATGATCAACATATGCTATGATTGTCATGAATTTTTACATATGCTTATATTTATCATGAATGTTTGATTGCTCAATACACATAAATATGTTTATATTTATCATGAATGTTTGATTTCTCACTACACACAATGGAAAAGTGGTCTCAGCAAAAAGTAATTTCAATTACATTTAGTAATATCTCCTTGTAGGCTAATATTAATACTCCGTCTTGGCTGCAATATGTGCCACTGCGTATTGCACAGATTGTGCTAGCTGATTGTAATTAATTACTTCAGGAAAAAAAAACTCTTGTTTCTTTTGGGGGAGAAAATGGTCGCATAGGCGTGTTATGCTTGAGAGGCAAAAAAATAAATTTGGGAACGACTTTCCCAATAGGTAATTGCACACATTGTTTGCTGAGATATGATATATGCAATATACATCGATGGAAGCGGATCGGATTTAGAAGACTCTTGGTGCCTCTTCAGTCTCGTGAAGCAATGCTATGGTGAGATTCGCCCTAACTTTTACCAAACAACCCGCAATAAACAGAGCTAAACGCCCCAATAAACAGAGCTATAGCCCCCACAACAAACATGGCTGACACGCGCAGGGCCCATTGGCCAATAGTCTTGGATCCCCAGGAGAATTATAGCGGCAAATGCAGTGAAGTAGCCAATCACCTCACACGAGCATAAGATCCACCATCTGCTTCGCTGCACAGGCTCCGCTACTGCGACGTCCTCCGCTCCGGCGTCTGGGCTGTTAGGGTTTCTGCTAATGATTTCTTTCGACCTTCCGTTCCATGCCGCATGCCGGCTGGGTTCCGGCGCCGCGACGACGCTACCATTAGGGTTGGCGGTCTCAATGTCCGCCGCAACGACTCCACCAGTAGAGTCAGGGGTCTCGATGTCTGCCATTGATAGATCGACGTGCAGAGCTCGATCGGTCGATAGGAAATTAGCTTGGAGCATAGTAGTTGAAGCGAACACGTATTATGTATACGCAGAGGACGGCCCCATATGTTTTTTTTCTTTAGTATTTTTTTTCTTTAGTAGCAAGGGTAGTTTGACCCCATCTCCTGGACATACGTCCGTCTAACTAACCAATCCTGATTTTCTTACGTAGACTGTAACGTACAATCATAGGAAAGCTAGAAAGGGGCGACCAGCTGTAAAGTGTAGGGTTGCGGTTTGCGACGTTTTTTTGACCGACCTATCTTTGTGCAATTCAGCCTTTTCGTCTTTTTTTCTGTTTTCCCGTTTCTTTTATTCAGGTTATAACATGTTTTTCGCCCTAATATTTTGTTTCCTTCTCTTTCTCTTTAGGTGTTCTATTTTAATATTTTATAAATCCATGAATGCCTTTTCTTATATATATCATGAATATTTTTGTAAAGATAATGAACATTTCCAAATTTCACAAAAAATAGAAATTTATGAGATCTTTTAAAATTTACAGCATTTAGTAAACTTTGTAACTATTATTTTTATATTCCCAATTTATTTAAATTTCATCAACATATTGTAATTTTATGGATATTTTCAATTTCTTGAAGATTCAAAAAACCCTACAGATGGATCCTTTTCAATTCTGAAAGGTTTTCAAAATCATGAACCATTTACAGTTCATAATTATTTTTAAAATTCATGATCATTTTTGAATCCCTGAACTTCTTTCAGAAAATTGTAGACATTTCTTAATGCAGAAGAATTTTGAAATCTATTAAAAAACTAGTCTGGTTTTTCCTGAACCAGCAGGAGCTAGTTTTTGTTGAATTGACCATCTTCACAGTAAAGGCAAAATGAACCGAGCGGAGCACGAAGGGAGCAGCAGAGCAATCAAAACGGAAGCTATTGGGTTATGTGAGCCCACCGTATGTTAATTGCTGCACTAGCGGCACCGCGTGCTACCCTTTGGCGGCACAACTTATCCGGAGAGGAGCAGTGCAACGAAACAAAGGTCACAGCTTGCTGCAGGGATTCTGCAAGGTAGATGCATGTGTTGCCGTCGTTGCTACTGGCATGATTTATATTGCAATTGGTGACTGCAACAAGATTCATGTCGCAATGTGTCACCGCAACATGGCCATGTTGCAACTTATGCAAGCTGAAGGTGATTGCAACATGCGGCATATTGCAAATATTTACCTGCGACACAGGTCGTCGAGCGCAACATGGCGTATAGTGCAAGCAGCGACCTCAACATGGTCTATGTTGCAAACCGACAGGTCGCACTGAACAGTTGATCGAACAGATTGTACTGTGCGAATCCAATGGCTTGGAAGAGGAGGATCTTTTCCTCAAGTCAGTCGGCCGATGAGCATTGTCCACATATGTAAGTTGGTTAAAAAACTTTGTTGCTTTGATCATTTTTGCCCCCTGCTTCATAGAAAGCCTACTTCCTCCCACCTGCCTTCTGCCATTTGGCCAAACTGCTGGCCCCGCCATGCACAGCCTCACCATGCTGCCCTGCTAGAGCCGCCTTGCCTCCTATGTTGTCCATGGCGACCCCTCTAACCCTCCTTTGTCGGTACTGGCGACCATCGACACCAGACCTTATCCGCACCAGACAAGGGTGCATCAACACTACAATGTTCTCCCCGCAAAAAAAAAAAAAAAACACTACAATGTTCTCATGGCGGACAAGGACGTGATTGTAAAGGCACGGTATGCCATTTCTGTTTCACAAGCGAACCTTTCCATCCCACCAGACCACACACGTTGTCTGAAACGGCATGTATCTCGCGCTGCATGTCATTGTACTGCTCGATCCAAGTGTGCTCCATGTGGTGCTTCAGTATATGCATGCACGTAACTACTAGTTTTGTACTGAATCAGATTATTTTTTTACTGACTTCGTGTAGGAGATGACTCAACCCACCCTAACCACCTACCCAAAGATCGAATCAAATTCAAGTTGGAGATTGGTAAAAATAATAATTCCCGACCAGCCCCTTAATTATAAACTCCAATCCTGCCAGCCATTACGTATATACAGTACATATATTTACGTATCCTAATCACGTGTACTGTGTCATCGAACAAATTTTCTTGTTGATCAATCTAGCTCTGCACATCCATCTACCTGGCCGTCAATGGCTGACATCCAGAACCCCAACTCTAATGGCGAGGTTGTCGCGGCGCCGGAGCCGAGCCGGCACACGTTCTGGGCATGGAAGGAGAGGTTGGTCGCCATCATCCGCGGAAACCGAACGGCGCCGCCGACGCGGAGGATGCCGTGGTAGCGGTGCCCGTTGAGCGAAGCAGATACTGTTTCTTATGGTTCTGGGGCGTGGTCGCCTTCTTCTTGGCAATTGTCGCCGCGATTCTCCTGCAGGTCCACTTTCGGTCGACGGGCCTTGCCCATGTCGCCCTGGTTATTGTGGGCGTTATAGCTTTTTGTACTGCAGCATGTTTGGGGAGCTTTGTCATGAGTCTCGCTATAGGCTTCGCCGAGGAGGCTGATGAACAGGCACGAAGAGTCATATAGATCTACTCATCTAAATTCACTCCCCCATTGATGTATCGTGCATTATATCACAGCAAATAACATGTTCAATTTGTTGTCCAAGTCATTCCCAAATTTATTTCATGACACGCTGATCAAACAATCACCGAATTAACAGATACTTAGTTAAATACACATGTGAAAAATAAATGAATAAAACACCTCAAAAAGCTACATCCGAGACACCCAATAAAGATGCTAGATGCTTTCTCCTTGTATCAATTCATACGGCAAAAAGCTTGAGTTTTTGAACAATACCCACGCTGACAAATTCCACAAATTTACAAAGCAGAACAATGAACAGCAAAAATAAAAATGACAAAAAGAAGGAGAAGCCACAACCGATAGCCCGTATAAAAATGCAGGCCATGAAGAAACAACCTATAGCGAGCAAGCAAACTCTTCTTGCCACGTGAAGTAAGTCTAGAACACAAGAAATGTGGATTAGTTATCTCTCTCCTCATTTAACTCCTCTCCTTTAACACAGGCGAGTTCTAGATTGGAGGGTTTGGAGGATAATAAATGCTCATTAACTTGATTTTAGTCTCTTTAGTATTTGGATCCAAGCATGGGTGAGGCAAGCAAGTTTTAGTCCCACTACTTTTAGTCATGAGACTAAAACGTATCCAAGCACCCTCTGAGTTTGATATATGGAAAGCTAGGGATATGACATTGTGAAAGTGATCAAGAATTGAGTTTGAGGTTGAAACAAAAGTAGTCAAGGATCAAAGAGAAAAGGAAACACTCATGCACAAACCTCCTGCTGTTGGTGTTTATCTGCTCCTTTGGAATCATGGGTGTGGGCCTCTAGCTGGGCCTTAAGTCGTTGTGGACCTACTCGGTGGAGAATTCCCTCGTCATTTATAACAAGGATTATTTTGATATAGTCTACCCCTCTCCCCTAATTAAGATATTTACATTATTTAATAGTTTCCATTCGAATGTAAAATGCAAATTAGAGTTTCATAGAGCCCCCTCCCCATATTCATAAAAATGCATGTGTGCAAGGTGAGAAATGTATACAATAAAAGCTTACTTGGCGCAAAAATGTGTGTGTGACATGGTATAAATAATATCATGTGAGATATGTGCAAGATAGAACCGTGGATAGATATGAATGAAAAAGATAAAATAATAATGGTAACACACAAACTTACATCATAAATATAACAATATAAAATCACATAGTCTCGTACATACGATGATGTAAAGATTAGCGGTCATAACCAGACACTAGATAAAACGAGGGCTTGCCATCTAAAAATGCAAAAGATAAAACGAGGGCTTGCCTAAAAACAAATCATATAAGAAACTTGGGGTAAACTACTAGACCCCCCCCCCTTTCCCCCAACTTAGCATCAGGACACCATAAAGGATAAAAGAGGCATGTTATGTCCTAATATACCTACAGTTGCTAAGTTTTCATGTTGTATAATAATTAGATACAAAATATAGATTCATTTTTTAAATAGAGAGTTGTATTAATTAAGTAGAGAAAACATAGTTCGTACAATCATGCAAGGCCTCGCTCAACACGCGGGTTCGCACTATGCCTTGCATAACCCCACCACGCAACTCTCTACGCCCCAACTGGGCAAGACTATGAGCTAACCTATTGTCCCTTCTATCTACTTTGCAAACTCTAACTTCTCTGTTCCCTTTTATGGCTTGAAACTCCTTTGCAATTGCTCCAACCTCCGATCTATCAATAGACGAGAGGATGAGCGCCTTTGTCATCGAGCTGCAATCTGTCTCGATGATTAAGGGTAGATCCGTCCCCGACATTGCCTTTCGTAGTCCTTCTAGGCAAGCCATGGCTTCCGCGCAGTCTGCTCCATTGCACCGCGGTATATAATCCCAAGCTGAAAAGATAATTCTTCCATCATGATCTCGAATCACAGCTCCCCAGGCTCCACTCCTACTTTCCTCCAAAAAACTTCCATCAACATTGACCTTATCCATCCGAGCTCTGGCTTTTTCCATCCTTTTTCCTTTGTATTATCATGTTGTTGCACATATGGCAATTTAACCATCAGACTTTTCCCTTTTCGATCTATCTCAGAAGTTCCGTCCGCAATCAAGCAGAGGTTTACAAGGTAGTTTTGCAGAAAACGAGCAGAGTGAGAAATTTTCGCTTTACCTGTTGCGAAGATCGCGCCATTTCTATGGTGCCAAACACGCCACCAAAATAGCATTCATTTTGGAACAACCTATTAATAAACTAATAGAAGGTTAGTTTTTTTAGGGGTAACAAAAGTTTAGTTTAATGTCTTTATATCTTCGTTTCAGGGAATTGCATAAATTTCCATAAATCAGGACAATCCTAGAATATACAAAACAACATTTTGCACCAGAAGAGCACCAGGGCCAAAACTGGACGTGGAAGGGCTCTACAGACCACACATGCGCCCATGTGCCCTAGGCATAGGGCTCGTTTCTGGGATGTGTGGGTCCCACAAACATCACCTCCCTTCTGAACTTGTGCCCCTGGCTCATAAATATTCTGAAACCCTCCTTAGAGTTATCATGCAATTTTCCGCTACCACCACTTCACAATCTGAAACTAAAATCAATGTACAACACCACTTTGGTGCTCTACCGAACGGGGAAATCGTCGACTTCTTCATCAACATCGATCTCCACCGCATCCATGATGCACTCCGACATTCTCGCCACTATCAATAATCAGCCGCAGCCCAGGCATCCTCGGTCATTCGCATCCCCACCGACGCGCCTGCCCTCCTTGGACTACCACTACAAGAAATATGTCAACTAGTGACCTTCTGTCAGTGTCCCTGGAAGAATTGGTCATAGATCTATGACCATTTCAGACCAATTGGTCAAAAGCTGTTCGGGGGGCTCCAAACCCTAAACTATAACGACCATTTTGGTCAGAAAGGTCGCAATTTCCTTACACGAAATGGTCATAAAGCAGATAGCACTGGTCCGCTGCCTTATTTCTAGCTGATCATGACCAATATAGATGGTCATAACCTTGTAAATTGTGGTGCGTTGCTATGACTAGGCGCCACCTCATCAGTTTTGCCTATGTGTCATGTCCATGTGGCAGATTTTGCCCTAGGTTGTGAAGCAACCTATATTTCTGTCATTCCCAAAATTCCCAAAAAAATCTCATAAATTCTTTGGGTCATATCTTCGTCAAATATGTAAAAAACCTTCCTTGCGTAGTTCAAAAATAATTCAAAAATATTCATTTTCCAATTCTGTTCAGGAAAACACTTTGTGAAGGAAGTACCACTTTGGCATGTCCAAATGGTATCCATTTTCTACAGTGCTTTCCTCTACCCAAATAACCATCCTCCACCAAATGCCAGCTCAATCCATTCATTATTTTGAGCCCGGCTTCAACATTCGTATTTATGTCCAGTGTGGTACTTTGCAAAGCAAGTACCACCTAGGCTCCTCCTTTTGAGCTGAAAATTTGTGAAGACGGTCTTCTTAGTAATTGATCATCCTCAGCCAAAACTCACACCCATTAGCCATGTGCATTTCCCGTACCGCTAATCAAACACTTGGCTGCTTATTCATGTTTGAGCATCGATCGGTCTCCTCGTGAGAATCTTATGTTGTGATTTTCTTCCTAGCACCTACCTGGGGAGTGCCCAACCCACTAGACATGCCTAGGCAGCCCAGAACACATGGCAACGCCACGGTCACGCGGTGACCACGCGGCGGGCATGCGAGTTTACGCGCTCTAGAGTTGGGGCCCTCGGCCACCGTCCAAACCTCGACGTATCGCCACCAAACCATGTATTTATGATTAAATAGGTACTTATGTAACTAGAAATGATTTTTGGAAAAAATAAATAGCAAACTATGAGGCAGCTGCAGTTCAAATTTGGCCTGCTTCCTACTGAATCGGCGGGAATTTGTCTTTTTTACCAGAGGTGGATCAAAACTTTTAGACACCCAACCATTTTGTCAATTGTGCATTAAATATAGCCTAGTATTTTAGAAAATTGATTTGGTCCAATTTTGCAACAAATATATGGTAGGTCCTTCATAAAAAAACTCATTTCAGGCACTCGGAAAATGGAAAATGAATTTTCCATGCAAAGAAAATGAAAACTTCCTTAGGCAACATTGTTTGCCATTCCAAGATGCACCCTTTTGCACAATATGAGATCATTTGAACAAACTATGCCATGAATGTGGCCATAAGATTGATCATTTGGCTTGAAAGCCATGCATCTTCACGCATGATAGCTCATTTCTGAGAACACTTTTTTAAAATAATTTCTGTATTACAAGTTTATTATTTTTCCTGGAAACTTGGTCACATATAATGACACAATGCGAAGGTTTTCCAATTTTTTGATTTTTTTGAATTTTTTATGCCCGTTTCAAAATGCGGTCAAAACGGTGGGCTTGACCGTTCCTAGCTAGTGGTTGAATCTTGGAAAACTTTTGATGTTTCTCTGATTAAATATATACTTATGTACCTAGAAATGATTTTTGGAAAAAATAAAGAGCAAACTATGAGGCAGCTGCAGTTCAAATTTGACCCGCTTCCAACTGAATCGGCGGAAATTTGTCTTTTTCACCAGAGGTGGATAAAAACTTTTTACACCCAACCATTTGGTCAATTGTGCATTAAATATGGCCTAGTATTTTAGAAAAATGATTTGGTCCAATTTTGCAATAATTATTTGGTAGGTCCTTCACAAAAAAACCTCATTTGGGGCACTCGGAAAATGGAAAATGGCTCTTTTGTGCAATGAAAGTGAAAACTCCCTTAGGCAACATTGTTTGGAATTCCAAGATGCACCCTTGTGCACAATATAAGATCATTTGAACAAACTATGCCATGAATGTGGCCATAAGATTGATCATTTGGCTTGAAAGCCATGAATCTTCACGCATGATAGCTCGTTTCTGAGAACACTTTTTTAAAATAATTTCCGTATTACAAGTTTATTATTTTTCCTGGAAACTTGGCCACATACAATGACACAATGCGAAGGTTTTCCAATTTTTTGATTTTTTTTGAATTTTTTATGCCCGTTTCAAAATGCGGTCAAAACGGCGGGCTTGACCGTTCCTAGCTAGTGGTTGAATATTGGAATTTTTTGATGTTTATCTAATTAAATAGATACTTATGTACCTAGAAATGATTTTTGGAAAAAATAAATAGCAAACTACGAGGCAGCTACAATTCAAATTTGACCCGCTTCCACTGAATCGGCGGAAATTTGTCTTTTTCATCACAGGTGGATAAAAACTTTTGACACCCAACCATTTTGTCAATTATGCATTAAATATGGCCTAGTATTTTATAAAATTGATTTGGTCCAATTTTGCAACAAATATATGGTAGGTCCTTCACAAAAAAAACTCATTTCGGGCACTCGGAAAATGGAAAATGAATTTTCCGTGCAAAGAAATTGAAAACTCCCTTAGGCAACATTGTTTGGAATTCCAATATGCACCCTTGTGCACAATATGAGATCATTTGAACAAACTATGCCATGAATGTGGTCATAAGATTGATCATTTGGCTTGAAAGCCATGAATCTTCACGCATGATAGCTCGTTTCTGAGAACACTTTTTTAAAAGAATTGCCGTATTACAAGTTTATTATTTTTCCTGTAAACTTGGTCACATATAATGACACAATGCGATGGTTTTCCAATTTTTTGATTTTTTTTGAATTTCTTATGCCCGTTTCAAAATGCGGTCAAAACAGCGGGCTTGACCGTTCCTAGCTAGTGGTTGAATCTTGGAAAACATTTGATGTTTCTCTTATTAAATAGATACTTATGTACCTAGAAATGATTTTTGGAAAAAAATAGCAAACTATGAGGCAGCTACAGTTCAAATTTGACCCGCTTCCACCTGGATCAGCAGAAATCTGTATTTTTACCAGAGGTGGATAAAATCTTTTGACACCCAACTATTTTGTCATTTGTGCATTAAATATGGCCTAATAGTTTATAAAATTGATTTCATCCAATTTTGCAATAAATATATTGTAGGTCCTTCACAAAAAAAACTCATTTTGGGCACTCGAAAAACGGAAAATGTTTTTTTTTGCAAAAAACTCATTTCCGACGACACCTTTTTAAAGATATTTATCTTATTCCATGTTTTTTTTTTGAAAACTTGTTCAAATTTTGGTGACACAATGAGAAGGTTTTCCATTTGTTTTAGAATTTCTCAGATCAAAAAGTAGCTTAAATGATTTTAACACATTATTTTTAGTCAACTACGACCAATTTAGATGGTCATAAAATCGTACTGCATTCTGATTGGTCCGTGGACATATCACGCGGATCGTGCATCCAACACCGTCGGATGCTCGGGGATCCAACGGCTGTCCTCGACCCATCCACACCAACCCCGAAACCCTAGCTATGTCCTCCGGGTCAATTTCCATCCACCCCCGCCTCCTTTCTTTCCCTCGCTCCCCGATCCCCTCCCTTCCTCACCAGCGCAAACCCTAGCTCCTCTCGATCCCGTCCCCTTCCTCCCCGCCAGCTCCACCGATCCTCCCCTCGATCTCGTCGGTGGGGAGCGCCGCGGCGATTCCCCACCCCTCCCCTTCTCTCCCACGGCCGCGGTCGGATCCGCGCTTGTCCCTTCCAGATCGCAGCCGCCACCTCCTCCCTTCGAGATCGCGGCCGCCACCTCCCTCTGGCGGAGCTCCCCGCCACCCATGGCCTCCCCCACGACCTCCTCTCTCCCTTCCCCTCCCTCGCGCCGCCACCACCACCACTCCTTCCGAGCGCGTGCCGCCCATCGTCCCTCCTCTCCTCTCCTCCTATCGGGCCGCCCATTCATCCGAGTTGTTGCTGCTGGAAGGGGCGGGGGCGCAGTCGAGGAAGCAGCACCACCACCACCACCACAAGCTGGAGGTCTACACCGAGGTGCTGGCGCGCCTCCACGCCGCCGAGGAGCGCGCCCCCGGCTTCGACGACGACCTCTGGAGCCACTTCAACCGCCTCCCCGCACGGTAACGCGCCCTGCCCTCCCCCCGGTCCCTCCTGCTGACGGCTGCGACGCGGCGGTGCTGATGAGTGATGATTCTCGATTTTGGCGTTTCGGGTTTGTGTGCAGCTATGCGATGGATGTGAACGTGGAGAGGGCGGAGGACTGCTCACGCACAAGCGCCTCCTCGAGCTGGCCAAGGATCCGGCGCAGCGCCCGGCCTTCGCCGTCCGAGCCGTGCAGGTGACCCGTTCGTTCCTCCTTCCGACGGGCTTCTTCCCCTCGTGCTCGTGCTCTAGTTTAGGAATGCGATTCGGAGCGCCACTGATGTGATCGACCGCTGTAGATGACTCGAAATTCATCTGTCCGGACTTGTATTATATGGTCTGACTTATGTGCTGAGCATCCCTGGTTGGCTGGTCTCGGTGGGTTGGGGGTTCAGTTTTCCGCCCTTCAGATTTCCTTTTTATAATCATTCCATCCCATCTTAGATTGCCATTCAGCTATTAGTAACAGTCCATCATGATCCATATAGCTTGTGATCCTGACAAAGACAATACATCTACATTAGATAAGATCTTACTGTGATTGTGTCCAACTGTCCATAGTGGTTCTACGCACTGTCTACATTAAGAGCATATCCAGTAGGAGCCTAAAGGCTTGGATTATTTCATCAAATAACTCAGCTTGTACAATTTTTTGTCGTCCAAACATAGATCTAGAAGCTTGCTTTTAATTGCTTCAATGCTTCTTTATACCAAAATACATGGGCTTGCATAAAGATTTCACTTCATTCTGTTGCTGTGCCTGCTTCATGTTATCATCCCCGATTGACATACTTTAGAGATTCTAATTCATGTATGATGGTATCAAAGGGGATCATTGTACTCATAATAATAACTAGTGGAGTTGAGAGGTTTACTTTGCTCTGCATTCTAAAGCAACATATTTCTGATGCCCATATGTTACTTTGCTCTGCACAAAAATATCCTGTTAAATCATTGCATGTATTTCAGGTCTTTACAGTGGCATTGGATGGTCAATATTAGGTAAACTGCCTGGTTTGGGAGCACGTTTGGCTGCCTGGATGATGATGCTGCTGCTGTCAATTTACTCTTGATCGATTTCTGCCTTGACAGTGTAAGTACATCCATTGTTCGACTGTTTGCCGCGTTCATCAGCTATCCCATTTGGTTTGTTTCCTCCAATTAACTGCTGCTCCTGCTGCTGTTACAGCTGGCTTGGTGGCCTTGCGTGCATCTTCTCCACCAGCGTTCTCTTCCAAATCCTGGTAATTAAGCCTAATAACATGTTCACTCACTCACTTGCCTCTAAAATAAGCTCCCACTCCTTTTCTGAATTGAATCAGGTCTCTGAAATTTAAGCTTATAGAACCTACAGTGTCAATCAGGTCTCTGAAATTTAAGCTTATAGAACCTTGATATTTCTGGACTCGAATGTAAAACCTGCTTGATCCTAACTGCCATTGCCATGCACTACAGAGATGTATTTCTCTTGGATTTATGTCTACAGAAGCTGCATGTAGAATTCTGGTCTCTTACCTTTTTCATAGAAAGTAAAAGGGAAAAGGTTAATTTTATCTATTAACATGGCCATACTAGAAGGTTAATTTTTTTGAAACAGATATCAAGGGTAATTTGAGTTATTCGTCATCTCCAAAAGCTAAACTGTTGTAGTTCTGCTGACCAACCTGCGTGTTTAACTTCAGGTGTGAGGAGGAGCCTGTGGCTGAGACTGCATCAGCACAGATGCTGCAACCCATCACAGCGAGTTCCTCGGCCTCTGTTACGGCCGATGCAGCAGTAACTCAGGACACCATTCATGCCTCGCTGCCACTTCTACATTTTCTTTCTCTGTTCTAGTTACTTATGTGATTTATTCCTGGTACTTGTTGCTGCTGTATTCTGATTACTTGTTGGGACCGGTATTGAGAGATTTTGCTGGTTGCTTTGAGTACATTTAACTTGGAGTTCTCCAGTACTCCTAGATTTGCTACTCAAACAAATTTTGAGTACTTGCACTGGAAAGGATTGAAATACTCCTGGTACTTGCATAGGTTTAAAAATGACTTGCGTAGGTTTAAAAATACTCCTGGTACTTGTGATGAAACCAACAAGCAACTTGCTAACCTCTTTCAGTGTTCAATCATCTTTTCATTCTTAATAGTATCTCCTATTAGGTGATCTGATTAGGAAGTGTAAGTACAATGATCTGGTAGGTAATTGGGCTGCTTAAATATTTCCTCTGATTAGTAATTTAATTTACCAATAGGTACTGGCAGTAAAAGAAACTGACATCCAATCAGTCTCAGGGATTGAATGATTTAGTTACCACATTGTGTCAGTTAGTCTGCTCTTTGTTCCAACATGAATGATATATATTACTTAATCATGTGTAATTTTCTTTCCTTTTGCTATGTTGTAAGTGGATGTATAGTTTGCCAGTTTTTATCTCTGTTTAGATGGGTTTTAACCAAAGCTCCTGAGTACTCGCTTGCTTTGTTTTTTTAAGCAACTACAAATTGTATGGGCATTTGAAGTTGTGGCTTATAATTGATCAATATTGTTCTGTAACGTGCAGATGCTGATCAGGACAAAGAAGTCGGAGGAAGCATAGTTCTAACATTGCTGTCAACTGTCAAGTTTTGCATTAATGAAGCCCTTTATACTGCTCATGTTTCTTCGTGAAGCATAGTTCGTATGTGTGTATGATGTAGCAGAACTTGTGATTGTACACTTGTGGAGCAGAACTGGCTCATGTGATTGTACACTTGTGGAGCTTGTTATATGATTGTAAACTTGATGCGTATCACATTTGTATGTGTGTTATATGATGTAGCACTTTGATGGTTGATAATATTTGAAGTATTTCGTGTGTTTTCTGTGTGCCAATTTAAATACCAGGTATTTATTTGCGTGAAATAAAAAATGAAGAATATTGCCCTGACGGCTAGGACCCAGTACTAGAACCTGACAATGGGGACCCACTTGACTAGTGAACCCAATTTAGAAAAAAAGAAAAAAAATGAAATTGTTGAGACAAAAAGGCCATGGCCCAAAAATAAAAAGGCTGCAATGTTGGGCTTGGTCCATTTAGCTGACAAAAAATTCATAGAAAAAATATATATAAATGGGCTAAATTAATGGGCTCGGCCCATGTAAAACACCAAATTGGACCGTGCTGATTCTTGTGCCACATCAAATTGCCACGTTGGATGCCTACGTGGCCTGGGGAGGCAGCTAGTGACCAAAACAAAACAATAGGCATATTTTGGTCGTAAACGTCTACGACCTTCTCACAGAGAAGGTCGTTAATTTCAGTTTACGACTGTCAGCTTTTGACCATCTGTTTTTGGTCACAAAAAGGTCACAAATGAAAAATAATGACCATTCAGTGACCAATAGTCAAGGTCACAAGTTGACATATTTCTTGTAGTGTACGCGGGCGTCCACCAGAATCCTTCCGCAGCCAGGTGCCCTACGACCCTTACCAATGCCATCCATGGAGGACACCACACCCAACTAGTATTCGGTCAAATGCTTTTGAGGTTTTTAAAATTTTAATTATTGTTGTACTAGCTATATTTGCATGTTTTTTAAGGATGCATTGTGCTATTTTCCATAATTATTTTGAGTGTTACAGAACTAGAAAAAAAAGGTGAACATTTAGGGGATATGGTTGGATGGCCGACTCACATATCAGTGTCCGCCAAAAAATAGTGTGTCCGTTTTAGGGGACGGCGTTGGAGATGCTCTCAACATCTTAGGCGGAATATTAGCTATGATACGAAACATGTGTTTATCTAGTAGAATTATGTATGTATTGCCTAAATATAATATATATGATCAACATATGCTATGATTGTCATGAATGTTTACATATGCTTATATTTATCATGAATGTTTGATTGCTCAGTACACATAAATATGCTTATATTTATCATGAATGTTTAATTTCTCACTACACACAATGGAAAAGTGGTCTCAGCAAAAAGTAATTTCAATTACTTTTAGTAATATCTCCTTGTAGGCTAATATTAATACTTTCTGTTTGGCTGCAATATGTGCCACCGCGTATTGCACAGATTGTGCTAACTGATTGTAATCAATTACTTCAGGAAAAAAACTCTCGTTTCCTTTGGGGGGGAAATGGTCGCATAGGCATGTGATGCTTGAGAGAAAAAAAAACTAAATTTGGGAACGACTTTCCCAATAGGTAATTGCACACATTGTTTGCTGAGATATGATATATGCAATATACATCGATGGAAGCGGATCGGATTTAGAAGACTCTTGGTGCCTCTTCAGTCTCGTGAAGCAATGCTATGGCGAGATTCGCCCTAACTTTGACCAAACAACCCGCAATAAACAGAGCTAAACGCCCCAATAAACAGAGCTATAGCCCCCACAACAATCATTGTGACACGCGTAGGGTCCATCGGCCAATAGTCTTGGATACCCAGGAGAATTATAGCGGCAAATGCAGTGAAGTAGCCGATCACCTCACACGAGCATAAGATCCACCATCTGCTTCGCTCCACGGGCTCCGCTACTGCGACGTCCTCCGGGCCGGCACAGGGGATGTTAGGGTTTCCATTGATGATTGTGTTTGACCTTTCGTTCCATGCCCAGTACGCATGCCGGCTAGGCTTTGGCGCCACGATGAGGCCACCATTAGGATTGGGGTTCTCGATGTCCACCACGGCGACTCCACAATTAGATTTGGGGTTCTCGAGGTCCGCCATTGATAGAACGGTGCCGAGAGCTTGATCGGTCGATGCGGTTGATAGATCGGTTGATAGAAGAGTAGTTGAAGCGAACACGCACATATATGTATACGGAGAGGCCGGCCCGCGTGGGAAGTTTTCTTTTTTGCGTCGACGGTTCTAGGCAGGGTGGTTTGACTACATCTCCTTCACGTACGTCCGTCTAATTAACCAATACTACTTGATATTCTAACGTACAATCATAAGAAATCTACTAGGATGTTTGGATAATGCGATTATAGAGAATCAGATCTTTATAAACGTGACTTCGGTCGTAACCACCTAAAAACACGTTTGGATTACTTAATAATAAAGTATGGATAAGTACAACCGAGTTTGCTAAAAGGTCAAAATAAAACTACTAACCTTGAGACACTTATTTTAAGATGGAGAGAGTAGCTTTTTTAACATCTACTTAAAAACGAGTTCTATGTATACCGTCTCGTTCTCTCTAAAAAAACGGTCGCGTTGTGTCGCGTCGTCCAATACCTCGCACGACCTATTTGGATCGACTGGCATCAACGAGTTTGGTTATGTGTCATCTTCATCATACATGCTGGTGGTCACGGCGATTGCCACCGGCGCGGTGCCACCAACACTGGGGCCGTGGCAAAGGTGACATCGAGCTTGTTGGCATCGATGAGGTGACCCGGACGTCGGCTGCCGACAGGCTGGTACCTGGCGGCAACGAACTACGGAAAGAGTTGGCTCGCAACGCCCGTGCTCGACATCACCATGCGCAGCTTAGCCGCGGCCAGAACCGCCTCTGCCAGCGTCCTGCTCTATACGGTGTGTCCTCGCCCTTGCACATGCGTCGCTACCACCGCTGTTTCCGCATGCTGCATGCGCATCGTGCGGGCGTGCTGCATGCGCATCGTGTCCAGTCCACGCAAGGCTTCCGGCTCCATGGCCTGTGCTCCCGTGCTGGGGCTCGTGACTAGCGTCGACATGGAAGCAATTGTTGTGCTTCAACTATGGTCCATTGCACTCGTATGTTCATACTACAAACCTCGTCCTCACAAGGCAGCACCATGATGTTGGGCTAAGTCCCTCCACATGGAGGTGTGCTGGCAGCCCAACATCAGCCCATAATAAGTCCAACACATGTCAGCCGTTGATCTTCGCTGCATCCAACGGTTGAGAGTGCTTACAAGGGAAGTGAAGCAAGGAGAAAACCCTAGCCACTCCACCCCTGCTGGTGGCGGCTGCCATTCGTGAGAGTGTGAGAGAGAACACACAAGAGAAACCACAACCCGAGAGAGAGGAAGAAGAAGAAGAAGCAGAGGTTCTGTCCAGATTTGCTGCATCTGACTAGACAGTGTTCAAGATGGTGGTTGGAGGCTCAAACGTGCTTGGATCGACCCCAAACTTGGTGAGCTCATTCCTTACTTTGAGTACTTTGATCTGGTTAGCTGGTTTGAGAATTGGGTCAGTGGAGCATCAGATTTGAGAGTGGTTTTGTCAGCTCTGACTGCTGCAGTTTCAGAACAGAGTAGTTTTGGGAGACGAACAGTTTGGGTAGGTAAACAATGTCGGATTGAGCTGAAATTTTGAGGGGATCTCAAGAACTCGTGTGTCTACTTGGCTGCCAAATTTGATGCTGTTTGGTTTAGCGGTTTAAGAGCAGTTTGCAGAACACCGAAGAGTACAGAAGCTGTGTAAACTCTGCTTTGCTGAAATCTTGCCTTTTGTGGTTGTTGTTGCTGTTGCCGGTTGGCAACGTGGAGAGTGTGTTGTAAATCTCTCTAGAGGTTCTAGATAAGACTTTGTACTCATCATTCTCATAGTTAAGTTGCGTGGTCGGTCCATAGCCGTGGTTTTTACTCCTCAAGTTGAGGAGGGCTTTCCACGTTAAATCCTGTGTCACATGTGCATGTTGTTTGTGTTATTCCGCTGCTTGTTGGTTGAATCTGTCCTTAAAGTTCATCACAAGTGGAGGGGGCTGTGTAGTGTGCATATTTGCCGTGTTGGTGAATTTGTGCAGCGCATTGTTGCTGTCGAGCCCCAACAAAGTGGCATCAGAGCCTTGGTTTGCTTGTGCAAAATGCTGAGTTTCTTGTGGTGAAAGATGGAAGTGAATACCAGCAGGATGATATCTTTGAATGGTACAAATTATCAAGCATGGAAGGGCAAGATGGAGGACTTGTTGTATGTGAAAGAATACTAGAAGCCAGTGTTCTCCACTGAGATGCCGGAGGGCATTGAGGAAGGTCAGTGGAAGGTACTTCATCGCCAAGCTTGTGGGTTTATTCAGCAATGGGTCGATGACAAGTTTTGAACCATATCATTGATTAGACACATGCACGCACCTTATGGCAGAAATTGGAAGAGTTGTTTGCCCGAAAAGAAGGTACAAACAAGATGTTCTTGATCAAACAATTGATGTGCTTGAGGTACAAAGAGGGCATTCTAATTGCAGATCATGTGAATACATTCCAAGGCATTATAAATCAGTTTTCTTCAATGGGAATAACATTTGAAGATGAAGTGAGAGCTTTGCTGCTACTAGGCTCATTACCGGACAGCTGGGAGACCTTTAAGGTCACTGTTTGCAATTCAACACCTAATGGAGTTGTCACTTGGAATCTTGTGAAAACCAGGGTACTAAATGAAGAGTCCAGAAATGTGGTTGAAGCTAGTTCTTCCTCACATTCAGTGGTGCTGGTCACTCAGTCCAGGGGGAGAAGCAAGAGTAGAGGTCCAGGTAAAGGGGCAGAAAGAGGTAGGAGCAAATCAAAAAGTAAGTATGCTGATTATGAGTGCCATCACTGCCATTAGAAGGGCCACATTAAGTGGCAATGTGACAAGTGGAAGAAAGACAAAAAGAAAAAGGAGAAGCAAGATCAGAAGCAAGTTGACAGTGATAGTGACATAGAGGGCAACCGAGTTACTGTAGTAGAAGAGGACATCATGCTTGTTATGCATGAAGAAAATGAGGGCAGATTTGGTTCCACTATTGAGGAGAGGATCACTGTTGTTTCTGATGAAACCGTCAACCTTGTGGATGGTGACGAGATGATTTGGATACCGGACACCGGTGATACCATTCATGCTACATCTCGCAGAGAGCTCTTCACTAACTATATATCAGGTGATTTTGGTGTTGTGAAGATGGGGAACAATGATAGAGCAACCATCATTGGAAAAGGAGATGTGCATTTGGAGACCGCAAATGGTACAAGGTTAGTCCTCAAATCTGTGAGGCATGTTGAGGCACTTCGTCTCAATATTATCTCAGTTGGTTTGCTTGATGGAGATGATTACTTGAGCAGTTTTGGAAAAGGGCAGTACAAGCTCACCAAAGGCAACATGATTGTTGCAAGAGGTAAAATTGTCTCAGTGTTGTATCATGTTCATGCTAAGCTCTTTAGTGCTTCTGTCAATGCACTAGAGAAGGATGATCATTATGCTCTATGGCACAAGAGATTTGGGCACATGAGTGAGAAGGGGATGACAGTTCTAGTGAAGAAAAAATTGTTGAAGGGTGTGAAAGGAGTTCACATCAAGAAATGTTCAGATTGTCTAGCAGGGAAGCAACACCAAGTTTCCTTCAAAACTCTACCTCCTCACAAGAAGCCTGAGAAGCTGGACTTGATACATTCCGATGTTTGCAAAATGTCGGTAAGATCTCTTGGTGGTGCTAAGTACTTTGTGACCTTTATTGATGACTTTTCCAGGAAAGTTTGGGCCTTCACTTTGAGGACCAAAGATCAAGTACTAGATGTATTCAAGCAATTCCAAGCCTCGGTTGTGAGAGAAACTGAGAAGAAGATCAAGTGCATTTGCACTAATAATGAAGGAGAGTACATTGGCCCATTTGATGCATATTGCAAGCAGCAAGGTATTAGGCATCAATTTACTCCCTCGAAGACACCACAGCTGAATGGTCTTGCTGAGAGGATGAACAAGACAATTGTGGAGAGAGTTAGATGCTTGTTGTCAAGTGCAAAGCTACGTAATCACTTTTGGGGTGAGGCTTTAATGACTGCAGTTTATCTTATTAATCTCTCACCAAATTATCCTTTGCAGGGAGATGTTCCTAATAGGGTCTGGTATGACAAGGACGTCTCATATGACCACCTGAAGGTTTTTGGGTGCAAGACCTTTGTTCATATTCCTCAAGATGAAAGGTCAAAGCTTGATTCGAAGACACGACAATGTATCTTTCTTGGCTATGGTGGTGATGATTTTGGCTACAAGCTGTTTGACCCTAGCAAGGAAAGTTGTGAGAAGCCGTGATGTTGTGTTTGTTGAAGACCAAACAATTGAGGATATTATGAAGACAAAGGGGCAGGTTCCTCCTGAGCAGCAGCAAGACATGATTGATTCTGACCCAGTTCCTGCGGCTCCAACTCCTGTGCAAGTTGAAGCAGATGCAGAAGATGTACAAGATGATGTACATGGTGGTGCAGGTGAAGAAGAAGATGCTCCCCAGCAGCAGCAAGAGTATGATGCTGAAGTTGATGATCCGGATCAGCAGGAAGCACCAGCACCAGAAAGTCCACCAGCTGCTCCACTCAGAAGATCCAACAGGGGTCGAATTCCTTCCAGCAGGTATCCCTCAGATCAATACATGGTGTTATTATCTGACGGTTCAGAACCTGAATGCTTTGCTGATGCAATGGAAGATGAGCACAAGAAGGAGTGGAAAAAGGTTGTGCAAGAAGAGATGGATTCCTTGCATAAGAATCATACTTATGAGTTGGTGAAGTTGCCCAAGGGCAAGAAAATTTTGAAGAACAAGTGGGTCCACAGAATCAAGCAAGAAGAGTACACATCACATCCAAGGTACAAGGCCAGGCTAGTTGTAAAAGGATTCGGCCAGAGAAAAGGCATTGACTATGATGAGATCTTTTCTCCGGTTGTGAAGATGACATCCATAAGAGTAATCCTTGGCATGGCAGCAAGTCTCAACTTGGAGGTTGAGCAAATGGATGTGAAGACTGCATTCCTTCATGGTGAGTTGGAGGAAGAAATATACATGGAGCAACCTGAGGGGTTTCTTGTGAAAGGCAAAGAAGACTATGTCTAAGTTGAAGAAGGAGCTGAGTAAATGTTTTGCTATGAAAGACTTAGGTCCAGCAAAGAACATTCTCGGAATGAGAATTGAGCGAGACAGAAATTGCAACAAGTTGTACTTGTCTCAAGAGAAGTATATTGAGAAGATACTTCAGAAGTTCAGGGTGGAAAATGCTAAAGTTGTGAGTTGTCCACTAGCAGCCCATTTCAAGTTGAGCAGAAAACAATGTCCTACCATTGATGAGCATAAAAAGGAAATGCATCATGTTCCTTATGCTTCAGCGGTTGGGAGTTTGATGTATGCTATTGTGTGTACAAGGCCTAACATTGCTCACGCAGTTAGTACTGTGAGCAGATTTATGTCTAATCCAGGAAGACCTCATTGGGAAGCCGTGAAGTGGATTTTGAGATATCTTCGGGGCAGCACAAATCTAAAACTTTGCTTTGGTGGTGGTGAGGCCAAGCTGATTGCTTTTTCAGGTTCTGACATGGTTGGGGATGTTGACAGAAGGAAGTCTACTTCAGGTTACTTGGTTACCTATGCAGGGGGAGCGATGTCATGGCAAAGTAGGCTGCAAAAGTGTGTGGCACTGAATACAACTGAAGCTGAATTCATTGCGGTAACGGAGGCGAGCAAAGAGCTATTGTGGCTGAAACGGTTGGCTTCTGAGCTTGGTTTTAAGCAAGATAAGTATGTGTTGTTTTGTGACAACCAAAGTGCTACCCACTTGAGTAAGAATGACAGCTTTCATTCAAGGTCTAATCATATAGAACTCCGCTATCATTGGATTCGAGATGTGTTGTATTCCAAGAAAATGCAACTTGAGAAGGTTCACAGCGATGACAATGGGGCTGATATGTTGACTAAAGTGGTGACAAGGAAGAAACTTGAAGTATGTTGTCGGCTCACTGGCATGGCTTCCAGAAGGCAGTGAGACCCTCCATGATGTCGGGAGGGGGAGTTTGTCGGGCTAAGTCCCTCCACATGGAGGTGTGTTGACAGCCCAACATCAGCCCATAAGTCTAACACATGTCAGCCGTTGATCTTCGCTGCATCCAACGGTTGAGAGTGCTTCCAAGGGAAGTGAAGCAAGGAGAAAACCCTAGCCACTCCACCCCTGCTGGTGGCGGCTGCCATTTGTGAGAGTGTGAGAGAGAACACACAAGAGAAACCACAACCCGAGAGAGAGGAAGAAGAAGAAGAAGCAGAGGTTCTGTCCAAATTTGCTGCATCTGACTAGACAGTGTTCAAGCTGGTGGTTGGAGGCTCAAACGTGCTTGGATCGACCCCCAACTTGGTGAGCTCATTCCTTACTTTGAGTACTTCGATCTGGTTAGCTAGTTTGAGAATTGGATCAGTGGAGCATCAGATTTGAGAGTGGTTTTGTTAGCTCTGACTACTGCAGTTTCAGAACAGAGTAGTTTTGGGAGACGAGCAGTTTGGGTAGGCAAACGATGTCGGATTGAGCTGAAATTTTGAGGGGATCTCAAGAACTCGTGTTTCTACTTGTCTGCCAAATTTGGTGCTGTTTCGTTTAGCGGTTTAAGAGCAGTTTGCAAAACACTGAAGGGTATAGAAGTTGTGTAAACTCTGCTTTGCTGAAATCTTACCTTTTGTGGTGGTTGTTGTTGTTGTTGCCGGTTGGCAACGTGGAGAGTGTGTTGTAAATCTCTCTAGAGGTTCTAGATAAGACTTTGTACTCATCATTCTCATAGTGAAGTTGCGTGGACCGGTTGTCGGCGTTCTAGGAATGGGGGTCCCCAGACTTGCTTGCCTGCGGCCCACGGCGTGGCTGTGCTAGCAGGCATGTACGGCCCATCTTCATCAATAAGGCATTCAAGACCCTCGCGAGGGGCCAAACCTCGTGAGGTGGATGACACAAGACCTCCTCCGGAGCGGCCTCACCAGGTTGGCTGGCGAGGAGCAGAGAGATCAAGGCAGGGTAAACCTCGCGAGGTTCTCGTGACGTGAGCCATGACGATCGAGACCAGGCGGGCGCCTGCGCGCGCAGTGTCCTTATTTCCCCTTTGGTGCTAAGGGAGCGAGCGCAAGCGCAGAGTACCGAGGCGTCAAGCAAAGGTTTCCATGTCGGTGCAACAAGACCAAGACCAGCAGGACGGCAAGACGGAGGTCACCATGGAGCCCAAGGTGGCGTCACCACCAGAGCCTTTTGCAGGCGAAGACCGCTTTTGTCAGGATAAACTGTACTAGCTGTCCGCTTTCAAATTGGCCGTTGTTGGCTCCCTTCCCGCTCAATATTTGGGAAGAGGACCAGGGCCTATATAAATAGGACTAGCCACCACCGTAGGGGGCATCGGATCTTGAGCCAACCCTTAGCCGCACACCGAGCACAAGAACACCTCATCCTAAGGAGGCTGTTCTTCCCCTTGTACTGTTCATCATCAGCCCAAGAGGCAATCCATCACCACCACACTAGAGTAGGGTATTACACCACAACGGTGGCCCGAACCAGTATAAATCTTGAGTCTTTTGTGTTGTGAGTTTGTCGAGTTCGTCCGCGAGATCTTAGCAAGTTAGGGCGTGGATCGGTAGGGGGGAAGGAACTTCGCGCGCACCCCAGAGTTCGAACCTTAAGGGTTTTGCCAGTACCCGTGATCCGACATTTGGCGTGCCAGGTAGGGGTGCGCCGAAACTTCCCATCCGTCGCTCCGCGTCCCGTTGCTTCATCGTCATCATGGCGGACGCACGGTGTGCCCGCGCCGAGCGTCGGGATGCCCTCGCCACCCGCATCGCTCAGACAGCCCCTGTCGGTGGGCCACCCCGTCGTTCCCCGTCGCCTGCCGCCAACGCCGCCACCGGCCCGGTGGGGAACGAGCAGCAAGCGTCCTCGCTGCACCCCTCGGTGCGGCAGGACGGTCGCACCGCCACTCCATCGCCGACTCCCGCTGGTTCGTCGTCTCACGCTCGTCGCGCTCCCATGGACGCATGGGCTGCACTCCTCATGGCGCACGTGCTCCTGCGCTACCGTCCGGTCGACGACCTCTACGAGGACTGGCTCGACCGCATCGCCGAGCTTGTCAGCGCCGCAGGGGGCTCCCCTGCGCCGTCCCTCTCACTGCCTCGCCCTCCGCCAGCTACGGGCGACATAGCTCACGAAGAACCTCCACCACCTCTGCACCAATACGGCGCCCTAGCGCCAAGGCGTGCGGCTCCACGGCGCGACCCACCGCGTCTGGCGCCCGCGCGTGAAGAAAGAAGCTGTCAAGAAGTCCCTCGACCGCAAGAAAACGCTCCGCCACCCCTCGCAGCGCCGCGTCAGGATCGTTTGCTGCAGCAAGGCCCCGCGCCGCTTGCCGTAGCAGCGCGCGGGCGCCAAGACCAAGATCCGCCTCCAAGGCAGGCCTCGGTGACCACGGCCGGCTGCCGCGCCTTCACCCCCGAGCTGCGTAGCGTCGCCAGGCCGGGCAAGTTCAAGCCAGATCTGCCTCCTCGCTACGACGGCACCCCCGACCCCGCGGAGTTCTTGCAGCTCTACGAGCTGAGCATTGAGGCGGCCAACGGTGACGAGAAGTTCATGCCGAACTTGTTCCCCATGGCTCTCAAGGATGGCACCCGCTCCTGGCTCCTGAATCTGCCCCCAGGCTCGATCTCCTCCTAGGACGAGATGTGCAACCGTTTCGTTGCCAACTTCCAGGGCACTCGCACCCGCCCGCCGACCGCGGGTGACCTGCGCCGCGTCAAGCAACAACCAGGAGAGACCCTCTAGAAGTACATCCAGCGCTTCAACAATGTCCGCCTCAAGATCCCCAAGGTGACGGACGAGGCCATCATCTCCGCGTTCTCTGATGGCGTCCGCGACATCAAGATGAAGGAGGAGCTCGCTATCCACGAGGAGTTGTGCACATCCCTGGAGCTGTTCAACCTGGAGACCAAGTGCGCAAGAGCTGAGGAGGGGCGCCTCTCCCTCCTCGAGCCCCCAGCTGCGGACCCGGCGGAGAAGAAAGCCAAGGCCAAGGACGTGAAGCGTAAGGGAGCAGCCATGCTCGCGGCGGAACCAGACACCAAGCGCGGCAGAGATCAGCCCAAGTCGTCCAAGAGCAACCGACCGTTCTACGCCTTCCATAACCTGCATACCCACAACACCAGCGACTGTCAAGAGCTTAGAGCCATTCGAGAAGGACGCTTCGGTCGACGCCCCGAGCGCAACGATCGAGGCTACGGCTGAGGAGGAGGACGTGGTGGCGGACGCTAGGACGACCGTGGCCCGCGCCAGGAGTGGCGCGACCGGCCTCGTGAGGACCGCTAGTAGGATCAGCCTCGCGAGGGCGCCTGGAGGGACCAGCCTCGTGAGGTTCGTCCTCAGGGCAACGCCGGTCTTCCCCCACCGCCAAGAAGGAATGACGACCACCATCAAGATGAGGGGGCTGGGGACTTCCAGGAGCCGCACGCTATCGCCTGCATCTTGGGCAGAGCTCAGGCCCCAGCCTCGCAGCGTATCTTCAAACAGTTTGCTCGTGAAGTGAATGCAGTCCTCCCCAAGCTTGAGGCCACACGCCCGCTCAGGTGGTCCAAGTGCGCCATCACCTTCAGTTCTGCGGATCAGCTCAAGTGTGCGGCCACCGCAGGCGCCCTCCCGATGCTTTGCTCCCCGGTCATCAACAACATGCAAGTTACCAAGACCCTCATCGACGGCGGCGCAGGACTCAACGTCCTGTCCGTCGACACATTCGACAACCTCCAAGTGTCGTATGATCAGCTTCAGCCCACGAAGCCTTTCTCAGGAGTGACCGACGGCTCCACCACACCGATAGGGCAGGTCCGCCTTCCCGTCACCTTCCGAGAATGCAAGAACTACCGCACCGAACTCATTGACTTCGACGCCGCGCACATCCGTCTGCCGTACAACGCCATCCTCGGGTATCCAGCCCTGGCCAAGTTCATGGCGGTGACGCGTCATGGCTACAATGTCCTCAAGATGCCGGGAAGCGGCGGAATCATCATGGTCCCATGCAAGAAAGAGATGCGGTGTGCTTCCTTGAGCATGCCTTTCAAGCTGCAGCAATCGACGACCCCGACAGCAAGGGCGAGTGCCCTCCTGAGGCCACTCCCAAGAAGAAGAAGCAGTTGCGCCGTGCAGGACCTCAGGAGGGTGGCGTCGCAACTGGAACCTCGTCAGGATCAGCGCCCGCACCAGGGGCGCCTCCCTCCATCGCATAGGAAGGCGCGCCCGGCGCCCTCCTCGGGCAGGGTTCGAGGGCTCTCTTCTGTAGGGCCTGAGACCTTGCCAGCATCACGAGGGAGGCGCTCGGGCACCACTTGGAGGCGTGCTTCACGGCACGTTTCCCTCAGGAGAACACAGGGCAAGGAGCGCCCACCGCTCAGGAGTTCATCACCAGGACCACTCAGGAACTGCAAGAGGCAAGGGCCATGCGCGGCGACCGCGCTCACGAAATGCAGCTCCCCATCCAGGCGAGGATGCTGGGCTACGCGTCTGCATCGACGTCCCAGGGCTCAACAGGGCCGCATCCCAGGAGCCCTTCTGGCCTTCGCGCGTGGGCCGCTGCGAGGGTCCACCGCACAGCTACGTTCGCATGCCTTTTGGCCTGCCGAGCGCATCGACCGCCTATCAGTGCAAACTGCGGAGCATCCTGGCGGCTCAGGAGGCCAGGCACCACACTGTGCTGATGGAGATGGAGACGGTCCTCAGGGAACCACCAGGACCCCCAGAGCCTCCCAAGGCTCGGGGCCCCGGTGGGTCGTGAGGGGAAATTCCTTCACCGCGTACCTTCAGCTGCCCCGACACCCCTTCATCGACAGAACCAGGTGACATTTTGCAAGTTTATTTAGCTGGGAGCGCCCCTCGGGCTGCATCATTCCCAGGCCGCGTGGGTCCGTCCCTGTGGCATGTATCCCTTTTTTCTTATGTCTTTAGCTTACCTCGCTGGGGGCGCCCCTCGGGTTGCATCATCCCCAAGCCGCTCGGGCCGGACCCGGTGGCATGTATCTTCCCTGCATTTAATTAAGCCAGTATGCTTCCCATAATTAACCTATCTATGACTATCACCTACTTGACTCTCGCCTCCCACGGGGGCTACTCACGTTGGCACGGCGCTTGTGCACGGGTCCGTCCCTGCAACGTCGACGAATCTGAGCGGCCGTGCTCTGGCTCGCGGCACGCCCCGCTCACGTCACCTCACCAGGCCCTTAGTGCCTTCGTCTCCTCACGAAGCAACCGGCGGCAGACTGACAACCATAATGGCAAACCGTGTTTCTCCTTGTGCTGACTCGCAGGAATCTCATTAGAACGACAGCAGGCGGCACCGCGAGCTCTCTCTTCTCCCATGCAATCCGCTTGCACGTTAAAAGGGGGGATCCTGAGCATCGCGACTCAGGAGCTCCTACTGGCTCTCCAGCCCTCACCCCCTGGCCTTGACCACGGCACGTGGCCTGGCATACCAGCGGCGGCTGAGCTCGCTCGAGGGCCGGGACCTGAGGACGTAGAGCATAAAGGAGAACGTGGAAAAGAGGGGAAGGCTCGCATGGGCCTGGCCTAGCTACGCATTAACACGGTGCATCGCAAGCAATCGACCTCAGACCGCCAAGATAAGTCTCGCGCTCAAATCGGCTAATCGTTGGAGCCTAGGGGTCACACTCGCCACAGCCCTGTTGCGGCAACGTCGCCTCCCTTTCTTACCTTACCACAGCTGCTTGAACGCTAAAGGGGACCTCCTGAGCATCGCGCCTCAGGGGCTCTTACTGGACCTCAGGCCGCTCACCTCCTGGCCTTGACCACGGCACGCGACCTGGCATACCAGCGATGGCTGCAGCTTGGCTGGGGACCGGGACCTGTCAGCGTAGAGCAACAAGCCGTCGCAAGGTTGGAAAGGGGAGACCGAGCCTAAACAGGACATGCATTCGCAATTCTTCATAACAAGGATAGTATCAACAAAAGACATTACAGACCCTTTACACGCCCCCGCGGGGTACTCCTTGATTCCTCGCAGGGAACAAAAGACGAGAACTTAGGGGAATCCTATCTACATCCTCCCGTGGCTGACGCCATCATCAACAGTGGGCCGTGGGAGGACGGCGCCAACCCCATCCAGATCAGCGACGGCGGCGGCTGGATGCCGCAGCCCTGCTTCGGGCGCGGCGAGAGCTCAGGGGCACGTAGCTGTCGTCGCTCGTCTCCGGAGTCTCGTAGAGCTCAGGAGAACCGCTGGACGCCCAAGAGTCGCTGCTGCTGGAGGAGCCGCAGGCCGGTCGCGCACCGTCCTGGCACTCCCCTTCAGGGCAGCACTCCAGGCGACAACCCTCCGCATCGAAGACCTTGAAGAACATCGTGGAGGCGCCGTCATAGTCGAAGTGGATCACGAGGGCGCCCTCAGCACGGCAAACCCGCGCAACCTCACCCCAGACGCGGGTCATGAAGATCTTGCCGGAGGAGACCACTTCGACCTCTGCTCCGATCGCAGGGGCGTTGCAGTCAGCATGCCGTAACCAGAGCTCGAGGGGTCCCCTCGGCGGCATCACGTCGGAGAAGAACCGCGGGAAGCAGATCCAGGGACTTGTCAAGTCAGGCAGTTCCTGAGGCAGCGTGGGGAAGCGGAGACGCCCACGTCCAATCAACCGCCACGCGTCGACCAAGGCCCCAGGCTTTTGGAGCTCGCGACGCACCGTACTTGACCTTTGGCTTCGCCTCGAAGCCAAGCCCGAGCGCCTTGGGCCCGGGGGCTACTGTCGGTGTTCTGGGAACGGGGGTCCCCAGACTTGCCTACCTGCGGCCCATGGCGTGGCTGTGCTAGCAGGCCAGCACGTCCCATCTTCATCAACAAGGCATTCAAGACCCTCGCGAGGGACCAAGCCTCGCGAGGCGGATGACACAAGACCTCCTCAGGAGCGGCCTCACCAGGTTGGCTCGCGAGGAGCGGAGAGATCAAGGCAGGGTAAACCTCGCGAGGTTCTCGTGACGTGAGCCATGACGATCGAGACCAGGCGGGCGCCAGGCGGCGCCAGCACGCGCAGTGTCCTTGTTTCCCCTTTGGTGCTAAGGGAGAAAGCGCAGGCGCAGAGTACCGAGGCATCAAGCAAAGGTTTCCATATCGGTGCAACGAGACCAAGACCAGCAGGACGGCAAGGCGGAGGTCACCATGGAGCCCAAAGCGGCGTCACCACCAGAGCCTTTTGCACGCGAAGACCGCTTTTGTCAGGATAAGCTGTACTAGTTGTCCCCTTTCAAATTGGCCGTTGTTGGCTCCCTTCCCGCTCAATATTTGGGAAGAGGACCAGGGCCTATATAAATAGGACTAGCCACCACAGTAGGGGGCATCGGATCTTGAGCCAACCCTTAGCCGCACACCAAGCACAAGAACACCTCATCCTCAGGAGGCTGTTCTTCCCCTTGTACTGTTCATCATCAGCCCAAGAGGCAATCCACCACCACCACACTAGAGTAGGGTATTACACAACAACGGTGGCCCGAACCAGTATAAATCTTGTGTCTTTTGTGTTGTGAGTTCGTCGAGTTCGTCCGCGAGATCTTAGCAAGCTAGGGCGTGGATCGGTAGGGGGGAGGAACTTCACGCGCACCCCAGAGTTCGAACCTTAAGGGTTTTGCCGGAACCCGTGATCCGACACCGGTCGGTCCACAGCCGTGGTTTTTACTCCTTAAGTTGAGGAGGTTTTTCCACGTTAAATCCTGTGTCACATGTGCATGTTGTTTGTGTTATTCCGCTGCTTACTTGTTGGTTGAAGCTGTCCTCAAAGTTCATCACAAGTGGAGGGGGCTGTGTAGTGTGCATGTTTGCCGTGTTGGTGAATTTGCGCAGTGCATTGTTGTTGTCCAGCCCCAACACATGAGCGCACTAGCAGAGGAGAGCCTGCATGCATGTCACGCAGCAGAGAACGGAGACGCGAGAAACATGCAGGAGGCCACTAGCAGAGAGTATTTTCTATATTTTTCTCTATCCAAACTAACAAAAACTAGTTTCACTAAAAATCCTCTAAAAACCAATTTTCTAACCAAATGATAACGTCCACATGTGTGGCATATTTGCACTTCGCCCACACGCGTTGATCCATGTTATACTGTTTTGCACGAACCTAAAGGAATCTTTTAGAATTTCAGTGCCACGCGGGCATCATCGTGTATGTGGGCGTTGGAGACCCGCAACATGCGCAGTTGCCAACTGCGCCGTGTGGGCGAACCAGTTTCTGCCCACACAGTCATCACCTACTCCAGGCGCATGTGGGCGAACTGCTTTTCGCTCACACGACGCTCATACGTTGTTAAATGGCAACTGCAGTCGCACGTACGTGGCAACTAGATAAACACACATGGCACCTATGATTCATTTCTAGATGGCATTGCAGTTGCGCATACGTGGCAACCAGATAAACACACATGACAACTGTGATTAACCATACATGGCAACTATGATTGGACCACACATGGCAACTATCATCCGGATAACTAAAGTGTCAACCCGGGGATAACTATAGTTAACAAAATAGGGAGAGTTGATGCTTTTACAATTAGATTTGCCATCCCGATAACTAAAGTTGCCATCCCAGGGGTAACTAACGTGTCTTCCCGCGGTAACTAACGTAGATGTGCCAGGATGTGTGGACAGATTTGCTTCATGCCACTCGCGCGGGATGGGGATGAGTAATAGTTGTTGGGCGTGTGGCACGAAATAGTTGCGCCCACACGTGTGGGCATTTCTCATATTCTCCCAAACATAACCGTGTGGGTTGCCTCCTGATTATGCCACATAGGACGTGTGGGCGCATGTCTAAGATGCCACACGTGTGGTGAACATCGGGACCCATTTTCTAAGATCTCACGTCTAATTCTTTGTATCGAAATACCACAAAAGGACCGACTAGATGCAAGTTTATTGTTGCATTAAATGTGCAAAATTTTAAAAAGTATGTGGATATTCTAAATTCTAAAAAATTCAAATTCATGAACCATTTTACAATTGATAATCATTTTAAAATTCTTTGATATTCTTTTCATTTGTGATATTTTTTGATACATGACCTCTTTTTATAAAATTGTGAACATCTTTTACATTTGTAGGCATTTTATGAATCCTTGAGTGTTTTGCAGTCTATTAAAAACCAGATCATTTTTTTTCTTGCTGAACGAGTAGCCGGGGAGAATACCTGGTACTCCCACCATAGGGTGCTCCCGGTGCTCCAAATTCGGTAGCACATTTTTGAATGTTCAAAAAATTCTAAAAAAATCTACCACATTGACACAACATCAATGTATGTTGTCAAAAAAATTGAAATCAAAATTCAAAACATTGCTTGAGATACAAAAATGAAAAAACTGACATCAATGTGATAATGGGTCAAATATAAAGCCCAACTTATGTTGTGTACTCTTTACTGTCGAATTTGTCATTTATGTTTCTCAAGCTATGTTTCGAATTTTGATTTCAAATTTTGTGACAACATACATTGATGTTGTGTCGATGTGCTGATTTTTTTTTTAGAATTTTTCGAACATTTAAAAATATGCTACCGAGTTTGGAGCACTGGGAGCACCATAGGGGTTGGGAGTACGGGATATTCCTGGCTGCTTTTTGCTGCGCTAAGGAGCTCCACAATAAAGAAAGAAAAACAAGCGGAGTGGAGCAACGGATGCTATTGGGCTCAGTGAAACCACCGGGTGTTTTAGGGGCATTTCATCGCACAAGGCGGAAAACAGGACTTCTTGCAAACTGACGGATGCCCACCTCCTATTGGAGGCACTTTGCCTCAAACGGTTGCTGTGGCCCAGAAGGCATGTCAGACTGGGTCAGCCCATTACCAACTCGACCAGGCACTATAGTGTGATTCGAGAGCATTGTAGGGGGCATATCCTATTTGGCGCTTATGCGCCGGTTCACCAGCGGGCGCCTGCAGACATTTCATCGCACAAGGCGGAAAACAGGACTTCTTGCAAACTGACGGATGCCCACCTCCTATTGGAGGCACTTTGCCTCAAACGGTTGCTGTGGCCCAGAATGCATGTCAGACTGGGTCAGCCCATTACCAACTCGACCAGGCACTATAGTGTGATTCGAGAGCATTGTAGGGGGCATATCCTATTTGGCGCTTATGCGCCGGTTCACCAGCGGGCGCCTGCAGACATTTCATCGCACAAGGCGGAAAACAGGACTTCTTGCAAACTGACGGATGCCCACCTCCTATTGGAGGCACTTTGCCTCAAACGGTTGCTGTGGCCCAGAAGGCATGTCAGACTGGGTCAGCCCATTACCAACTCGACCAGGCACTATAGTGTGATTCGAGAGCATTGTAGGGGGCATATCCTATTTGGCGCTTATGCGCCGGTTCACCAGCGGGCGCCTGCAGACATTTCATCGCACAAGGCGGAAAACAGGACTTCTTGCAAACTGACGGATGCCCACCTCCTATTGGAGGCACTTTGCCTCAAACGGTTGTTGTGGCCCAGAAGGCATGTCAGACTGGGTCAGCCCATTACCAACTCGACCAGGCACTATAGTGTGATTCGAGAGCATTGTAGGGGGCATATCCTATTTGGCGCTTATGCGCCGGTTCACCAGCGGGCGCCTGCAGACATTTCTTATTGGGCTGGCCCGTTCCGTTACTTTTTCCTGTTTCTTTAAAACGCAAAAAGTGTGCGCCAATGGGATTCGAACACGCGCCTCATTTGTTGCAAGCGCACGGCTATAGCCACCAGGGCCATGCGCCCGTGACTGAATAGTTAGCTCGTTTTTCTTTTTTTTACTTCGTTCTACAGTTCGTTTTTTCTTTTTCCCTTTTTCTCATCTTTCTTTGTTTTCTTTAGTGCGCGGGCTTTTATAAATTCAATGAACTTTTTTTAGGATCAATGAACTTATTTTCAAATTCGATGAACTTCTTTTAAATTGGATGAACTTTTTTTGAAATTCGATGAGCTTTTTGAAATTCGATGTACTTTTTTCCAAATCAATAAACTTATTCCAAAATCCATGAACTTTTTTCAAAATTGATGAACTTTTTCCAAATTCGATGAAGCTTTTTCATATTTGATGAGCTTTTTTTTTAAAACGATGAACTTTCTTTCAATGTGATGAACTTTTTTAAAGCATTGATGAAATTGTTTTCAAATTCATGAACTTTTTTCTCAAATCAGTGAACTTTATTCAACTTTCTTGAACTTTTTTTGTTTCAAGTGAACTTCTTCAAATCTGTGAACTTTTTTCAAACTCACGAAATTTTCTTAAATTAGTGATCTTTTTGAAATTTTGTGAACCATTTTCATTGTTGGTGAACATTTTGAATACGTGAGCCTTATCTATTTTGAAAAATTCGCAAACTTTTTATCATGCTGTGCACTCTCATTTTGGAACCATTCAGCCCATATTATCCTTAATTAAAGTCGAGGCATTACCGACCAAAAGTGCTATGTAGTTATACTTGTAAGGCAAGCTGGTTTAGAAAGCAACGGCGTGCGTTCGAATCCTGTGCTGCAACCTGTTTTTGGATATATTTTTTTTGTCCGCTGGCGTTACGCGTTCGTGGGCCGGCCCAACAAGGCGCTGCTGCGAGCGCCAGTTGGTTAGTTGGCGCTAAAGGTGCGGAGTAGGAGCTCCCATTGTAGGGATTAGGCTGGTACACGTAAAAAAAGGATTCGACTGGTACAGTCGCGCCCCTAAAAAAACTGCTACTGTAACGAGTCGACCGAAAATTCCTAATACGAGCACGAATTCAAATACACTGGGCTTGAACAGTAAATTGAAAAAAAATCAAAAAACTTCTGAATATTTTTTGTGGCAACCATTGAGAAATGTTTCGAGTGCTTGAAAAATTTCATAATCATTTCACATTTGTGGAAGTCATGGCAAAAAAATATAATCAGTGCCCCAAAATGCTTTCGAATGTAGCATCTTCGAAGCATCAATTTTTTTAGCCACGCCTTCCACGAATGTGATTCCATAATGAAACTTTGTAAATATTTTGTTAATGTTTGCTACAAAAAAATATCATATTTTTGGAAAAAAATCATTTTTTATCTATTTAACTGTTCATCCAGGCTCATTTAAGGCTGAGCTAAGACACTCCGTCTCCACTCGACCGGTGCTATAGTGACTCCTTGTATTCCCCTAAATATTGTAGAGCAATAAAACTCTTTCGTTACCTAAAATTGTGAAGAAACAATTGCAAGAATGAACTGTTTTATTGATTCTATGATGATTACTACTTATAGGAACTTGGCTATTGGGTCGACCCAAATAGGAACTGTAGCGACTCGACCAATATTCTAGCAATTTAAAAAAAAAAGTGTTTTAACAATACTAAAAAACCCAAATATTTTTTCACATTTCTAAATATTTTCATAAAAACAACATTTTTGGAAAATTCAAACATTTTTATGCTTTTCTAAATTCTAAAAAAATTGAATGAATTTCGAAATTTTCTAAGATTTTCTTATAAACGAGAAATTGTAAATAGTTCAAACAATTTTGAAATTCTGATGTTCTTTAAAATATAAAAAAATTTAAAGATGAACATTACTATAAAGACATGAACATTTTCTGAAATACTGAACATTTTTCAAAGTTTTTGAAGAAAATAAAATTCTAAACATTTTCTATAAGCATGAGCGTCAAAACAAATGTTGAACATTTTTTACTTTTCTTAATCTCTTTTAACATTGTTATAAAGTTTCATACAACTTTTAAAATTTTCTAATATTTCTATAAAATCAAAATTTCTTATAAATTTTAAAATTCCGGCTCGAAGCTATCAACACCGCATGTCATGCATCCAATCGACTTTACCTCCATAAAGGATTGAATAAGACTTCGTACGAGATACTTACCGGTAACAAACCCAGCCACAAGGACTTCAGGGTGTTCGGTTGTAAGTGTTTCATCGTCAAGAAATGTGTTCATTTTTTCTAAATTTGAATCTAATTAAAGCTGATGAAGCGGCACCAAGATACTACGTATACGTAGAGGCCGGCCACATAAGTTTTTTTCTTTGGTTGCATCGACGGTGCTAGCAAGGGTGGTTTGACCAATCCTCATTTTCTTGCGTAGACTGTTACATACAATCGTAGGAAAGCTAGAAAGGGGCGACCAGCTGTAAAGTGTAGGGTTGCGGTTTGCAACGTTTTTTTTCCACCTGTCTTTGTGATATTCAATTTTTTCGTCCTTTTCTGTTTTCCTGTTTCTTTTATTCAGGTTTAACCATTTTTTTCATCAAACTTTTTGTTTCCCTTTCTTTCTCTTTAGATTTTATCATTTCCATGTTTTAAAAATTCATAAATGCCTTTTCTTAAAAAAACATGAATATTTCCAAATGCCATGAAAATTTTCAAAAGTCACAAACATTTAAAATGTATGACTTTTTTATAATTTGTAACATTTACAAAATTATGCAATTATTTTATAAAATTCCCAAACATTTTAAATTTCAAGAAAATTTTGAAAATTCATGAATATTTTTAACATTCATAAAAATTCTACTGATATAGTTTTTCAGTTGTCAACGGTTTTCAAAATCATGAACCATTTTACAATTCATGATTATTTTGAATATTCATGGACCTTTTAAATTCATGATCATTTTGTGAATCCATGAACTAATTTTACAAAAACTTGGACACTTTTTTAATTTGTAGATATTTCTGAATCTACCAGAATTTTCAAATCTAGTAAAAACCTAGGTCAGGTTTTTTCCTGAACCACCTGTTGCTATTTTTTTTTCAATTGACGAGCTCCACAATAAAGGCAAAACGAGCGAAGCGGAGCAGTAAAGCGAGCAGAATAGGACATAATAAGAACAAAATTCGATTCCGTGTCAGCACATATTTGCTTCCACGAGATGCACAACTACGCTTCTCGGTAAGGAAAAAATGTTTTTTTCTTTCATGGCAAGTATAGATTTGCTTCTGCGAGAATCACCTGTGTTATCAGGAAACAGAAAAAACATGATTTTTTTTATTCCGCAAGAAGCAGAGATTTGCTTCTTTTAGAGGCTTAGATTTGCTTTCACGAGAAGCACACATATAAAAAAAAATTCCATTAGAAGCACAAATTTGCTTTTCCTGGAGGCATAGATTTGCTTCCGCGAGAAGCACAACTATGCTTCTCAAAAAGGGAAAAATGCGATTTTTTTTGCCTCCACAAGAAGCACATATTTGTTTCTCGTGGAGGCACATATTTTCATTTGCGAGAAGCACATCGGAATGGAAAGAAATAAAGTAAACCAGGCTTCTGGGCCCGATTTTTTTATTCTTTTTTTGTGGAAGAAAGGTCATTGAAATCCATTAACACAGGATCTAATTTTGAATATTTCGACGAGGGAAATCTAAAGGCAAAAACGGTTCAGGATTGCACGCACGGTTGAAGAGGTAAAACATTTCGAAGAAACAAATCTACGAAAATAAGGGGAAACTCCCTAGGTTGTGACAAGTGGCACAAATGCAGTGCATCACTTGTTAGCGCATGACAAGTGGCACAAATGCAGTCCACCACTTTTTAAAATCATGAACATTTTTTATTTCATGACTCGCGCGCTTGTGTACTCCGTGATCTTGGGTTCGAACCCCCGCCCTCCCAAATTTTATTCTCTTTTTCTCATGCGCCCCTTACAAACGGGATAGGGGTAGTTTCGTCATCTAACTTCAGTCAATGTGAATTGACCAAACGGAAACAGTGAAAATTGGTCTTTTTGAGCTTGATCTAACAGAACAGTGGCATTTTTGAGTAGTGAAAACATTTAGTGGCAAAACTGAGTAGCGTTATACAGCCGATGGCAAAACTGATAAAAACACTTTATAATATGCGAACAATTTATTGAAATCATGAACATTTTATGATCTTTCCAAATATTTTTTGAATTCACAAACAATTTATGATTTCTCAATATATTTTAAAAGCTCGCAACTTTTTGAGATTTGGTACTTTTCAAAATCCTAAATTAACTTAAAGAAGGAAAAACAAAAATGAAAATGAAAAAGTGAAAAAAAAGACGAAATGAAAAACAGGGGCGCCACCACATGCACCTTGGCCTGCCCATTAGCACGTGCAGGAGGTGGCGGCGCGCTTCCTACTGAGAAAAGGGGAGCGGGAGGAGGAGGCGCACTTCCTACTGAAAAAAAGTTCAGGATTGCACGCACGGTTGAAGAGGTAAAACATTTCGAAGAAACAAATCTACGAAAATAAGGGGAAACTCCCTAGGTTGTGACAAGTGGCACAAATGCAGTGCATCACTTGTTAGCGCATGACAAGTGGCACAAATGCAGTCCACCACTTTTTAAAATCATGAACATTTTTTATTTCATGACTCGCGCGCTTGTGTACTCCGTGATCTTGGGTTCGAACCCCCGCCCTCCCAAATTTTATTCTCTTTTTCTCATGCACCCCTTACAAACGGGATAGGGGTAGTTTCGTCATCTAACTTCAGTCAATGTGAATTGACCAAACGGAAACAGTGAAAATTGGTCTTTTTGAGCTTGATCTAACAGAACAGTGGCATTTTTGAGTAGTGAAAACATTTAGTGGCAAAACTGAGTAGCGTTATACAGCCGATGGCAAAACTGATAAAAACACGTTATAATATGCGAACAATTTATTGAAATCATGAACATTTTATGATCTTTCCAAATATTTTTTGAATTCACAAACAATTTATGATTTCTCAATATATTTTAAAAGCTCGCAACTTTTTGAGATTTGGTACTTTTCAAAATCCTAAATTAACTTAAAGAAGGAAAAACAAAAATGAAAATGAAAAAGTGAAAAAAAAGACGAAATGAAAAACAGGGGCGCCACCACATGCACCTTGGCCTGCCCATTAGCACGTGCAGGAGGTGGCGGCGCGCTTCCTACTGAGAAAAGGGGAGCGGGAGGAGGAGGAGCACTTCCTACTGAAAAAAAGGGGTAGGAACCAGGGATCGAACCCTAGTCTTCCGTCTGGCAAACAGCCGCCTTAGCCACTGGGCTACCTGTGTGCTTGTGTTTCACAAGTGTATCAACGTATAAGAACCGAACCTGGTAGCGATTTTTAAATAAAATGAATTGTTTTGCTTATGGATGGCAAGTGGGTAATTTATGGCAACTTCGGGGGTTATTTTCATGACGGACGGCGAGAAGCAACAATCCCTTTATTATTATTATCTCTACTCCTAAAGGGGTTATTTTCTTGACGGACGACGAGATGCATCCATTAATGCCCGAAAATCGTCTCAGTTATCTCTTGTCCAATTCCTACCTTGCCCATAGTTGCATGCAGTTAATTAGCCAAACCAATTAATTATGTGTGTTACTTAGCCAGATAGTTAGTATGTCCATTTAATTTGGAAAGTATAATTGAGCGTTGGAAAAAGAGGATTATACTACTAATATGAAGAGTATCATTATTTGGGCAGAGGCATCACATAATTATGAAGAGTATAATAATTCAGACGGGAGAATAATGTTAATTATGGAAAGTATTATCGAGCATTTGATAGTAGGATCACTTTAATTATGGAGAGTATTATCTTTTTGGACAATAGGATCATGTTAATTATAAAAGTATTATTGAGTGTTTAACAAAAGACTTACATTAATTACCCAGAGTATTATTCTTTGGAAGTGAGTATCATATTAATTATGTAAACTATTATTGAGACTTTAACATAAGAATTATGTTAATTATTAAAAGTATCACGGGTCATTAATGCAAAACAATTTGGAAACCAGGCACCTAATAAATTTGGAAATCAAGTAATTAATGCAATTAAGTAGCGAGACAATTAATTACACATGTAATTAATTAAGTCCATTTCAGTAGGGATTTTTTGCATCCAATTAATTATGAAATTGAGTCATGATCGCAATTATTAAACTATTCACACACATAATTAGTGATGCAGATAATTAATAGTAGGAGGTTTTTTCAAATTTATCATTACTATTAAACTCTGAATCCCCCATATGAAACAACCATCTGCTCCCACCTCCCCACACGCACAAGAAAGCCCGCCTCCCTTGCCTCACGCAGAAAGAACTGAAGATCTCTACTCCTAAAAGGGGAGTCTGCAATTGTCATGGTAGCTTCGTACGTCGTTTGGTTTGGTTTCGCATGCAACCATTAATGCCCAAAAATCGTCTCGGTTATCTCTTGTTCAGTTCTCGCCTTGCCCACAGTTGCGTGCAATTAATTAGCCAAACCAATTGTGTGTCTTAATTATCCAAACAGTTAATATGTCTGTTTAATTTGCAAGGTATAATCTAGCATTGGACGGGAGGATCATACTAATCGAGAGTTGGTTTCGCATGCATCCATCCATTAATGCCCAAAAATTGTATCAGTTATCGTCTCAGTTATCTCTTATCCAATTCCTGCCTTGCCAACAATTGCATGCAAATATCCCTACTCCTAAAGGGGGGGTCTGCGGTCATGATGGTAGGTTCATACGTCGTTTGGTTTGAGTTTCGCGTGCATCCATTAATGCTCAAAAATCGTCTCAGTTATCTCTTGTCCAATTCCTTCCTTGCCCACAGTTGCATGTAATTATTTAGCCAAACCAGTTAATTATGTGTGATAATTAGCTAGATAGTTAATATGTACATTTAATTTGGAAAGTATAATCAAGTGTTGGACGGGATGATCATACTAATACTAATAATATGAAGAGTATCATTATTTGGATGGAAGGATCACATTAATTATGAAGAGTATCTTTATTTGGATGGGAGGATCATGTTAATGATGGAAAGTATTATCGAGTGTTTGACACTAGGATTACTTTCAATATGAAGAGTTTATTTTTTGGACCGGAGGATCATGATAATTATAAAAGTATCATCAAATGCTTAAAGAAAGTCCCATGTTAATTACACATTGTATTATTATTTGGACGTGAGTATCATATTAATTATGTAAATTATTATCGAGATTTACATAGAAGGGTTATGTCAATTATTAAAAGTATCACGAGTCATTAATGCAAAACAATTTGGAAATCGGGCACCTAATCAATTTGGAAATCAAGCAAATAATGCAATTAATTACACATGTAATTAATTAAGTCCACTTGAGTAGGGTTTTTTGCATCAAGTTAATTATGAAATTGAGCCATTAATGCAATTATTTAATTAGTCAAACGGATAATTAGTGATGTCGATAATCAAACTCTTAATCCAACCTTATGTAAAAAACGATTTGCTCCTACCTTCTCACAAGCACAAGAAACCCACCTCCCATGCCTCACGAAGAAAGAAAAGAAAAAAACAGAAGATCTCTACTCCCAAAAGGGGTGTGTGTGGGCGTCATGGTAGCTTCGTACATCGTTTGATTTGGCTTGGTTTCGCATGCATCCATTAATGCCCCAAAATCGCCTCAGTTATCTCTTGTCCAGTTCCTGCCTTGCCCAAAATTGCACGTAATTAATTAGCCAAACTATGTCTCTACTTTTAAAGGGGAGTTTGAGTTTGTACATGGCACGTCCAACTCTCGTCCCCTTGACCCCCCCCCCACGAAAAAACCATCTGCCCCACCTCTTCATACGCACAAGAAAGCCCATCCCCTTGCCTGATGCAAAAACCAAAAGAAAAAACAGAAAAAGATCGTCCACCTCCCTAACGCCCCGCCCCCTCAATGATAATCCGCTGCCGAGCGCACTGCCGGGCTAACATCCTCTGAAACAACCACACCCCTCAGGGTTGACCTGATCATCGTCGTACATCCTCAGAAGAGGTGCCCAAGGAGCGTGTCTCAGGGTTAGTCCGGTCGAGAGGTAACTATGGGAAGAGTCTTCATCCGATCAATGTCCCTCGTACCATCATCTCCCTATCCATGCATTTTTTCCATCATGGGATGAGTGTTGTAGCTAACGGTCAGAGGAGCACAGATGGATCAACCTAGCTACCACCACCCTAAGAGGAAAAAGCAAGCTTCCTGTAGACCTTTTTTTCTTTCACAAGTACATGTTAAACGCATACATTCACAAACTCTCAGATTTTTGTTAATATCAACCTAGCAGTCGTGATGGTAGGTTCGTCGTTTAATAATTTGAAAACTATAATCGAGCGTTGGACGTGATGATCATACTACTAATATGAAGAGTATCATTATTGGGATGGAAGGATCACATCAATTATGAATTATTTGGATGGGAGGATCATGTTAATTATGAAAAGTATTATCGAGCGTTTCACACTTGGATCACTTTAATTATGAAGAGTATTATTTTTTGTACCGGAGGTAATGTTAATAATAAACGTATTATCCAGTGTTTAATGAAATGCTCATGTTAATTACATAGAATATTATTTTTCAGACGTGAGTGTCATAATAATTATGTAAAGTATTATTACGACTTAAACAGGAGGATTATGTTAATTATTAAAAGTATCACCAATCATTAATGCAAAACTTTTTATAAACTAAGCACCTAATCAATTTAGAAATCAAGCAATCAATGCAGTTAATTAGCCACACAATTAATTACGCATTTAATTAATTAAGTTCATTTAAGTAGGGATATTTTGCATCAAATTAATTATGAAATCGAGCTATAATGCAATTATTTTTTAGTTAGACACATAATTAGTGATGAAGATACTTAATACTAGGAAGTTTCTCAAATTTATCATTACTATTATGCTCTTAATCCCATTATGAAAAAACCCATCTGCTCCCACCTTGCCACATGCATAAGAAAAACCCACCTCCCTTGCCTCACGCATAAAGAAAAAAGAAAAAGGTAGAATTTCTCTACCCCTAAAGGGGAGTCTACGGTCGTGATTGTACGTTCGTAACTCGTTTGGTTTGGTTTGGTTTGGTTTCGCAGGCATCTATTAATGCACAAAAATCATCTATGTTATCTCTTCTCCAATTCCTGCCTTGCCTAGAGTTGCATGCAATTAATCAGCCAAACCAATTAATTATGTGTGTTAATTAGCCAGACAAATAATATGTCTGCTTAATTTGGAAACTATAATCGAGCGTTGGACGGGGGGATCATACTAATATGAAGAGTATCATTATTTGGACGGAAGGATCATATTAATTTTGAAGAGTATCATCATTTGGATGGGAGGATCATGTTAATTATGGAAAGTATTATCAGGCGTTTGATAGTAGGATCACTTTAATTATGAAGAGTATTTTTTTAGACAGAAGGATCATGTTAATTAAAAAAGTATCATCGAGTGTTTAACGAAAGGCTCACGCTAATTACAAAGAATATTATTCTTTGGACGTGAGTATCATATTAATTATGAAAAGTATTACCGAGACTTAGACAGGAGGATCACGTTAATTATTAAAAGTATCACCAGTCATTAATGCAAAACAATTTGGAAACCAAGCACCTAATAAATTTGGAATTCAAGCAATTAATGTATTTAATTAACGAGACCATTAATTACGCACGTAATTAATTAAGTCCATTTAGGTGAGGATTTTTTGCATCGAACTAATTATGAAATCGAGCCATTAATTAAATTATTTAATAAGTCACACACATAATTACTGATGCAGGTAATTAATAGTAGGAAGGCTTTTAAAATTTTATCATTACTATTAAACCCTTGACCCCCTTATGAAAAAACTCATTCGCTCCCTCCTCCCCCCACACACAAGAAAACCCACCTCCCTTGCCTCACGCGGAATGAAAAAAAACATAAAGAATAATTTGGAAGCCAAACACCCAATCAGTTTGGGAATCAAGACTTTAGTGCAATTAATTAGCCAAACCATTAATTACGTGTGCAATTAATAAAGTCCATTTAAATATGAATTGTTTCATAAAAAATCAATTTTAAAATCGAGCCATTAGTGCAACTAATTAATTAGTTAGGCACTTAATTAAAGATGTAGATAATTAATGATAGGAAGTTTTTTCAACCATGTCTCTACTATTAAAGGGGAGTTGGAGACTATACGTGGTACGTCGAACTCCCCTCCCCTTGACCCCCACGAGAAAACCCATCCGCCCACCTCCTCATATGCATAAGAAAACACACCTCCCTTGCCTCGAGCAAAAACAAAAAGAAAAAAAGATTGTCCTCCTCCCGAACCCCTCCCCATCAACGATGATCCGCTGCCTCGCGCATTGCCGGGATGACATCCTCTGAAACAACGACACGCCTCAGGTTTGATCCGATCGTCGTCGTGCATCATCAAAGAAGGTGCCCGAGGAGCTGTTCTTAGGATCGATCCGGTCAAGAGGCAATTGTGGGAAGAGTATTCACCCGATCGATGTCCCTCTTACCATTATCTGCCTATCCATGCATTATTTCCATCACGAGACGAGTGTTGCAGCGGACGGCCAAACGATCAAGATGGATCAAACTTGCCACCACCACCCTGAGAGAACAAACCGAGCTCCCTATAGTCCTTTTTTTCTTTTCACAATTCAATGTTAACCGCATACATTCACGAATTGTACAAACTCTCATATTTTTTTGTATATATCAACCTAGCGGTCGTGATAGTAGGTTTCGTATGTCGTTTGGTTTCATTTGGTTTGGTTTCCAATGCATCCATTAATTTCCAAAATCCTCTCAGTTATCTCTTGTCCAATTCCTGCCTTGCCCATAGTTGCATGCAATTAATTAGCCAAACCAGTTAATTACTAATGTCTGTGTAATTTGGGTTAATTAGTCAAATGGTTAATATGTTCTTTTAATTTGGAAACTATAATCGAGCGTTGGACAAGAGGATCATACTAATATGAATAATATCATTATTTGGACGCAAGGTTCACATTAGTTATGAAGAATATCAATATTTGGATGCGAGGATAATGTTAATTATGGAAAGTATTATCGAGCATTTGATAGTAGGATCACTTTAATTATGGAGAGTATTATCTTTTTGGACAATAGGATCATGTTAATTATAAAAGTATTATTGAGTGTTTAACAAAAGACTTACATTAATTACCCAGAGTATTATTCTTTGGAAGTGAGTATCATATTAATTATGTAAACTATTATTGAGACTTTAACATAAGAATTATGTTAATTATTAAAAGTATCACGGGTCATTAATGCAAAACAATTTGGAAACCAGACACCTAATAAATTTGGAAATCAAGTAATTAATGCAATTAAGTAGCGAGACAATTAATTACACATGTAATTAATTAAGTCCATTTCAGTAGGGATTTTTTGCATCCAATTAATTATGAAATTGAGTCATGATCGCAATTATTAAACTATTCACACACATAATTAGTGATGCAGATAATTAATAGTAGGAGGATTTTTCAAATTTATCATTACTATTAAACTCTGAATCCCCCATATGAAACAACCATCTGCTCCCACCTCCCCACACGCACAAGAAAGCCCGCCTCCCTTGCCTCACACAGAAAGAACTGAAGATCTCTACTCCTAAAAGGGGAGTCTGCAATTGTCATGGTAGCTTCGTACGTCGTTTGGTTTGGTTTCGCATGCAACCATTAATGCCCAAAAATCGTCTCGGTTATCTCTTGTTCAGTTCTCGCCTTGCCCACAGTTGCGTGCAATTAATTAGCCAAACCAATTGTGTGTCTTAATTATCCAAACAGTTAATATGTCTGTTTAATTTGCAAGGTATAATCTAGCATTGGACGGGAGGATCATACTAATCGAGAGTTGGTTTCGCATGCATCCATCCATTAATGCCCAAAAATTGTATCAGTTATCGTCTCAGTTATCTCTTATCCAATTCCTGCCTTGCCAACAATTGCATGCAAATATCCCTACTCCTAAAGGGGGGGTCTGCGGTCATGATGGTAGGTTCATACGTCGTTTGGTTTGAGTTTCGCGTGCATCCATTAATGCTCAAAAATCGTCTCAGTTATCTCTTGTCCAATTCCTTCCTTGCCCACAGTTGCATGTAATTATTTAGCCAAACCAGTTAATTATGTGTGATAATTAGCTAGATAGTTAATATGTACATTTAATTTGGAAAGTATAATCAAGTGTTGGACGGGATGATCATACTAATACTAATAATATGAAGAGTATCATTATTTGGATGGAAGGATCACATTAATTATGAAGAGTATCTTTATTTGGATGGGAGGATCATGTTAATGATGGAAAGTATTATCGAGTGTTTGACACTAGGATTACTTTCAATATGAAGAGTTTATTTTTTGGACCGGAGGATCATGATAATTATAAAAGTATCATCGAATGCTTAAAGAAAGTCCCATGTTAATTACACATTGTATTATTATTTGGACGTGAGTATCATATTAATTATGTAAATTATTATCGAGATTTACATAGAAGGGTTATGTCAATTATTAAAAGTATCACGAGTCATTAATGCAAAACAATTTGGAAATCGGGCACCTAATCAATTTGGAAATCAAGCAAATAATGCAATTAATTACACATGTAATTAATTAAGTCCACTTGAGTAGGGTTTTTTGCATCAAGTTAATTATGAAATTGAGCCATTAATGCAATTATTTAATTAGTCAAACGGATAATTAGTGATGTCGATAATCAAACTCTTAATCCAACCTTATGTAAAAAACGATTTGCTCCTACCTTCTCACAAGCACAAGAAACCCACCTCCCATGCCTCACGAAGAAAGAAAAGAAAAAAACAGAAGATCTCTACTCCCAAAAGGGGTGTGTGTGGGCGTCATGGTAGCTTCGTACATCGTTTGATTTGGCTTGGTTTCGCATGCATCCATTAATGCCCCAAAATCGCCTCAGTTATCTCTTGTCCAGTTCCTGCCTTGCCCAAAATTGCACGTAATTAATTAGCCAAACTATGTCTCTACTTTTAAAGGGGAGTTTGAGTTTGTACATGGCACGTCCAACTCTCGTCCCCTTGACCCCCCCCCCCCACGAAAAAACCATCTGCCCCACCTCTTCATACGCACAAGAAAACCCATCCCCTTGCCTGATGCAAAAACCAAAAGAAAAAACAGAAAAAGATCGTCCACCTCCCTAACGCCCCGCCCCCTCAATGATAATCCGCTGCCGAGCGCACTGCCGGGCTAACATCCTCTGAAACAACCACACCCCTCAGGGTTGACCTGATCATCGTCGTACATCCTCAGAAGAGGTGCCCAAGGAGCGTGTCTCAGGGTTAGTCCGGTCGAGAGGTAACTATGGGAAGAGTCTTCATCCGATCAATGTCCCTCGTACCATCATCTCCCTATCCATGCATTTTTTCCATCATGGGATGAGTGTTGTAGCTAACGGTCAGAGGAGCACAGATGGATCAACCTAGCTACCACCACCCTAAGAGGAAAAAGCAAGCTTCCTGTAGACCTTTTTTTCTTTCACAAGTACATGTTAAACGCATACATTCACAAACTCTCAGATTTTTGTTAATATCAACCTAGCAGTCGTGATGGTAGGTTCGTCGTTTAATAATTTGAAAACTATAATCGAGCGTTGGACGTGATGATCATACTACTAATATGAAGAGTATCATTATTGGGATGGAAGGATCACATCAATTATGAATTATTTGGATGGGAGGATCATGTTAATTATGAAAAGTATTATCGAGCGTTTCACACTTGGATCACTTTAATTATGAAGAGTATTATTTTTTGTACCGGAGGTAATGTTAATAATAAACGTATTATCCAGTGTTTAATGAAATGCTCATGTTAATTACATAGAATATTATTTTTCAGACGTGAGTGTCATAATAATTATGTAAAGTATTATTACGACTTAAACAGGAGGATTATGTTAATTATTAAAAGTATCACCAATCATTAATGCAAAACTTTTTATAAACTAAGCACCTAATCAATTTAGAAATCAAGCAATCAATGCAGTTAATTAGCCACACAATTAATTACGCATTTAATTAATTAAGTTCATTTAAGTAGGGATATTTTGCATCAAATTAATTATGAAATCGAGCTATAATGCAATTATTTTTTAGTTAGACACATAATTAGTGATGAAGATACTTAATACTAGGAAGTTTCTCAAATTTATCATTACTATTATGCTCTTAATCCCATTATGAAAAAACCCATCTGCTCCCACCTTGCCACATGCATAAGAAAAACCCACCTCCCTTGCCTCACGCATAAAGAAAAAAGAAAAAGGTAGAATTTCTCTACCCCTAAAGGGGAGTCTACGGTCGTGATTGTACGTTCGTAACTCGTTTGGTTTGGTTTGGTTTCGCAGGCATCTATTAATGCACAAAAATCATCGATGTTATCTCTTCTCCAATTCCTGCCTTGCCTAGAGTTGCATGCAATTAATCAGCCAAACCAATTAATTATGTGTGTTAATTAGCCAGACAAATAATATGTCTGCTTAATTTGGAAACTATAATCGAGCGTTGGACGGGGGGATCATACTAATATGAAGAGTATCATTATTTGGACGGAAGGATCATATTAATTTTGAAGAGGATCATCATTTGGATGGGAGGATCATGTTAATTATGGAAAGTATTATCAGGCGTTTGATAGTAGGATCACTTTAATTATGAAGAGTATTTTTTTAGACAGAAGGATCATGTTAATTAAAAAAGTATCATCGAGTGTTTAACGAAAGGCTCACGCTAATTACAAAGAATATTATTCTTTGGACGTGAGTATCATATTAATTATGAAAAGTATTACCGGGACTTACACAGGAGGATCACGTTAATTATTAAAAGTATCACCAGTCATTAATGCAAAACAATTTGGAAACCAAGCACCTAATAAATTTGGAATTCAAGCAATTAATGTATTTAATTAACGAGACCATTAATTACGCACGTAATTAATTAAGTCCATTTAGGTGAGGATTTTTTGCATCGAACTAATTATGAAATCGAACCATTAATTAAATTATTTAATAAGTCACACACATAATTACTGATGCAGGTAATTAATAGTAGGAAGGCTTTTAAAATTTTATCATTACTATTAAACCCTTGACCCCCTTATGAAAAAACTCATTCGCTCCCTCCTCCCCCCACACACAAGAAAACCCACCTCCCTTGCCTCACGCGGAATGAAAAAAAACATAAAGAATAATTTGGAAGCCAAACACCCAATCAGTTTGGGAATCAAGACTTTAGTGCAATTAATTAGCCAAACCATTAATTACGTGTGCAATTAATAAAGTCCATTTAAATATGAATTGTTTCATGAAAAAATCAATTTTAAAATCGAGCCATTAGTGCAACTAATTAATTAGTTAGGCACTTAATTAAAGATGTAGATAATTAATGATAGGAAGTTTTTTCAACCATGTCTCTACTATTAAAGGGGAGTTGGAGACTATACGTGGTACGTCGAACTCCCCTCCCCTTGACCCCCACGAGAAAACCCATCCGCCCACCTCCTCATATGCATAAGAAAACCCACCTCCCTTGCCTCGAGCAAAAACAAAAAGAAAAAAAGATTGTCCTCCTCCCGAACCCCTCCCCATCAACGATGATCCGCTGCCTCGCGCATTGCCGGGATGACATCCTCTGAAACAACGACACGCCTCAGGTTTGATCCGATCGTCGTCGTGCATCATCAAAGAAGGTGCCCGAGGAGCTGTTCTTAGGATCGATCCGGTCAAGAGGCAATTGTGGGAAGAGTATTCACCCGATCGATGTCCCTCTTACCATTATCTGCCTATCCATGCATTATTTCCATCACGAGACGAGTGTTGCAGCGGACGGCCAAACGATCAAGATGGATCAAACTTGCCACCACCACCCTGAGAGAACAAACCGAGCTCCCTATAGTCCTTTTTTTCTTTTCACAATTCAATGTTAACCGCATACATTCACGAATTGTACAAACTCTCATATTTTTTTGTATATATCAACCTAGCGGTCGTGATAGTAGGTTTCGTATGTCGTTTGGTTTCATTTGGTTTGGTTTCGTTTGCATCCATTAATTTCCAAAATCCTCTCAGTTATCTCTTGTCCAATTCCTGCCTTGCCCACAGTTGCATGCAATTAATTAGCCAAACCAGTTAATTACTAATGTCTGTGTAATTTGGGTTAATTAGCCAAATGGTTAATATGTTCTTTTAATTTGGAAACTATAATCGAGCGTTGGACAAGAGGATCATACTAATATGAATAATATCATTATTTGGACGCAAGGTTCACATTAGTTATGAAGAATATCAATATTTGGATGCGAGGATCATGTTAGTTATGGAAAGTATTATCAAGCGTTTTATAGTAGGATCACTTTGATTAGGAAGAGTATTATTTTTTGGACATGATGATCATGTTAATTATAACAGTATCATCGAGTATTTAACAAAAGACTCACGTTAATTACAAAGAGTATTATTGTTTGGACGTGAGTATCACATTAATTATGAAAAAGTATTGTTGAGACTTAAACAGGAGGATCGCGTTAAATATTAAAAGTATCACCAGTCATTAATTGAAAACAATTTGGAAAACAAGCACCTCATCAATTTGGAAATCGAGAAATTAATGCATTTAATTAGTGAGACAATTAATTACACATGTAATTAATATAGACCGTTTAAGTATGGATTTTTTGCATCAAATTAATTATGAAATCGAGCCAGTAATGCAATTATTTAATTAGTCAGACACAAAATCAGTGATACATGTAATTAATAGTAGGAAGTTTTCTTCAAATTTATCATTACTATTAAACCCTTGATCCCCCTTATGAAAAACACATCCGCTCCCATCTCCCCACATGCACAAGAAAACCAACCTCCCTTGCCTCACGCAGAAAGAAAAGAAAAAAATAGAAAAATGATTTGGAAACCAATCACCAAATAAATTTGGGAGTCAAATTATTAATGCAATTAATTAGCTAGACTATTAATTACATGTGCAATTAATTAAGTCTGTTTAAATATAGATTTTTTTGTGACAAATTCAATTTTAGAATCAAGCCATCAATGCAAATAATTAATTAGTTACACACTTAAATAAAGATGCAGATAATTAATAAGAGTAAGTTTTTCAAACCACGTCTCTACTATTAAAGGGGAGTTTGAGTTTGTACATGGCACGTCCAACTCCCCTCCCCTTGACACCCTACAAAAAACCATTGCCCCACCTCCTCATACGCACAAGAAAACCCACCTCCCTTGCCTCATGCAAAACAAAAAGAAAAAAGAAAAAAAGATCGTCCACCTCCCTAACCCCTCCCCGTCAACGATAATCCACTGCCTAGCACACTGCCGGGCTGACATCCTCTGAAACAACGACACCCCTCAGGGTTGATCTGATCGCGGTTGTGCGTCCTCAGAGGAGGTGCCTAGGGGCGTGTCTCGGGATCGGGCTGGTCGAGAGGTAATTGTGGGAAGAGTCTCCATCCGATCGATGTCCCTCGTACCATCATCTGCCTATCCATGCATTATTTCCATCATGGGACGAGTGTTGTTGCCGACGGTCAAATGAGCACATATGGATCAACCTAGCCACCACCACCCTACATGTTAACCGCAGACACTCACGAATTGTATAAACTCTCAGATTTTTGTTAATATCAACCTAGCGGTCGTGATGGTAGGTTCGTATGTCGTTTGCTTTGGTTTCACATGCATCCATTAATGCCCAAAAATTGACTCAGTTATCTCTTTCCATTTACTGCCTTGCTCACATTTGTGTGCAATCAATTAGCCAAACTCGTTAATTATTTGTGTAAATTAGCCAGACAGTTAATATGTCTATTTAATTTAGAAAGTCTAATCAACGTTGGCGGGAGGATCATTCTAATATGAAGAGGATCATTATCTCGACGGAAGTGTGACATCAATTATGAAGAGTACGGAGGGATCATGTTAATTATGGAAAGTATTATGGAGCATTTGACAGTAGGATAACTTTAATTGTGAAAAAATATTATTGTTTGGATAGGAGGATCATTTTAATTATAGAAGTATCATCGAGTGTTTAACGAAAGGCTTAGGTTAATTATGAAGAGTATTATTCGTTCGACCTCGGTATCACATTAGTAATGGAAACTATTATCGAGACTTAAACATGAGCATCATATTAATTATTAAAAGTACCACAAGTCATTAATGTAAAACAATTTGGAAACAAAACACCTAATCAGTTTGGAAATCAAGCAACTAATAAAATTAATTAGCCAGACAATTAATCAAGCAATTAAGACAGAAAAAGATTGTCCACGTCCCTAACCCCTCCCCCTCAACGATAATCCGCTGCCTAGCGCACTGCCGGGCTGACATCCTCTAAAACAACGACACAACACAGGGTTGATCCGAATGCCGTCATCCATTCTCAGAGCATGTGGCCAACTAGCGCATCTCGGGGTGAGTCCGGTCGAGAGGCAATTTCGGGAAGAGTGTTTACCTGATGGATGTCTCTCGTACCATCATCTGTTGATCCATGCATTATTTCCATCATGGGACGGGTGTTGCAGCGGGCGGCCAGACAAACATAGATGGATCAACCTAGCCGCCACCACCCTGAGAGCACAAAGCAAGCTACCTATACACCCGTTTTTCTTATTTTACAATTACATGTTAACCACACACATTCACGAATTGTACACAGTCTTCGATTTTTGTTAATATGAACCTAGCTGTCGTGACGGTAGGTTCGTACGTTGTTTGGTTTTGTTTGGTTTCACATATTCATCCATTAATGCTCAAAAAATCATTTCAGTTATCTCTTGTCCAATTCCTTGCCCATAGTTGCATGCAATTAATTAGGCAAACCAGTTAATTATGTGTGTTAATTAGACAGACAGTTAATATGTCCGTTTAATTTGGAAAATATAATCGAGCGTTGGACAGGAGGATCGTACTACTCCCTCCGTTCCAAAATATATTGCGTCCTCGGTTTCCGCCCTTCAACTTGGACCATAAATTTAACCAACGAGACCAACTACGGCGAGATAGAAATGTACACAAATGAACTCGTATTCAAAAGAACTTTTGAATTATACAATTTTTGCCCCCGCCACAGTCGGTCTCGTTGGTTAAATTTATGGTCAAAGTTGAACCTCAGAAAATGCGGGCGCACTATGATGACCCACAAGTATAGGCGATCAATTGTAGCTCTTTTCGATAAGTAAGAGTGTCGAACCCAACGAGGAGCAGAAGGAAATGACAAGTAGTTTTCAGTAAGGTGATGTCTGCAAGTGCTGAAATTGTAAGTAGCAGAGTAGTTTGATAGCAAGATAATTTGTAACGAGCAAGTAACGATAGTAGTAACAAAAGTGCAGCAAGGTAGCCCAATCCTTTTGAGGCAGAGGACAGGCCAAAACGGTCTCTTATGATAAGCAAAGCATTCTTGAGGGTACACGGGAATATCATCTAGTCACTTTCATCATGTTGGTTTGATTTGTGTTCGCTACTTTGAGAATTTGATATGTTGGTGGACCGGTGCTTAGGTGTTGTTCTTACTTGAACAAACCTCCTACTTATGATTAACCCTCCCGCAAGCATCCGCAACTACGAGAAAAGTATTAAGAATAAATTCTAACCATAGCATTAAAATTTTGGATCCAATCGGTCCCTTACGAAATAGCGCATAAACTAGGGTTTAAGCTTCTGTCACTCTCGGAACCCACCATCTAATTGCTACTCCACAATGCATTCCCTTAGGCCCAAACATGGTGAAGTATCATGTAGTTGACGTTCACATGACACCACTAAGGGCATAACAACATACATATTTTCAAAATATCGAACACATATCAAGTTCACCTGATTACTTGCAACATGATTTCTCCCGTGACCTCAAGAACAAAAGTAACTACTCACAAATGATAAACATGTTCATGATCAGAGGAGTATTAAATAGCATAATGGATCTGAACATATAATCTTCCACCAAATAAACCATATAGTGATCAACTACAAGATGTAATCAACACTACTAGTTGCCCATAAGCACCAATCTATAGTTCCGGTAACAAGATTTAACACAAGAGATGAACTAGGGTTTAAGAGGAGATGGTGCTGTTGAAGATGTTGATGGAGATTGCCCTCCCCAAAATGGGAGAGTTGTTGGTGATGATGATGACGATGATTTTCCCTCGGCAGAATCGCTCCGCCGGAGGGCAAAAGTGCTCCGGCCCAAGTTCCGCCTCGAGGCGGCGGCGCTTCCTACCGAAGGCTCCTCCTTAATTTTTCTAGGTCAAAATGACTTATATACCAGAAGATGGGCACCGGTGGTGGGCCGAGGAGGCCACAACCCACCAGGGCGCGCCTGGGGGGCCTGGCGCGCCTAGGTGGGTTGTGCCCACCTGGTGGCCCCCCTCTGGTGTTTATTGCCTCCAATATTTCTCAAATAATCCATAAAAAATCTCCGGAAAGTTTCAGCTCATTTGGAGTTGTGCAGAATAGGCGGCCTGACGTAGCTTTTGTAGGTCCAGATTTCCAGCTGCCGGAATTCTCCCTCTTTGTGTGTTCCTTGTAAATTATGAGAGAAAAGGCATTAGAATTACTCCAAAGAGCATTATTATGGATAAAAAGATTATAAATAATAGTAAGGAAACATGATGCAAAATGGACGGATCAACTCCCCCAAGCTTAGAGCTCGCTTGTCGTCAAGCGAAAACCGAAATCGAAAAACATGTCCACATGCTTTGAGAGAGAGGTGTCGATAAAAACAAAATACGGACATAGAAGCATCATGTTGATTATTATAACACGAACAAAATTAAACATAGGACTTTTATCATAGAACTTTTATACTTCTCATGAATAAGTAATAGTTCATCACACAATCGAAGTATAAAGCAAAAACTCTAGTAGAAACCAACAAACTATGTTCTCAGTCAACTTTGCAACTGCAATTCATCATCTTTTCAGGAAGGGTCACATGTCGGAGCCTTTAGGCAAGTCCACATACTCAACCATCATATAGTCTTCTATGATTGCTAACACTCACCTCGTACCCATGAACAAAACGTTTCAACCGGACACATAGAAAGATAGGGGCTTATAGTTTCGCCTCCCAACATACTCACCTTGAGGGTGATGTCAACAATAATAACTCATGCTATCTATATTCAACTGGACATATGTGCCTAGATCTTTCCTCACCACATGATGCTTGCCAAAGGAGAAAAATAAAAGGAATAGAAGGAAAACTTTGACTCTTTGCATAAAAGTAAGTGCATAAAAATAAAGGAAAGGCCCTTCGCAGAGGGAAACAGAGGTTGCCATGCGCTTATTTGTTTGTATACTCAATCCCTTAGTGCAAGAGAACGTCACATTGTACTGCCCCTTAAGATGACAACCTTTATTATGCAATCTGTCGCCTTTATTCTTTGTCATCCAAGTTCGTACAACGCTCAATTTTATCTTACACTAAATGATCTCACACTTTTAGAAGAAATTTTTATCGCCTTTTTGCACCGATGACAACTTACTTGAGGGATCTTCCTCAATCCCTAGGTAGGTATGGTGGACACTTGAAAGAGATTTGGGTTTAAGGGTTTTTGGATGCACAAGTAGTATCTCTACTTAGTGCGGAATTTTTGGCTAGCAAAGATAGGGGCAAACACCACATGTTAAAGGATCTATGACAATATGACTTCTATGTGAATATAAACAAACATAAACCATTAAGTTGTCTTCCTTGTCCAACGTCAACAATTTTGGCATATAATATTTTGATGAGGGCTCACAATCACAAAAGATTTCTAGGATAGTATATCTACATGTGAATCTTCTCTTCCCTTATTAATTCTTTCATGAGTTGCATCACTGACTAAAGCTATGTTTATCAATATCTAATAAAATTTTCTACTTATACTTTTCCTTATGTGGTGCCATCACCTACCATAGGATTAGTATATAATCTTATTGATTTATTCCCTTTCTCTTTTTCTTTCTTTATTTCTTTCCTTTATTTGCAACATGAGAGTAAAGAAAGCAAAAACTCAAACTAACTTTATTATATAACTTGCACATGATTATAAGGATAGATCACTAAGCAAACTCTTAAAGAAGAAAGGATCGAACTAAACTTTATTTCATTTAAAAGCAAATGATCGAACTAGGATAAGTAAAAGCAAAAATATAGTGGGATGATACGATACTGGGGCACCTCCCCCAAGCTTGGCGGAAGCCAAGGGGAGTGCCCATACCCAATACTCAATTCTCCTTTGGTGGTGAAGAGGATGATGGTGGTGATGAAGAAGTCTTGTCCTCGGATTTCCATGGTAGTGGTCCACCATCATAAGAGGAGGAGTGAGTCTCACGGGTCCTGCAACTAGCAGCCAAACTCATACCTTTGAACCTCGCCTCATATTCAAAGACTTGGTTTTGGAGGTCATAGATCTGGCTTTGAGGAAGTTGATTTGCTCGTTGAAGGTGAAGACGATGTCCTTCATGGGCTTGCCATCCACCTTGAGATCACGGGAAAGCTCCGTGATCATGAGGTGATTGGCATTAAGCCTACGCTCCACCATCCCCTTGCACCGGAAGACCTCCTGCTCCATGGCTTAAAGCCTGGCCTCCACGATTCCCGTACCCTTGGGACCTTGCTCATCGCGGGTGTACAGCACCCCCTCATGCATCTGGATGGTTTGAGGGTGCTGCACCACCTCCCGCAGATAAGGGTTGATGGTGTTCTTTAAGAACTTGTCCTTGGAGGAAGTTGAAGAGGCCATGATAGATGGGATCTGACAGAAAAACAGCACGAAAAGAAAACAAAGGATTTCTCCGTGATATGATGATCAACAGGTTCAGGAAGTATATATAGATTTTTTTATCTTGGGGGACAAGTATAATGTAGAAAAACGGAGTACAGAAGGTGTCCCAGGTGGGCACAACCCACCTGGGCGTGTGGCGCGCCCTGGTGTCTTGTGCCCACCATGGGACGCTTCCTGGAAGTTTCTTTATTTCCAAAATTCTAAAATATTCCAAAACTGATAAAAAAATATTTGTGCGGATTTTTCGGAGTCCGTTTACTTACCGTATCACGTACCTCTTTATTTTCATGATTCTGGAGTGTTCCGGAAGGACTCTTTTATGTGTTCTTCCAGTGTCAAAGTTTGGATAATATTACTTTCAACATTAATAGGCGTACCTGAGATATAATGCTTTATTCATTGCCCATTGACAACCTTCGGGTTAGTACCTTCGGAGTTATTTATTTTGATGGCTCCAGACCGGTAAACCTCCTCTATGATGTATGGGCCTTCCCATTTTGAGAGGAGCTTTCCTGCAAAAAAATCTAAAATGATAGTTGTACAAAAGAACATATTCTCCGACCTTAAACTCACGCTTTTGAATTCTTTTTTTCATGCCATCTTTTAACTTTTTCTTTGAATAACTTTGCATTTTCATAAGCTTGGGTTCTCCATTCATCTAAAGAGCTTATATCAAATAACCTCTTTTCACCAGAAATTTTGAAATCATAGTTGAGTTCTTTAACTGCCCAATATGCTTTATGTTCTAACTCAAGAGGCAAATGACAAGCTTTTCCATAAACCATTTTATAAGGAGACATGCCCATGGGATTTTTATATGCTGTTTTATAATCCCAAAGTGCATCATCTAATTTCTTAGACCAATTCTTCCTGGACCTATTAACAGTCTTTTGCAAAATTAATTTTATTTCTCTATTGCTAAGTTCAACTTGACCACTAGACTGAGGATGATAGGGTGATGCAATTCTATGGTTAACATCATACTTAGCAAGCATCTTATGGAAAGCACCATGAATAAAGTGTGAACCACCATCAGTCATTAAATATCTAGGGACTCCAAACCTTGGGAAAATAACTTCCTTAAGCATTTTAATAGAGGTGTTGTGATCAGCACTACTAGTTGGAATAGCTTCTACCCATTTAGTAACATAATCAACAGCAACCAAAATATGTGTATACACATTAGAGGAAGGAAAAGGTCCCATGTAAGCAAATCCCCAAACATCAAATGGTTCAACAACAAGTGAATAATTCATAGGAATTTCTTGACGCTTACCGATATTACCTATTCTTTGACATTCATCACAAGAATAGACAAACTTACAGGCATCCTTGAAGAGAGTAGGCCAATAAAATCCAGATTGCAATACCTTGTGAGCAGTTCTATCTCCAGCATGATGCCCTCCATAAGCTCAGGAGTGAAATTTCCATAGGATTTGTCCCTGTTCATGCTCAGGTACACAACGTCTAATAATACCATGCACTACTTCTTTATAAAGATGTGGGTCATTCCAGAAGTAATGTCTTAAATGATAGAAGAATTTTGTTCTTTTGTTGGTATGTAGAGCTAGGTGGTAAGTATTTAGCAACAATGTAATTTGCATAGTCAGCATACCAAGGAGTACTATGAGAAACATTTATTGCAGCTAACTGCTCATCAGGAAAACTATCATCAATAGGTAGTGGGTCATCAAGCACATTATCAAGCCTAGACAAGTTATCAACTACTTGGTTCTCAGCTCATTTTCTATCAATGATATGTAAATCAAATTCTTGTAACAAGAGAACCCAACGAATAAGTCTAGGTTTAGCATCTTTCTTTTCCATAAGATATTTAATAGCAACATGGTCTGTGTGAATAGTTACTTTGGAATCAACAATATAAGGTCTAAATTTATCACAAGCAAACACCACTGCTAAGAATTCTTTTTCAGTAGTAGCATAATTTCTTTGAGCACTGTCTAGAGTTTTACTAGCATAATGAATAACATTCAATTTCTTATCAACTCTTTGTCCTAGAACAGCACCAACAGCATAATCACTAGCATCACACATAATTTCAAAAGGCAAGTTCCAATCAGGTGGTTGAGCAATAGGTGCAGATATTAAGGCTTTCTTGAGTGTTTCAAAGGCTTCAAGACAATCATCATAAAAAACAAAAGGAATATCCTTTTGCAAAAGATTAGTAAGAGGCCTAGAAATTTTAGAGAAGTCATTGACAAATCTCCTATAGAAACCAGCATGACCTCGGAAACTACGAATACCTTTGATGTCCTTAGGACATGGCATCTTCTCAATTGCATCAACCTTAGCTTGGTCAACTTCAATACCTCTTTCAGAAATTTTATGACCCAAGGCAATGCCTTCATTAACCATAAAGTGGCACTTCTCCCAATTCAAGACAAGATTTGTTTCTTCACATCTCTGCAAAACTCGCTCAAGATTGCTTAAACAATCATCAAAAGACTTCCCATAAACACAAAAGTCATCCATGAAAACCTCAACAATCTTTTCACAAAAGTCAGAGAAGATAACAAACATATATCTTTGAAAGGTAGCACGTGCATTACATGTAAAGTGTAAGGAATAGCACTCACACTAGCACCCATGTCACTTAAACCATGATAACAGTGACCTCCTACTTTAACTGAAACAACAGGCATGCCAACAGGTCGATGTTTATCTCTTTTATCAGGTTTAGCAATTCTAGCAGCTTATTCACAGAAGTAAATAACATGCCCATCCATATCTTCTTCCAAGAGATCTTTAACCATAGCAATACTAGGTCCTACTTTAATTTGTTCATCAGGTTTAGGTGTCCTAATATAGCTTTTGTTAACCACAGTTGAAAGTTTAGCATGTTCCTTAATCCTAACATGTTAAGGTGGTTTCTCAATATAAGCAGAAGGAACAACTGGGTCAACATTATAAAATATAGTTTCTTCTTTAACTGGTACTGGCCCTTTAATTTCTTCTTTAATAGGTGGGTGTTATTTAAACCACTTCTCCTTAGGGAGTTCAACATGAGTAGCAAATGATTCACAAAAGGAGGCTACTATCTCAGAGTCAAGTCCATATTTAGTGCTAAACTTTTGAAAAGCATCAGTATCCATAAAATATTTAACACAATCATACTTAAGTTTAATACCTGAATCTTTACCTTCGTCGAGTTCCCAATCTTCAGAGTTGCGTTTAATTCTTTGCAAAAGATCCCACCAGAATTCAATAGTCTTCTTCATAAATGAACCAGCACAAGAAGTGTCAAGCATGGTTTGATCATTACGAGAAAGCCGAGCATAAAAATTCTGGATAATAATTTCTCTTGAGAGGTCATGATTGGGGCATGAATATAAAATTGACTTAAGCCTCCCCCAAGATAGAGCGATACTTTCTCCTTCACGAGGCCAAAAATTATATATATAATTCCGATCACGATGAACTAGATGCATAGGATAATTTTTTTGGTGGAACTCCAATTTCAAACGATTCCAATTCCATGATCCAATATCATTGCGTAACCTATACCATGCCAATGCTTTTCCCTTCAAAGATAAAGGGAAAACCTTTTTCAACACTTCATCCCTGGGTAAACCTGCAAGCTTAAACAATCCACAAATTTGTTCCACATATATCAAGTGCATATCAGGATGTTTGGTTCCATCTCCTGCATAAGGATTAGCTAGCAGTTGTCTATCATACCCGAAGGAATTTCATATTCAATATTTTCAGTAGGTGCAGTAGGTTGAGGGTTAGCTAATTGTGGTTCCGGATGAGGTGAAGATACCCCGAACAAACCCCTCAAAGGATATTTTTTTTCATAGTAACAAGTGACAATAAATTTCTGCACACTATATAAATGTTTCCTTACCAAATTCCACTTACCAAAGGCGCTTCACTCCCCGGCAATGGCGCCAGAAAATTGCCTTGATGACCCACAAGTATAGGGGATCAATTGTAGCTCTTTTCGATAAGTAAGAGTGTCGAACCCAACAAGGAGCCGAAGGAAATGACAAGTAGTTTTCAGTAAGGTGATGTCTGCAAGTGCTGAAATTGTAAGTAGCAGAGTAGTTTGATAGCAAGATAATTTGTAACGAGCAAGTAACGATAGTAGTAACAAAAGTGCAGCAAGGTAGCCCAATCCTTTTCAGGAAAAGGACAGGCCAAAACGGTCTCTTATGATAAGCAAAGCGTTCTTGAGGGTACATGGGAATTTCATCTAGTCACTTTCATCATGTTGGTTTGATTTGTGTTCGCTACTTTGATAATTTGATATATGGGTGGACCGGTGCTTAGGTGTTTTTATTACTTGAACAAAACTCCTACTTATGATTAACCCTCCCGCAAGCATCTGCAATTACGAGAAAAGTATTAAGAATAAATTCTAACCATAGCATTAAACTTTTGGATCGGTCCCTTACGAAATAGTGCATAAACTGGGGTTTACGCTTCTGTCACTCTTGCAACCCACCATCTAATTGCTACTCCACAATGCATTCCCTTAGGCCCAAACATGGTGAAGCGTCATGTAGTCGACGTTCACATGACACCACTAAGGGAATAACAACATACATACTATCAAAATATCGAACACATATCAAGTTCACATGATTACTTGCAACATGATTTCTCCCATGACCTCAAGAACAAATGTAACTACTCACAAATGGTAAACATGTTCATGATCAGAGGAGTATTAAATAACATAATGGATCTGAACATATAATCTTCCACCAAATAAACCATATAGTGATCAACTACAAGATGTAATCAACACTACTAGTCACCCACAAGCACCAATCTGTAGTTCCGGTAACAAGATTGAACACAAGAGATTAACTAGGGTTTGAGAGGAGATGGTGTTGTTGAAGATGTTGATGGAGATTTCCCTCCCCAAGATGGGAGACTTGTTGGTGATGATGATGACGATGATTTCCCCCTCCGGGAGGGAAGTTCCCCCGGCGGAATCGCTCGGCCGGAGGGCAAAAGTGCTCCTGCCCAAGTTCCGCCTCGAGGCGGCGGTGCCTCGTCCCGAAAGTCTCCTCCTTATTTTTTATACGTGAAAATGACTTATATACCAGAAGATGGGCATCGGAGGTGGGCCGAGGAGGCCACAACCCACCAGGGCGCGCCTGGGGGGCCTGGCGCGCCCAGGTGGGTTGTGCCCACCTGGTGGCCCCCCTGTGGTGTTTATTGGCTCCAATATTTCTCAAATAATCCATAAAAAATCTCCTTAAAGTTTCAGCTCATTTGGAGTTGTGCAGAATAGGTGGCGTGACGTAGCTTTTCCAGGTCCAGATTTCCAGCTGCCGGAATTCTCCCTCTTGGTGTGTTCCTTGTAAATTATGAGAGAAAAGGCATTAGAATTACTCCAGAAAGCATTATTATGGATAAATTTTTTTATAGATAACAGTAAGAAAACATGATGCAAAATGGACGTATCACACTATATTTTGGAACGGATGGAGTAATATATATTGAATCATTATTTGGACGGAAGAATCACATTAATTACGAAGAGTGTCATTATTTGGACGGGAGGATCATGTTAACTATGAAAAGTATTACCGGGCGTTTGATAGTAGTATCACTTTAATTATGAAGAGTATTTTTTGGACAAGAGGATCATGTTAATTATAAACGTATCATTGAGTGTTTAATGAAAGGCTCACACTAGTTACAAAGAGTATTATTCTTTGGACGTGAGTATCATATTAATTAGGAAAGTATTATCGCGACTTAAACAGGAGGATCATGTTAATTATTAAAGTATCACCAGTCGTTAATGCAAAATAATTTGGAAACTAAACGCCTAATCATTTTGGAAATCAAGCAATTAATGCAATTAATTATCAAGACAATTAATTACATATGTAATTAATTAAGTCTATTTAAGGAGCGTTATTTGCATCAAATTAATTATGAAATCGAGCCACTAATGCAATTATTTAATTAGTCAGACACATAATTAATGATGAAGATAATTAATATAGTAGAATATTTTCTTTCAAATTTATCATTACTATTAAACCCTTGGCCCCCCTTGTGAAAAAAACATCTCCTCCCACCTCCCCACACACAGAAGAGAACCCACCTCCCTTGCCTCACGCAGAAAGAAAAGAAAAAACATAGAAAAATGATTTGGAAACCAAGCACCAACTCAATTTGGGGATCAAGTCATTAATGCGATTAATTAGCTAGACCATTAATTACAGGTGCAATTAATTAAGTCCATTTAAATATGGACTTTTTCGTGAAAAATCAATTTTAAAAACCGAATCATCAATGCAATTAATTAATTAGTTATACACTTAATTAAGGATGCATATAATTAATTATTGGAATTTTTTCAACCATGTCTCTACTATTAATGGGGAATTTGAGATTGTACGTCGTACGTCCAACTCCCCTCGCATTGAGCCCCAACGAAAAAGCCCATCCGCCCCACCTCCTAATACGCACAGGAAAACCCACCTCCCTTTCCTCGCATAGAAACACAAATAGAAAAATAGAAAAAAGATCGTCCTCCTCCTGTACCACTCCCGCTCAATGATGATCCATTGCCTAATGCACTGCCGACTGACATCCTCTGAAATAAGGACACTCCTCGAGGTTGATCTGATCATCGTTGTGTGTCCCCAAAGGAGGTGCCCAAGGAGCAAGTCTCAGGGTCGGTCCGGTCGAGAGGCAATTGCGGGAAGAGTCCTCACCCAATAGGTGTCCCTCGTACCATCATCTGCCTATCCATGCATTATTTCCATCATGGGACAAGCGTTGCAGTAGACAGCCAGATGAGCACACATGGGTCAACCTAACTACCACCACCCTGAGAGAACAAAGCGAGCTTCCTATAGACATATTTTTTCCTTTCACAATTACATGTTAACCGCATACATTCACGAATTGTACAAACTCTCGAATTTTTGTTAATATAAATATTGTTCTTTTTAAATGTATATGTGTGTCACCACACGTTCCAAAAATTATGCATGCAATCATTCTTGATACCAAGGTCACGCATGTCTAAGTTGTGAATTTTATTTTGTAACTCAAAATTTTCTTCATGATATACCAACAATCAAAGTAACAAAAGAGTATATTTAAAAAAAGAAGTAGGCATAACAGACTAGATTGAGGGGCATAATTGGATTAAGACTTCATACCAGAGATGCTTTCGATAGTATATGCATTGTATCCTGTAGAAAATGCACGGGCGTTCTACTAGTTATTATTATTATTATTATTATTATTGTTGTTGTTGTTGTTGTTGTTGTCATTTGGGATGTATAAATTATTATTATTTTCAAGTTCAAAATAAAGAGACAAGGTGTGAAAAACCCTCCCTCCTCATGTAATAATTCCCCATCCACAATCATTTCAACATAAGTAGTCACACACTTGTCATGTTATTGGATAGAAGATACAATGATACATACCTATGTAGTTGACATCAACAAAAAGAATAGAGTGTGTCTTCTAGCTCCGCATCACCGACTGTGTTTACAATCTTCTAAGATGGCAATTGGTCTATATCAAAATCTCATTCATCAACACAAGGGTCCAAAAGATATGGCTTGGCTGGTCAGAAACATAGGGCTGACTTTAGGGCAGTGTATCCAACTAGGGCCTCTTATTGGCCCAATATGATGTATTAAAGTTATTAAAATATACAATAGTAGGATAAACTTTTCCAGATCAAAATACAATCACATCTTAATTAGTTGATTTAATTTCAATGAAGTACAAGTGACGAGCCAAAAGAAGCAACAGAAAAACGACGCACAAATTTCCATGAAAATTTGTTACAAGTGATAAGGTTTTATCAAGTACAAAACAAGCATTTTAATACATATGTCAACACATCGATATTTTCTGTATTCTAGAATTTTCTATTGAGTACGAAGATAATCACCCTTCATATTTTCTTACACAGATAGACATCCTTTTGTAAACCTAAATCAACTTTACATCTCTCAACCATGATATTTAAAGAAATAAAAAATACACAAATGGAAACATATTTTAGTAATTCACATAAATGAATCAATGAAGACTTGTCCTTTTGCCCCTTCGATCTAGAATAATGTGGTAAATCCCCAATAAAAAAGAAATGTCGAAAGGAAAACAAATATGTAAAAAACTCTTGGTTTATGTTAGTCAAGAAAATGCTTTAAATTTAGAATTGCATTTTTCATGGTTTATGTTAAATTATACAATAAAATATTGTACCTTAATATTTAGTTATATCATTGTTTAGTTGATAAGTATAATATAAGACTATATTTGTTAAGATCATATGTCAAAGAAATAAATTATAATTGTGAATAAGTAGAAAAGTTTGGTCTAAGGTAGCCATGCAGATCGAACGATGCAGGCTTGCATAGGTGATGTGAGCCAGTGGTGAAATGGTATAACCGGACTTACTGGACAGTCAACGACGTCGCGTTTCTGATCGAGACAAGCTACTGCGTGTTACATGCACTATGCCCACGGCTGGATATGCAAAGTGGCAGTCGGCATGGATGTCGTCCAAGGTGCATTCCTCATGCCGCTAGTGTCGCGGGCTTTGGCTTCGCGAGGGCCGTCTTGATGTACCTCTCTACCATGGACCAGACGGTAAGCGCCGCTCCCACCTTGAGAACTCTAACATATGTGTCTGATTTGAGTGCACACACTAGCACAACTTGCATAAGCTTTATCCATTGTCACACTTGTTATCTATGTTCGTTGGGCTGTGGAGGTCCGAGCATACATGAACCACGACGTCGACAACTTAGAGATGGCCTTTCCTTGCCACTTCAACGCAGTGATCTAGCTAGTATATGCCGCCCTCCTGACAGTTGACGCGTTCATGCTAGTGAGTGGTTTTGGTGTACAGATGCTTGTCTTCCTACTCGTTACTGACTGATGTTCATTGACACATATGTGCTTGTGTTCCTAGAAGTTACTGACTCATGTTTTTGACTGATGTTGTGTTGCAGTCGGCCAGTATTATGGGTGTGTTTGCCACTGGTTACCAGGCCTTACTTTGCATCAGGTACCAAAACACGCTGATTCTCTAGGCTAACATTCGGATTTCCACGGCCGGCGGAGTTATGAATCCCCATATCATTGCCCCATCCGGTGAGGACAACGTTGGGATTGCCAAGGCCGCCGGAGTTGTGATTCCCCTGCCATTCCCCCAGCCAACGCACCTGTTCTCCCGGCCAACAGAGTTGCTGATGTGATTGACCATGCCGAGGGAGCTGCTACTAAGTTGGTTACCTACCAATTAACCTTCGATCAACTGCATGATGATGGATAAGGACTGCAAGATACCATGTCTATGGACGGAGAGGGTGGTGTATTCCTCCGTGCCTAGCAATTGGATTCGAACCTTGGATTTATATTGGTATTTGTATACTAGCATTCTGTAATATTTGCATTATGTGCTAGCTTCATTCTGCTTTGAGCTGAACCATTTTATTATTTCCCTAGTGAACTACTAGAACTCTTCTTTGACCTGGACTGAGTTTTAATGCCCTGCTGAATCGGTACTCTGATTTGAACTGAATCTTTCCCTAGTATTCCGCTTTCCTCACAAATTATCTAGAAATATATGGGTTCACCTTCTGCATTACAACTTTGAGCTTTGTTTCTTTATTAGGCATTTTTTGCATGCTAAGTACCAAAGTACAAGTAAAACAAATTTAGCCTCAAAATTGTAACTTACCTAGAATGGATATCAACAACACATTCCTTTCCTTGTTGATCATAATATACAGTTTCCAACACAGGATCTAGGGACCTTGGGTGTTCTAAAACAAAGAATAGACAAACATTTCATCACCTTAACACTTCTCTCATAGGGCATAAGATTTCAAAAACCTCTCAACTCGTCTGGACATATGTTGCACTTCCACCTATGAGAACTATGGAAGAGCCATCACAACACTACCACACTGACAATGTTGATCCTAAGCAGTTGTGATTCATAGCAGAGCCATCAACATTAGCTAGCTGTCATGCCTGCTTTGTGAAAGGGACTTGTGGCTATGTGAGCTGATAGCAACAAAACAAAACTGGGGAATGTCAATGTACAACTTCAAATGCCACAAAATTGTAGCTTCCTCAATAGAGCAACTGCACGGGTCACTGAAACACCAGATTTCTTTTGTTCATTTGCATGCAGAGGTAAGCATTTAGCGTAACTATAAATAAATTCCACACAAGGTATCAAAGGGAGAGGATAATGTATCATTTGAGCATTTGCGTGTCTAAATCCAAAATGTCCAAAAAAGCCTTGCACGAGGCCGTCAACCAACTCTTTACATGCACAAGACAACATGCCTATTAATCTCCAAACTCTAGATAAAAAAGCCAATTCAGCTGATAATAGTTTAATCTACTTATGATTCACATTCCTAATACTACCAGTCTATCGCTTTTAATTAAACTCAACCGCAACAACAATAACTGTTGAAACATCATTGTAATTACACGTAATTCAACTTCCTGTCTACTCTATATTATTGACAAGAATGTTTCTTGTGGCAATTAGCAGAGCACATCTTGTTCCCAGAACCCAAGTGAAAAAGGTAGAAGAGGCGAAACAAAGAAAGACGTGTTGCCCATTAAAACAATGGCTTGCTTTATTAATTAGCACGTTGATGTCCTGCATCACATGAATTGTAGCCTGCACTTTATGTCAACTAGATACTTCCCCGCGCGTTGCTGCGGGAAATATTGTTGTACATTAATGTTTTACTCAGCATACTAACTTTAATTATCAACAAAATAATGATATATGATTCTTCTTTGTCAACAATACTTCCAAATTTTCACAAAAAATACTTTGGAATGATATATGACTTTAGCGATACATGGTAAAGTAAGATCGATCCTCCTACTTATATAATTCAAATTTTGGATAAGAGATGAACAATCATATTACATGATTATATGGTCATTTACCCAATCAAACCCATTATTTCAAATTAAATTCTTCAGACATCTTTCAGAATACACAATAGTGTGCACATGTGATACTGAAGAGGGAACAAAAGTAGTGGTTGATAAAATCTAGGGTTTTGGACGAACACAATGTATGAGGGAAAATTAGATCAATGTCTATGTACCATTCTTGGAGACCTCAGTTGATTCTTTTCGGGGCATTTGTTGTGCCTAGATAGTCGCTACAGCGACATCCTTGAGAAATGGAGTAAGCGTAACAACTTTTGTCACTTTAGTGTGACCAAGAAATTAAAATGGGTAGATGTGCCATGAGAATTTTCAACAAAGTTAAATCCTTGTCTGAAGGCACGATAATTTTCATAGTTCTATCGCTATGTAAAAGTTCATAATTTCTGGAAAAAAAATCAGTTTCGGTTATCTGCCATCAATCATACAAAAGAAAACTCTATAATAATCTATTTATGCATCCATAGTATATGTTCTTTACCTGAAGTTTACAAAGAACACTTAGACAAAGGTTAGTATAGAGGATTTATTGTGAAATTTCTGCAAATAAAGGAAGTGGGCCATCTTGATTATCAGTAAAAACATGTGTGACTTGTCCCATAAACAAAAAAATGCATATACCTTCAAAGTTGTGTGTCTGGGAAGTAACCTTTATTAAGAAATGGAAGTAAGAAAAAAGTTCAAAGTTAGACTGCACCAAGTAACACATCACTTCAAAATTGCTTGAATTATTTTATTTACCAGCTAGCACAGAATGTTTATAATCTGTCCAACGGAAGCATGAAAGGAAACAGTGACTTCAGTATGCCTTTTAGGAATGAAGCAATATAATTTATTGTGCCTTGCATATACATCAAGATCTTCAAGAAAAATAAGTTGAGATTGATGGAGAGGCTGCTTACAGAAGGTTAGGGCACATCTAAGCTAAAAGTCAGCGGGAATAGCTTGTTTCTTGTTAACCTAAGACATGATAAAATGAAGATATGCACATGCATAAGTTTTGTTGGATTTTACACAAATCAGTCAAATTTGGTAGCTGCATAACATTTTTAACACATCAAAAGATGACACACGACACTAAAAACACCATTTTCATTCTCCAGAAATTAACAACTATCACCATAAAATATACATATAATACGGGGAGGGGGCATGGAACTATGGCATTAGCATAGTATAATCTAGTTAATACTCTCATAATTGCAACATCATGGCAATGAGGACATGTTTGCATCTTTTGCGCACATTAGGAAGATCAAATATGTGGCATGAATCGCCTCTCATGGATAAGTCAACAGGTGCAGAAAATGTTGGATGATAAAATGGCCAGAGGAAAACCGCAAGAGTTATTTAAGAATATACTCCCTCTGTCCCAAAATATAAGAACGTTTTTAACACTATGCTAGTGTAAAAAAACGTTTTTATATTTTGGGACGGAGGGAGTAAGATATTGTATTCAAATATAGGATGTCAAATGTAATGACACGATTAATAGATGCACAAATCTCTGATACATTGATACTATAATGATTCGATAAATCCTGGAAGTCCAATTTAAAGAAACCCACAACCTGGATCCTTGTTGATTGAGGGCTCCTGTAAAATACATGCTCGCCTCACTTCTGCCCCATGGCAAAGATGCGGACGGAGGCATTGGACATGGGAGTGAATTAATAGATGGGGAGAGCAACTGAATCGTCGGAGAAGATTAGCAGGTTTGTTATCTTCCCTTTTCTACGAACAAAAGATGGCGGTAGACTTATGGGCCCACGGCCCATGTACCCATAGCCCAGGTACAACAACCTTCCTATTATATGAATCGTATAGCCCAAGCGCAAGAGGTTTCTCAAAGAAAAAACACCCATGCGCAAGAAGTTTGGGTCGGGGCAAAGAACCGACCTGGCAGTGGCAGAAAAAATAATCATAAGACCAGAGGGTTGGTCCTCGGTCTGTTCTGGTAACGGCAGGATGACATGATATCATATATCTACTCCCTCCGTCCGAAATTACTTGTCATAGAAATGGGTAAAAATGGATGTATCTAGAACCAAAATACATCTAGGTACATAAATTTCTCCGACAAGTATTTCCGGACGGAGGGAGTATATTTATATCTATACTAATATAAAAAGATCTAAAGAGGCAGATCCAATTAATTTCGGCCATTAAATCATGTCAATCGAACGATTTAGACTGTTTTAATGTCGAGCGCTCAACACGTTTAGCGTACAGTTAATTTCATGTCAAATATAATGCTAATCACATAATAACACGCAAATAATATCCTACTTAATATCCGTATGCACTTAATATACTTCCAAATTAACGTGCATTGCACGTACTCCCTCCGTCTAGGTGTATAAGTCATCTTAGGTTGTCCACCATGACCAAGATGAAGGGAAAAACGAGAAAACATAATGTATTTTTGCTAATTAATAGTATTGCATGCAATGAACTAACCACTGCATGTCATGTTTGGTAGTCTCAAGTTATTGAAAGCATGCATGGCCCACATCTCTTATTGGTTGATATGTCATAAAACAAGAAACGATGAGGGAGTTAATGTATCGTACCTAAGTGTTTTGAAATTATTTAGTTTTCGTAAGGTGACTTACACACCTAGACGGAGGGAGTACACATTGACTATGTTAAGAAATAAACTCATGTGAACACTGGACAATGTGCATATTGAGAGAATCTATAATACCTAAATTCATCCCCACTAAACTAATTATTTTGACATGCAATCTATCCACATCAGCGGTCCCACTACTTTATCACCCTTGCTGATGTCATCCTTTTTTTTTAACCGCAACGCAGCGTTCCCGTCTTCACGTATAGCATCATTCTTTTCTTCCCCGAGGATTCTCCATACAAACAAAACTTCATTTTCCTCTCCCTCTTCGCCTTCTTTACTCGCCATTAAATCCCACTACTGTCCTTCACCTTCTTAGTGCAGCGTAACAGACGCACGCCTCCCCAATGAAGCCCCTCGGTTCATCTCCCTTGGGCTTCATCCCTATAAATCCTTCCATAGCCTACCTCCAGCGGCAGCGGCGACTTCCACGACTCCCTCCTCCACTGCGGTGGCCTTTCTTCCTCCCTCAAAGTCATCGTCAGTGTCTCTCTGAGCCATCGAGGACACTGGCTGACTGGCACCTTGAGCAACAATACCTCCAGGTCCATCTCGTGGGCGAGCAACGTGGCATCCTCACCAACCCGCTTGCCGGCACCGCGGCCTGAGCCCTGGTCACCGTCACGCTACAACGCAAGCTGCTCCCACTAGGATAACCTACTACTACCACTAACTGATGCATGCCGCAGCCAGCAGGCTGCAGACAGCTTCGGCGGGGGATCAACTCCTACGACCCAGCCGGCTTTATCGTAATAGAGAAGCAGCATATGTGGCCGCTCCCCGACAGCCTCACCAGCACCATTGACAATGACGACCAAGATCACATAAAGCTGGACCAGGAGCTGGAAAAGGGTGGAGGACGAGTTCCTAGCCATGCTGGACCTGATATATCAAGAAACTATTGGGGTAAGAAGAGGCTACAGATTTGCTTGAGTTTCACTCCCATCCAGCCTTCACCCTGCCTGATATGAAGAAGACTGGTTGTGCGCTCCGCCACCATTCGTGTCTACTCTATGAGGCTGACAACACGTAGATGCCATCTGGTTCCTCTCTGAATAAAGTTTTTCCACTCCGCTTTGATTCGTTGTACTGTATGAATCAATACCCGAAATTCCATTTTTCGGGAATTGTGTTATACGGACAGTGAGTACATCCCTGCTTTATTCATGCTGGTGACAATGGTAAGAATTTTTGGATTCGGTAAAATATATTTTCACCACAAGAGATGGATAGATAAGTAGATATATACTTGCGCGTAGTTAAAATTCTTTCAGGAAAGGGAGCATTACTATTAATGATGGTCTATCTCATCTCCATCTTGAAGTTGTTTTTCAATTCTATTTATCTCATATATATTCTTGCAGGTAGGCTCTTTGACTATTAAGCTGATGTTTTAACTAAGTGTGTGTGTGTACATTCATTTTCAGTGTTTTTTGACTGTATATACTTGCGATGCTAATATAATTCTTTTTGTCTCATATATGTACTTGCAGGTAGGTTCTTTGACTATTAAGCTGATTGTTTATCTCTTCGGCGCAACCAACAAATATTTGCATATATCGGAATGAATCCACGGCTACAGACTTCAGAAACTGTTCAACATGCAACTTTTCATTACTTCTTTTGATTGAATATTATTGTACTTTCACCCCTGTTGTATGTGTGTACATTAATTTTCGGTGTGAAACTATCAGACCGCTTCAACCTTTTTTCCTGCATATTTTTGTAAGAAATTATTAGAGCCAAAATGTGGTGACCATATTTTGCGAGCCCCCAATTTGCTACGTGTAAAATTTGGGTTATACCATTTAATTGCTAAAAGTTTAAATTCATCATAGAACTTTATTCGAGCAATGCCTTGCCTGGTTTCAAGCCTTTTCTCCAAGTTCCATCATTGCCTTCTTTCTTTGTTATATACATGCCTTCAAAAGACTGAGCAAATATCCTGCAACAATGTGCGGGGTATCATCTAGTTGGTAGTTGTGGGGATCAACTTTTTAAGAATGTAAGATTGGGAAAAGAACCAAGGCTAACTTTTCTTTCTTCGTTTTTCGGTTCTTCCCATGGGAGCATTTGGCATTGCTTTGGCTTTCTAAGAACACTCGTTCGAGCGTATACAAAAAAAAAATCTTCTACAACTGCAACAGTTTTTTCCCCCTGGGTTGGTAAATACTCTATAACCAACTTGATCCCGTAGCCCACAGGACGACACAGCAAAAGCAAACCGGCCCTTCGTATACATAGTGTCTTAATCTAAATTACCAACTTCATACCACATATTTATGCAATGCACTTAAGTATGTGATTATGTAAAATAAAACCATATAAACGGAGTAGTTTTTTTTGTGAAAAATATAAACGGAGTAGTTACCGAAAAGGGCTTTCTCCCTGCTTTATAAATAAATCAACACACAAGCATAGAAGGTGCAAATGGTCCAAGGCCACAACAATGCCAAAACACAGAGAAGAAAAGTGTACTGCTGAGGGCACCGTTCAAACATGCCAAAAAGAAAACAAACAAAGGTCCATGAGGCCAGATATAAGGAGAACCCACCCTAGTCAAGCTCCAGCGGTGGGAGAGGAAGTGATGGCGCCAAGCATGCAGCCAACGATATGAGCCCAGTAGTGTAGTCGTTGATGGCACCGCGGTCCTGAGCTCGGCTAAGTGACCTCACAATTGCAAGAATCCACACATTTTGTAAATCGTGTCAGAGGGATGCAGAAGAGGACACCGCTCGATCACTAACTTGTAGCGAATCGTCGATAAAGTCCACGCAAGAACTCCGATACCCCGGCACCTAATGCGGCGGGATCCAGATGCGCTAAGGTGAAGCTCGTAAAAGAGGTCCGTGAAGTTTGTGTGGCATCATCCATGACCTCCCTGAAGCAACTCCATTGGAATTGCACCCTAATGCATGAGAAGAATCACAGTCTTCAAGAATGTCACTCCACGGGAAAAACCCATCCTCGGGTCCAGTCCGCTTATGAACCTCTACCCCAGAAGGAACCCTACTTCGGATCCATAATCAAAGGAAGATCCAGATCTTAAGCGGAATCCTAGTCTCCCATAGCGAAGTGAGGGGGCCGGACCCATGGTTGGGGCGATCTTCGTGTATAGCGACCTAGTGGAGAAGGTGTCGCTCGGCTGGAGGAGCCAGGACACCATGTCCTGGTTCTGCTCGAGGCTAGGAGGGTGGAGGACCACGCATTCGAACAACTCGGCCCAGGCATCAAGCTCACGCGGGACGAAAGCCCTCTAAAAGCCGAGGGGACCGAGATCTTTCAGGGCAGCCTCAACTGAAATAGACGATGAGCCGCTAATGGAGAAAAGATCAGGGAACTGGGTCACAAAGGGAGGGATCCCGCCAATCATTCAAGCAAGAAGGATGTCGCCGAACCGGCGCCTACCAAAATGGAGGATCCGGTCCGAGGAATGGGAAGGAGTTGGACTATGGATTTCCAAAATTGGAAGCCACTCAAATGTTGGTAGAATGTCGGAGGCTGGCCAAGGAGGTAGCATAGGCACCCTTGTTATTCACAATGTGCCATAACCATTTGGTGAGAAGGGCAATATTCATGCGTTTGGATGACATGATCCTAAGACCTCCCCGGTCCTTGGGCTTCCAGATATCTGCCAACCTAACCATGTGCTACTTCTGTTTGTTGCCCTCCCCAGCCCCAGAAGAATCTAGAGAGTACCGTCGCAATCTCATGATGAATAGTTTCATGAAGGCTGAAGAAGCTCATGATGAACATAAGGAGGCTAGACAAGGATGAGTTAATCAACACTATCCGAGCCACCATATAGAGAGACATCAGCCACGCCACGACTCAACCCTCTGCTGGAGCCTAGTGATATATGGTCTGAGGTCCGCCATCGCGAGCCGGGCGTCTCTAACAGGGATCCACGGGTAGGTAGTGGGGAAGGACCCAAGCTAAAAGTTAAGGCAGTCGGCAATAGATTTCCTATCCTCATCCAATATCCCAACACCATGACCTCGCTTACGGTCAAATCCTGGAACCCACCAGGGCGCCGGTAACCAGCCAATATCCCAACTTTTAGAGATATTTTCCTTCCATGTTTCTCAAATTATGGTGTTTCCTCTACCCTATGACAGCCTTTGCTGAATTGTATGAGCACCAAAGGGAACAAAGGGATCTTTCTGTCATGATGGACCTCATCTTGGCTGAGGCTAAGCATTGGAGCCAGGTCTAAAATTGTAGGTTGCGCAAGCCTTTCTTGAGATTAGCCCTAGTGTAGCAAGACCTAGTATGTGTTGCATATGTTGATTTAATCCATCCCCTTGGCTTGTTGCCTTGCGGGGTTGATGTTGTATCTATGAATGCGTCTTTCTTCTTAATGATAAGATGTGCAAAGGTTCTGCACGCTCTTTAAAGAAAGTCCATCAAAATGGCATAATTCTATGAAACAAGTTAGCTATTTAGATCCTAGTAGTTGCAAGGATTTCCAGCTACGGATCAATTACCATCAGCTTTTGGAACATTACAAACCACTTTTACTACTTCTCCTCAAATGATAAAAAAAGCGGCTATGCTGAAAACTTTCTACACTAATCTTCTCGGTGCCCCCTAAACACCCATCTGACTTGATGTGATGGCACTGGGTTGGGAGCTGCGGGGAGATGGATTCGGTGCTCTTCGTCGACTGGAGACGACATGTTTGAGGAACAATGTGCACGGGGTGAACACTAGCCAATGCACGACATATCATTATGTGCTCTATCGTCAGCATCTCTTACTGCTCCGGTGACAACTTACGTGGCGTTGTTGATGGACAGTGGAAAGCAATGATAATAGCGCTTTGACTGATATAGGTAAATCAATTTCCAATTTACGACCGGGTCTTATCTACTTAGTTGTAGCCATTGCCCCCTGAAATAGAAATTTTGAGGTAAGATATCCCTTGCTTTTGCTATGGGTCTGGCGGGTTCACTCCTTGCTATGAATTGGGCTGGTTCCTTCCCCGACATAGATAGAAGGCATGCCCACTACCGATAGGCATAGTATTTTGAGGAACAAGAAAATCAGAAGAATCGTTCTCTTTATTCACTATCATTCCAAGTCTTCGATTCCAATTAGTCTATTTCCTTCTTTAATGATAAAGCATCTTTTTTTGCGGGGTAATAAAGCATCAATATAATGAAAATAATATAGAAATAAAAATCGTAACTTCAAACAAGGACTACAAATTTGAAGCAATAATAAAGAGCCGCCCGGGTTAATAAAACTGAGAAAATTAACTCGGAAAGAAAAAAAATTGGAAGCTATTTGGATCAGCGATCGACCCCACTATAGAGATATTTATGAGTTTCTTTTCTATGGGGTGTTTTTTTGCTACTGTGTTATGACGGTTGTTCTCCATTGTGATGTGCATGTGTTGCAACTTTCAACTTTATATGATGAACACGTGGCTTCCTTCTAAATAATTAACATTGTGTTTTGAGTGGTCAGATAACTTGATATTATTCCAAAACAAATCGCATACCAGTTCAAAGTGTCCTGTCGATTAGGATATTTTGCAAAAACAAAAGATCATGATTATATTTTCCGAGGTTTGGGGTATTTGCTTGGACACCGTATGTCGAATCTCTCTCACGTAAGGATGCAGGCGGATGCGTCCACTACATCCACGACCCTCAGCATTGTCATTTTTTTATCAGCGCTATTATTAAAGCAACAATGATTAGCTTAATTCTGACCATGCAGACGGTCGCTGGCCCACTCTGTTGTCAGGCGATATGACAACTCTGCTAGAGTTGTTCTTAGGTCATACGTATTTAGAATGCCAAAAAAACATACTACAAGATCAGTTTTGACCATTTTCCAGTAGGAAATTGCAACACACAAAACAGTTGAAAAAGTCAGATACAACTTCTGCAGGCCTCACACACGCAGGGCTCGTCAACAACACTTTTAGCAGGGTAGGGAGCATGTTTAAGTCAGATTAAACTAAAGCTAATATTTATTTTTTGTACTACAAACACTCCTGGTAGTAAGAGAGTTGCAACAAGTTCGGTTTGGGGGTACATTAATCAAGATAACAACGTGAGGCATGCTTCAGATGGGACGGCATGGCCAAAGGGCAGAGACGCAGAGTGGTCTTGCTCCCAGACATGTAGGCAGCGAGCCTCTCAATGGGCCTCCGGCGGTCCGCCTTCACTCCCCCAAGGCACTGTATCTTGATCCGCGCCAGGTGCTCGACCGGGATCCACGCGAAGCTAAGCCTCGCCGGTGCGTCCTCCTCCTCGCGGTCGGGCTCCAGCGCCTCCCTCGACCGCTGGACCCATTTGGGGTGGTAGGTCTCCTGGTACAACGCCGAGGCCTTCATCTCGTACACCCGGTTCCTCTCGTCGTCGTCCAAGACGGCCTCGGTCTGGCACGGCGCCTCGACGCTCTCGAAGATGGCCCGGAACTCCTTGCGGAGGGCGGAGTAGGCGTTGTTCAGCCTCTCCTTTATGTCCCCCTGCTTCCAGCTATTGTACTTGGGGAGTGACCATATGTGCTCCGCCAAGAGCTCCGCCTCCGCGCACACGGTACTGCTTGAGCAGCGCGTCCTATCACGATGAACGGCAGCGGGCCGGCCCATGAGCAGCAGCGGCCCCCTATTTTCATGTTTCTTTCTTCTTTTTTCTTTTAAATAATTCAGGATTTCCAAAACTTTCCAAAATTACAAAGAATGTGAATTTCAAAAAAGTTCATGGAGCCAAAACATATCCCTGAATTCGAATAATGTTCACAAATTTCAATATGTTCAGGAATTTGGATATTTGTAAATGTTTTATCAAACAAGCAAATTTTGAATTTGGATGAAGTTTTTAGAAAATGGATGAACATTTCTTAAAAATTACGATGAATGAATTTTGAATACGATGAACTTTTTTATATTAGATGAACATTTTGAACTTGATGAACAAATTCTCAATTCAAGAACATTTTTTAGAAAATCGGATGAACTTTTTTAAAAATGATGATTTTTTTTAATTTAACGAATTTTTTGAAAAATATGGTGAACAAATTTTGAATTTCATGAATATTTTTTGAATTCAGTGAACACAAAATTTTTAGCATTTTAAAAAAAGTTCACAAAAACTACACAAAAGAAAAACAAAGAAGAGAAAACGGAAATGGAAAAGAAATAAAAGATCAAAAAAGAAATGAAAAATATATAACATAAAATCTTTATCACGTATGTGAAAAATGCATAAAAAAATTGATCATGTATTTGAAAAATGTTAATCGAGCAGTTGGAATTTTGTTGAACAGGTATTAGAAAAATATTGACTATGTATTATAAACATGATGCATTTTTTGTCATGTATATAAAATGTAATCAATCATTTAAAAAATGTTGAACAAATATTTGAAAATGTTGGTTAAGCATTTCAAAAATGTTAAATTTATATAAAATATGTTGACATTGTATTAAAAAAATGTTGAAATTGTTTGATCATCATATATATGTGTGTATACATACATACATACATACATACATACATACATACATACGATGAATTTTGTTGACTATGTGAATGATGAATTTTTTTTGATCATGTTAATCAAGCATTTGAGAAAATGTTGAACAAGTATTTGGAAAATGTCAATCAAGAATTTGAAAAACATTAAGGGTGTATAGATAAAATCTTGACCATTTATTAAAAATAGTGAATAAATGTTTGTGCTGGAGGTAGTGTTTTTTCGCGCCCGATACTGTTTTTGCTTGACGCAAGACACTTGTCCACATCAGCTACGTAGACGGAGCCATTTACTTTGACCACTGCCCTAGCACATTCTAGCCTACCGAAAGACCCTAAAAGGGTCAAAATAGTGAATTTTCCGGGGAGGAGGCAGGGGAGCATGGGGTCACTGTTCATTGGGATATTTTCTTATTAAGTACTAGTGAGGCTGACATGTGGGTCCCATTCGTCATTAAACAACATAGCTAACGGTGTTAACGGTCGCTATTGTCAATGGTCTCGCGTTCCTGGTGGAGAAGGCGTATGTGCCATCTACCTGCGTTACTCACACGGAGGGAGACGCATCCTTTCTGTCGCCATGTTTGTGCTGGAGGTAGTGTTTTTTGGCCTGCTCTTCACCCTACTGTTCGTCGTATTTAGCCATGGGCAGCACCCACACGTGAAGGATCGTGTGTTTGGCTCAATGGGTGCAGCGACGGCCTTCCTGATGTATGCCTCGACTGCAGACGGGGTCGTGAGTGCTCGCTTGACTGAACTCACCTTCTATCAATCAATTGTCACATAGATTTTTCATCTTCTGCACATGCTATGCAGTATGGCGCCCACACCACACACAATGTGGCCGGCATGGAGATGTCATTTCCTTACTTCAGTAACGCCATGATATGGACTGCATACGCATGCATTCCTGACTTTGATTCTTTCTTGCTGGTATTTGCTTTCTATCCATTGGCTATATATACTATATACTGTCTTGCCTACATAACTAAATGTCATCTTTTTTATTGTGTGCTCCATGTGAAAATAGCCTATAATTTGTCACAATTTATGATGCAACCCTTGACAGATGTTTATCTACCCAGCTGGGAGTTTGAGTCTGTACATATTTGCTCGGTAGATGTAGAAACATGTGCATTTTTCTTATACCCTGCTAGCAGTTTCATTCAAGTGTGATCACAAGGAAACATATCTCTGCCCTGCTAGTTGTAGTTTCAGTTGAGCCTACACTAGGTGTTGTTGGCTTGTTTCATGGGTGCCAACTTTTAAATCAAATGCCAATTTCATCTCTATCCAGAGATTTGCTTAGTTTCAGTTGTTGGAGTTCCAGTCTTTTTGCATAGTTCGTAGCTTCAAGTGTACTCTTGGCTTCTAGCCACAGTGCACTACAAATTATTATAGAATTACAAAATATACTCCAACATTGCACCTTACAAAGTGTACACAACATTGCACTATACATGACTGAGCTTCAAGTGTACAATTTTGATAGGCAAATGCTAAGAGTTTCAGTCTAGTCTAATGGCTAGGAACTCAATTCTGCTTCTTGTTGTTGGAGTTTCAGGCTTGTTGCATAGTTCGTAGCTACAAGTGTACTCTGGCTTCTAGCCACATTACACTAAAAATTATTTTAGAATTACAAAGTCTACACAACATTGCACCTTACATGGCTGAGTATTCTTTTCTTGTGAAATCAAATGCCATGACTGAGCATTTTTTTATCAACTTGCTGTAGACATGCTCTGCTTGAGGCTACTGTATAACTTGTGCTGTTTTAACTTGATCTCTTGTATATTCGCATCACAACTCTTGATCAGTCTAGTGTTGTAACTAGGAAACACAACTCTGCTAGTTTGTTGTAGTTTCAATTCAGGCTACACTAGGAGTGTTGGCATGTTGTTAACGAGCGCTCTTTTTAAAAATCAAATGACATGATTATCTCTACCCAGTTATTTTCTTACACAAGAATCTGACACCTACGTGCTTGAGGCTATAGTACCTTGAGCTCTTTTTCTTTTTGTATGTTATTTAGCTATGTAGGTAATGTAAACAGAAAAGATTATTTGTGTCAAAACTCTTAGTTTCTTATTATCCTTTTGAGGCACTCCATGCCTACATACTGGATTGTTTGGCCTACATACATGTGCATGCAATCTTCATCCCAAGCTATATATTCACTAATGTGCTAATGTGCCCCACGCCTCTGACTTTTGCAATTGCAGATTTCGAATGGGATTGGTCTGCTCTTTCCTTTCTATGAGGCCGTCCTATGGATCAGGTACCGGAATGTGCCGAATCTCTAGGGCGCCGTAATTGCCGCTGCTTGTGAGGGACTGCCGTAAGTCTATTGACAAACATGGTTGAGTATGCGAACATCTAAGTACTGTAATAATGAACGCTGGATGGAGAAGGCAACTTATTCCTCTGTCACAAAGCGGTGATTGAACTATGCATCATAATATTTTATAATATGACTGTACTTTGAAATTTGAAATACATGAAATATTTCAAAATTCTGAACTGAACTTTTAAGTTTATGAAAAATAGAAACGGTAAAAGAAAAAAGTGGAAAATTTGAAAGAAAACAAAGAAAAATAAAGAAAAGGGAAAATAATAGGAGAGAATATTAAAACAAAAATAAGAAAAGTAAAAGAAAAAATGCGGTTGAAAAACCTCCTAAATGGTTCCAGAACCAGAAAAAACCGGCTGGGAAGCTGAGGTTCCCAAAACTGGGAATGCTTTTTGCAACTTCTTTTGTGTACTTTTCTTGAAACTCCGCGAAATCTTTCAAATCTGTGAATATATTTTTCAAAACCAATAAACTTGTTTCGAATCCGCAAGTGCTTGGGCCGGCCCAATAGGGGCCAACAGAGCAATACTTAAGCTTTTCTTTCTTTTCTTTTCTGTTTTGTTTTTTGTTTTTCGACTCTTTCTTTTGTTAATTCAAGTTTCACCTTTTTGAACTTTATTATTCTTTTTGAAACATGTTTAAAAATTCATAGTATTTTTTGGATTACCAAAATAACCGTTTTAAGTAATTTTTCAAATTATTATTTAATTCAAATCTTTATTAATTGCTTTTTTATGGTAGGATCGACTTCGTGGTCAAGGAGGAGCACGCCAGTGAGGACCCTTTGGATGAGATCCTTAATAAGGCGCACCCCAGCTCATCCTACTAAATCATTTTCAGGATTTGTCCAAGAAGAATCCGCCTACTAAGGACAGCGAGGGCCTGCCATGTAAGGAGAGTGTTCGCCCGCCACACAACATCCTTCCAAACGACGCTTGCTCCTCCATTGTGGTGGATATGCCCGACCTCCTCCGACTCCATGATCACTGGCTTCACTAACTATGCCTCGGAGTAGAGATCCATTCTTGTAGTAGTGTGTTTGATAGTTTGACGACGATATAGGGATGGTGTATTTATGTAGATGATGAGGTGGACTCGGATGACAACTTCTGATGCTTTTGGTATATGAACCATGAAGCCTTATATTGCTCATATATGTCTTCATGCATGAGTTTTTCTGACGCTTTGTTATGTGTTGAAATTTTGTTATTCTCCCTTCTGTAGATGAGGTGGTATGTGTTGTACTAAGGTAGACATCCAGGAGTCTATGATTCACGGAAAGCATGCCATGAACAAGTCAATCGTTACAAAGACAATTGCTAAACAGGGTATGATGCTAGAGAGGAGGCACTTACTCCATGTATTTGCTCCAAGTAGGGAGAGATCAGACCGGGTGGAAGTGGATGAAGTATCTATTTGTCCTACTTGTGATCTTTATTAGTTTGATGCTTGTGTGGTCCATGTAAGACAAATGGGTCACATTGAGGTTTTAGTGACTATCTGAGACTTGTAATGATGCTTTAGTTAGTTTGATGAACAACTTTAGAATTGTTATGATGCTTTAGTTAATTCGATTAAGAATATTGAACTTGTTATGATTCTTGTGCATTGCCTATGATGTGGTACTGTCTGCGGACAAAATTTTACTGTTTATATGTCTTTTCTTTCAGGGCTGATGCAGAAACAAATAAAACAGAAGATATGTCTTCATCTTTGCCGACTATGCTACTCGGTAAAGCCAGTTTGCCGAGAACACAACTCAGTGAAAAAGCCACGTGTCCTTCTCTGAAAGCGTATGAACACAACACACTACTGGAATTTTCATCTTTGCCGAGTGTAAAGTCACGGATCTCAGCAAATAGGAGCCGCTAGGGCTTTCCTGGGCACTGTATCGCCGAGTGGGCCACTCGGCAAATAATTGAGTAGACGTGTCTCACTCACGTGCTTTCATGTTTGCCGAGTGCCTACCACAAGTACTCGGCAAAGTTTTTGCCACGTGGCACCCCCGTCTCCGTCCGGCCTGTCAAGTCTTTTTTTTTTTTGCTGAATCCCCATTTTAGAACTCGGCAAGGACTTTGCTGAGTCCCCTTGTTCTGGTTCTCACAAAGGAAGCTTTGCCGGTAGGATTCGGGCCGAGAACAATACTGGGCAAAGGTTTCGCCGAGTGTGAAACGGCTTTCGCTGAATATTTCCGGCACTCGGTAAAGATGTAAATTCCAGTAGTGTGTTGTGTTCATAGATGTTTCGATTCTATGTTATACCAGGGCTCACATGGTTACGTTTCGGTATGAGCTTCATACCGTGTTTGTCATGCTTATGATTTGCTTAGGGATGAAATTAATCGCTAAAGTGCTACTATTTCAACAAGCTTTTGCCTCCGTTTCGAAATATATATACAACGGGTGTGAATGCGTGCGTGCGTGCGTCATGCTAATGCAATGGCCACGAAAGGTGATGTGGAGCTAGCCAGCCATAGGCATAACTGGAAAAAAAATACAACGGAGAACCACAATGCACAGCTAGTTAGACATAGGCATGCCTTCAGTTCAAAAAAAAAAAGACATAGGCATGCCTTGAAATAAAACGGACAACCACAGCGGAAAGGTAAAAGGATCATTTAGATGTGACACAACACAGTCACCTCTAGACGTGTAGTGCAGGCAGTTCCTATGCATTGCTTACTTGGATGGCTTGTAGTACCCATAGACAGCGTAGAATGACTGCAGCACTGTCATGGTGAGCAAGATCACAGCGGCGACGACCGATGTGGTCACCCACGGATTGGTGAAGTAGCCGCTCACCAGAGCGGCACGCCAACGGGGCCACTTTCTTTTCTGGTACTTGAGCACCTGATCCATCACGCCGGCAAGGTAGTTGCGGTCGGCAGATGTGTGCGCCTCCGCGCAGAGGCTACTGAAGAACCCCATGGCGGTTTCGCCTCTCTGGCCGTTCATGTGGTTCAGTAGCACCCCGCTCTGGTGGAGGAGGCGCACGTCCTGTGGCGTCTTGAGGAGGCAGTCCATGAAGATGGCGTATGCCGTTATGCGGCCCGGCGTGGATGGGTAGGTCTGCTCGAACGCGATCAGGTTCCGGAACAAGGGTACGCTGTAGTCGAAGAGCTCCAGCGGCGGGATCTCTAGGATGCCTCGGCGCCGGCGGAACCTGACGTCCAGGAAGCTCTTGGCGCCGTACCTGCGTGCACGGATCCGAACGCCGGCCTCCTCCAGCTCCTTGGCGCAAGGCACCCACCACGTGAGCTCTGCCTCTGGCACTGCCAGAAGCTCCCTGGAGATGGAGTCGTGGGCCGGCTTCGAATTCGGCGGTCGTCGCTTTACAGGCGGGCGGCTCAAGTTGGAGCGGATTCCCCGTGTCTTGGTGTTGGAGGGCTCCCAGTCCCGGGGCGGCAGGTCGATTGAGAGGTAGAATAGGTGGAGGAGATGGTGCACGTCACCGCAGATGATGGGTGCGTTGTGCAGCCGGCCAGGACGTAGCGAGCTCAAGAGCTGGAGGCCGCAGTTGACAAGGATGTCGCCCGTGCCGCGGTCATTCCCCAGCTGCTTGAACAGCGCCTGGAGGACAAAGAAGGGAACCTGGTTGCTGAGCAGCAGTAGGTCACGCTTCACGGTTCCCCAGACCCAGCACCGGCCCAGCTGCTGGTTCCAGTCATCGTCGTCGTAGTCGTTGTTGCCTTTTCCTTTTCCTGCGTGCTTGAGCAGGCGGTGGAGGACGAAGCAGCTGTCGAGCAGCATCTTGATCGCCACATCTTCACTGCTCGTGTCGGAAGCAACGCTGCTGTAGGAGGCACGAATTTGCGGCACCAAGCCCACCATCAGGTCGAAGCACTTGCCAAGCAGCGGCTCGTGTACCTCCCTCGACCAGCTGGCTGGGTCTGGGTGGCGCCCCATGACGAGCTTGCGGACGCAGCACCACTTGTAGCGCTCCAGCCTGACCATGCTCGTCGATGTGCGCCAACTGTCGTCCAGGAGCAGGCCGATGCCGACGACTTTGGGGGTGTAGGCACCCTTGTTGCCCTCAATGAGGTCCTTGGGGACCTCGCAGATGCTTGGTGGCTCTGCCGGCCGTTCAGAAACCGCCTTCTTCACCATTGTCATGAAGTTCTGCTTCTGCTGCTGCTGGTGATGGTGGTTGTTCCCTTCATCAGCTGATTCATCCATGCAGATAGCCAGTCAAGGTCATGAAATGGTTGCAAATGAGGCACTAAGCACATACAGTAAAATACGAATTCAACAAATCAAGATAGGATAATAAAGGAGTACGTAATCCAAGGAGAAAATGGGAATGAAGCTAGTATTACCCTTGTTGCCTTTTCCTTCTTCTCCAGAGGACCCATCACCAACCGAGCTGATGGTTCCAGTCATCGTACGTCGTCGTAGCTAAGAAAACTAATCACTCTCCCATACTTCAGGCTATTCCGCTGCAGCTATAGACCCCAGCCACACATCTTTTTCGTTCGCTCCCCATTTAATTGTCCTTCTCGCCTTTTTCTTTTCCTCCAGCTCATGCATGGGGTATCTAAGAAAATATAGACGACGATCTCGTGTAGAGAATACATTCTTTGCTTGCTGATAATAAAGTGCATACCTGGAGAAGGACGTAGAATAGATTCTTGCCTTTGCTGGTTATAAAGGGCAGACGTGCTAAAGACCACAGAATATATTATTAATCCCTATGACACGAAAGGTCGTTGTTTGAAGGAACAAAAACAAAACTGTGTCACCAAACCAGCAAAAAAATAAATAGAGAGAACATGTGATCACCAAGCTTTCTAAGCGTTTTTTTATGAGTAAAGTACATTTTCGGTCACTTAAGGTCCGGCGATGTTTGTTCCAGAAACTACCAACTCTTCGTGCTAAGAGCATCTCCAGTCATGCCTTCAACAGGACCTCCAGACCAATTTTTAGCGCCGGCGCTGAAAAAACGGCCCAGTTGCGTCCTCAGAAATCCAATTTTCGTTGCTTAGGCTTCAAATTGGCGCCGGCGGACCCAAGCCGAACCCGGCGCGATGGGGGGCGCCGGGAGAATCGTTTTTGGCGCGAACTAACGGCGGGCCCGCCGAGTCGGCGACCCCGTGCATCGTCGTCCTCATCGCTTCGGTTTCCGGCGGGGAATCAATGCCAAGGCTGGTGCCGGTCAGCCTTCCATTGATTCCTCACGGGCGGTGCAGTGCGGCGACGCGCCCTCTTCCGCCACACGTACACACGTTTGCCGCCCCCTGACCTCTATAAAAGCCGCCCCCTCTCTCACCGGTGGATGCACCCGCCCCGTAGCCCCTCTCTCTCGCCGCTGACACTCTCTCTTCCCCTCTCTCCACGTCTAGCCACCGCGTGCACGCCCCGTCAATGGGAGAGCGGTTCCCCGGCGATGGAGCGGCGGCCAATGGCTTCGGCCGCCGCCACCTGCACGAGTGGGAAGCCCACTTCCTCCACGAGGCGAACTACCCGGCGCCGCCCGACATGCGCCTGCCGGGGCGGTGGAGGCTCAGCGCCGGGGGTGTCCCAGCCCCCCCCGCAACCTGACGTCGACCACCCCGCCTACTTCCACGCCGAGATCGAGTGTGTTCGGGCCTCTCTGACGGAGGAGGGGCGGGACCTCCCGGAGTACGCCGACGACGACCACGCACACTGGGCGGTGTACTTCCAACACCGGCACGAGGAGCGGCTCGCCTCCACCAACAACACGCTGGTGGTAAGGGGGCGCAACAACAGCGACGGCCGCCGCCTGTGGTGGGGCGCCCCCGGCCGCACGCTCCACACCGTCCTCGAGTACCTCGAGGGTGGCAACGATACGCCGCTTGAGTACCCGACAGCCCCGGCCCCGGCCCCCTGCCGGAGTAGCAGCCCGTGGCTGCCGATGCGCATGTTGGGCGGGTCAACCTCCTCCTCCTCTTCCCGTTCCTCCTTCCAGTCCTTCGGGTCGCCGGCGTTCGTCAGCGTCAAGGCCGAGCCCGTGAAAACGCCGCTCGGCCGGCGCACCCACGGCGCTGCCCCCGTCATCAACGAGGGCGGACGTGCCTCCTCGGCTCCTACCTCCCGCCTCGTCAAGCTAAAGATGGAGCCGGGGCTCGCCGCCGTGAAGAGCGAGCACGATGACATGGCCGCACTCGACGATGAGGCCGCCATGAAGTGGGCGCGGGAGGATTGGGGCCGGCTGGAGATGGAGCGCCAGGGCCACGCCCTAGAAGAGATCGCCGCTCGCCACCGTGGCCGCGACAAGGGAGGCGTCATCGTCCTCGAGGACAGCGACAACGACGCGCCGCCGCCGGCCAAACCAGTCCACTAGGGCGACCCTAGGCAGGGGTCCAGCAGGGACGGCTGCGGTGTGAAGGAGGACGGCGGCGGAGGCGACTACGACGCCTTCGGCAAGCTCTTCGGCCTGTAGGCGGCAGCAACATTTTTTTCCTTTTAGTACATTTATGTTTTCAATATGCAAAAAGACTGTGGAACGCCCAAATATCGCCGAATCTATGTCTTGTTTGCCGAATTTTGGCCAAGTATGTTTTTTTAAATATTTACAAAACATCGACTGGGGGCGACCTGGGGGCGGCGGCTAGAAACCAGATCGCCCCCATGCCGAAATTATCGCCAGTTCGCCACAGGGCGACGCTATTTCCAGCCACTGGGGGGCCGAATGGCTGGAGATGCTCTAAATAGTGGTTGGGGCGCCACCCTGTGGCGCCGGTTGAGAGGAAGTTGTGCGCATGTTTCCATTTATAGAGTCCTCGCTTCCGCTTAAAAAACATCTTAGAAAAAAAATCCTCATCTTCATCTAAAAAAAGAAGTAAAAAAGAAAAAATTACCACCACAGCCTACTAGCGAATGCTACTTTGCATAACCCTTCATTTAAAAAATACCAGAGGTCCTCATCTCCATCTAAAAAAATACATTTAAAAAATAATCCACACTTTCATCTAATTTTTTTTCAAAAGATTTCTCAGTGCGGCCAACCAGCTTGCGCCACGTGGCATAGCTGGTTGGCCGACCTTCACGTGTAGCTTAAAAAAATACCAAAGGTCCTCATCTCCATCTAAAAAAAATACATTTAAAAAATAATCCACACTTTCATCTAAAAAATTTCTCACCGCGGCCAACTAGCTTGCGCCAATAGCTGGTTGGTCACCCTTCACGCGTAGCTTAATGGGTTTAATATCATTAGTGTTGTACAGTTTGGAAAAGAAGGCATGACGGTGATATCACACGTTGATCGAGTCAAGTTGGAAGACTGGAAGTTTTCTGTTGTACCAAAGGGTTCCGATAATTCACTCTACAACATCCAATACTAGTAGAATGCTCGTACGTCGTCATAGGCTTTTAAAATATATATTGTTGGAGTTTTTATAAATATAACACATGTTCAATTTCGCATGTACTCCCTCTGTTTCTAAATACAAGTATTTTTTGATATTTTAATATGGACTACATACAGATGTATATAGGCGTAATTTAGAGTATAGATTCACTCATTTTGCTCCGTATGTAGTTCATATTGAAATATCTAAAAAGACTTATATTTAGGAACGGAGGAATGAGACGTTTTGGAGGACGAGCTCCATGGGTCTGGTAATCTTGTCCGGGCGTTCGATCGCTGTGATGTGTGCGGCATGCGTTTCCAGGTTTAATACGCGGGCTTTAATTGAGGAATACACCGGTGCCGTGAGCTGCTGTGCTTGATTAGTACATGGGCCTTGGCCACGGCGGATTTTGCACGGACATGATGTTCCTCCTGGGCTGATTTGAATTTGCTCCATGCAGCGTCAGGGCCGGGCTGGCGGGACATTAATTTTTTTTTGAGGGATTGGTGGGACATTAAATGACAATCGGTATGCTGACGGTGTGTGATAGAGAACCATTTACAGTTTGTGGTAAAAAATAGAGAACTAATTAATTACATTCGGCCCACAGCTTTGCCTCATTAGGCTGTCTCTCCCTTTCTAAAAATAAAATCACCTGCCAAAAAAAGTTTCTTTTGTCAGAAAAAATGCATCCCCTACCACTAGAGCAGTAGACAGAAGCTCTTTTGCCATGGATGGGATGAAATTATTCTTGGAGGGGTGCGATTCAGGGTAATCTTCAGCCAGATATCACATTGGTGACTCGTCAAGGTTACCCATGCCCATGCGGTCAAAATGTAGAACGTCCATGTGCAGTTCATGGCTAGTTCCTGAATAACGTCGAGACTGTATTATTTGTCACATTGAACATCATGTAGTAGAATTGTGAATCAGAAAATTGCTGAACTTGTTCGTGTTCTACAATAATAGGTACTACGTACCATGCTGCTGATGACAGGCAAAAGTTATTCTCGATCGGCTATCGGTAATCCTACTTGCCAATGACGCATGTGCTAACTGAATTTGCGAAACCGTAGAGATAACTGTACTGTCGTTCCTTGACGTCTCACAATTTCAGCAAAACGACATGGGCAAGTAATCACCACGCTCAACCCAAACGGCTAAAAGATTTTGAAGAGGCACCTCACGACCAAGTCAAGCCCATGTTCGATATTGCCTTGATCCCACTATATTATGGAACATAAAGGGTATCCTGATGGTACGGGGACCTCGGCTGGTAGGGCGACCTGATCGACATGTGATATCACTGTGCATAAATGGAGAGAATACGGCCGCGTGTAAATAGCTGATGGATGGAATACATGCAAGAATACGTGGCTGGAACAGATCACGATAAAGGCTGACGCAGGAGATAGCGAGCTCCAGGTAGCTCGTCCACCAAACAGCATTTTCGGGAACGGAGGGACTATAAAATAGTCACAATCGGGTAATAATTGAAGTTCACTTAACTTGCAATGTAAATTGATAACAAAAAGGAAATTTGATGATATATAACATATAGGGCGATTATCCAACCAAAAATCTATTACATATTAAGATCTACTTGATGCGCTTAAGATATTCTGACACTATATCAGGAATGTTGCATTTAGCTTCATTCGCACAATATTTGAGCAAGTGTAATAAAAAAATCTGCCTCAACTCATATCCATCGGATCACACAACACATAGCGCACAGGGATATGATATTTGATGAATATTTAATGGATGCAACAATCAAGAAAATATAATGAACAAAGAAAAATTACAGAGCAAGCCTAGCAAACAAATCAAGTTCCGCCGGGCTCATAACACGACTTAAGCTTATTGTTATTATTCTAGGTTCCAATAAATGCTAACTTTAAAATATCAAATGATCAAGAAATGAAGGTTCAAAAATCAATTTATCCTTGTAGTTGCATGTCACCATGAGGATGGACAACCATTGGGAAATAAATAGCAGGACTAGTTAACTAAAATTGTCAAAAAATAAAATGTACAGTGTAAATTATATTGATAAGATCATAAAAACGGTCAAATTGGACCATTATCAAACAGCCACAACCCACCGCCAAGAGCAAAACAAAAGTATATGAACAAGATACAGCTAATATGGGATATTGACCTCATGCCTCCCCCCATAGTACAGCCATGAAATGCATATGCACGTCCATGTATTCTTTATACTACATTTCTACTATACCTAGAGTCATCCTTCAAAACACAACAACACAAATTAAGAGCAGCTGTACTTCTCTTGGATATTTTGTTGAACATTCAGCATGAAAATATTAGAGGTCGAAGTAGAAGATTGAAGGTGACTGAGCCTGCAGGTTGAAGAAAACATCTAAACCTAAACCAGAACATAAGAAACAAAATAAGGATAATTTATGAGAAACGGAAAAGTGATGAAGCGCACACCTACAAGCCCACACAGAAGGTAAGATGCAACTACACTATGATTTACTCAGCAAAGGGAACTAAGAAAGCACACCAATCAGGTAAATGAGACATCATCCCCCATTCAAGTCTTTGACGTTTTTCATACTATTTATGGTTTTCACAAAACATTGTGCACTCAGAAATATTAAGTAGATCAATCTATTGTATTATTAGCATACAAAATCACTCGACTAAATGAAAGTGTCGAGAAACATCCTCCAGGATTGGACCTAAAAGAACTAATACACTTACTAACATAAGCATTCGATAATTACCTATTCGTCTTATTTATTTGCAGAATTTTCATACTATATATACCAGGGTTGGGGGCTGTGAAGAAGTGGATATCGAGGAGGCATCATGATCTGTATTGAGAACTCTAGATCACTGCTCGATCATCTTAGTGTGAGGGGCCACACCATGTGTAAAACATTGTAGGATACTACAAAATGGATAAATTTTCATTTAACATAAGTGCATAACAATAGTAAGTCGTTCATGTGAAAGCATATCAAGTAAAGGAATTAATGTTGCCATTATTCAGAAAGGAAAGATGCCTACTTATTTTGAAAATAGTATGCCTACTCATTGTCCAAGGGAGTGTTAGGTAATCTTGAGTTAGACTCAGTTTGTCTTGGGCTTTTCTTGTGCGTGTTCCTCGTGTGATTTGATGTGATCGATCCTGTGGGCAAGTTCCATCAATTGGTGTCAGAGCAAGGTCGATTTGAAGCTGCGCTTGCCCGGGTGGCAATCTACTAGCGCCTCGGGGCGGGCCATGAAGTCGCTGGGTGATGCAGCGACGAGGAGAATCAAGCGATCGTCGTTCGACGGAGCGACGTGGAGGGAGACGGCATGCTTTCGTCGGCAATGTGGTGGAAGAAGATCGTTGATGGGAGAGGTGGTGCCGAGGTGTGGTGCTGGAGCTCATCAAGATCGTCGTCTGGCAGAGCCAAATGAGTCAAGGAGTCGTGCGAGTTTGCACGATCAGTCGTCATTGTGTCGGTGAGTCATCGTCGTGTCCAAGTGCTCGTCTTGGTGTTGATCCATTGAAGTGGAAGCGGTGTGCACGGTGTTCCGTGAGTCATGTCCATGTCCTCGTGGAGCATCCTGGTTGCGGCCAGCGTGGGTTCGGTGTGATGCCGAAGGCGGACGGGGTAGGAGAAGCCATCGTAAAGCGAGGAGGTGTGCGAGCAATGGAGAGTGGATCTATTGCAGGCAAGTACAAGGAGTATGGTGCGGACCGAGTGCAAGGCAGCGGCCAAGCAATGGCGGTGACACAACATGACAGAGCAAGGAGGCACTCATGTTTCCAGACGGGTCATACTTAGTGTACGGATATGACAACTGAAGATCATGTTTCCAGACGGGTCATACTCAGTGTACGGATACTTTTTAAAAATTCCCAAGAAACCCCCCGCTGTGCAGGTAAGATCCCATAGATGCTGGCTATGTAAATAGCTCTTCTTTGTATTTATATCCGCATTGAGACTTTCATTTCTCGATTCCTCCGCCGCTTACTATCTAGAATCTTTTTCACTAGCCATAATCAATTCGGAAGTGCTTTTTCTTATTCTAGCAGAATGAATTCCTTTGGTGTAATTTAGGACTTTCAAATCTATTTTATTTTACCTAATTCTATCTACGCCCTAGGGACTAGGAACAAAACAGTCATTTCCTTTTTCTGATCATAGAGAAACAGTATGAAGCCAAGGTTTCATGTACGGTTTTTGTAAATAGCGGTGAGAATTGTGATATCGACTATGATTATCTAACAGTTCAAGTAAATTTGTTATAGTTGAAGCACAATTCAATATGGTTTTTTCCGATGGAATATTTGGGGTCAACCTATAGGTTTTATCCTTTTTTAATTTCTTCTTTTGAAGAATGTGAAAGATTACCCTTTAATTTATCAGAAGCGAAGGAAGAATTAGTAGCAGGTTACCAAACTGAATATTCTGGTATCAAATATGGTTTATTTTATACTATTTCTTACATAAATTTATTAGTTTATTCTTTATTTGCAACCGTTCTCTACTTGGGCTGGAGGAGGCTAAACTTTTCCAAATCAAAATACTGTCATAGCTTGATTAGGTTATTTAATTTCCATTGAGTTAAAGTGAGGAGACAACGTCTTGACGCAGAGGGATGGTGGTGCAGCGGTGGCGACTGCTGGGCTCGTGGAAAAGTGGTGGCGACAACACTTGAGTGACTTGATGGTGGTGCTACTAGGCACCCGGTCTCGAGCTCCGGGGTGAAAGCCTAGGTGACCTGAGTTGGTTATGCCTAGCAATGGCGATGCTTTTACATCATTACCTTCTTGAAGGCATTGCTCGGATATGCTTGGACTAGTTCTTTAGGGTGAAATGTAGATTCTGACCTTAGGTGGTTGGATCCGGTGACGGAGGCTATTGAGCATCGCTCCCTTCCTGAAGGCGGTGCTGTTGCAGAATCCCGTCATTCGTTTGTTGTAATAAGATGGTTGGTGCGGATATGGTCATTGATGTAGTTTTCCGATTATGGATTTGACCGTTTTAGGTTTTTTTTTTCTCGCCTACGCATAGCTTTGGTCTTATATGACTTTGCTATTTGTTGGCGTGTTCTTATGTGTGTGTGTGTTGGTGTAGGCTGTGTGCATCCTAACTATGCAGAGGCCGGATGTGCTCATTGTGTTTGTATCCTCTTGATGCTCCATTTTGAGCCAATAAATTCACCCTTTGTCGAAAAAAAAGAAGGAAAAAAATGACACGCAAATTTCCATGCAAATTTGTTACAAGTGATAAGGTTTTATCAAGTACTAAACAAGCATTTTAATACATACTGCATATCAAACCAAAAAATGCAATTCTGCAAGTTGAGCGGAATGATGCTAATTTAATATAAAGCACAAAGTAGGGATTTCAGACCATTTAATTGTTGGACATAAGAACATGAAAGTCGTATTTGGTCATGGGAAGAACTACTAAAAATGCAAATGTTACATGCCTAGCAACTCATCGATATTTTCTATGTTCTAGAATTTTCTATTTAGTACGAAGATAATCACCCGTTATATTTGCTTGCACTTAAAATAGACAGACATGCTTCTGTAAACCTCAATCAACTTTACAGCTCTCAACCATGATAATTAAAGAAATGAAAAACATATACAAATGGCAACATAGTTTAGTAATTCACACAAATGAATCTATGAAGACTTGTCATTTTCCCCCTCTGATCTAGAATAATTTGGTAAAACCCTATTAAATAAGAGGAAGTGTTGAAAGGAAAATAACTATGTAAAAAAACACTTGTAATATATGCTTTAAATTTAGAATTGCATTTTTCATGGTTTATGTTAAACTGTACAATAAAATATTGCATCTTCCTATTTAGTTATATCATTGTTTAGTTGCTAAGTATAATATAAAGCTATACTGGTTAAGATCATATGTCAAAATAATAAATTGTAATTGTCAATAAGTAGAAAAGTTTAGTCTAAGGAAGCCATGCAGATCGAACAATGCGGGCTTACATAGGTGATGCGATGCAACGGTGCAACGGCGTAACCGGACTGACTAAATAGTCGCCAGTGTCAATGGTGTTGCATTTCTGATCGAGACCGGCTACTGCGCGTTATATGTACTATGACCAATTCAAGGCACCATGCAAGTTGTTTGTGTCTTACACAAGCTTTGCATTTTCTAGAGTTTTCTTGGTCAAAAAGGCCGATAAATGGTCAGGCGTATTGCAACTTGCATACGGTGTCGTAAGTCGTTCAAACTTGGCATGGATATCTCCCACAAGCATTTCCACCTATTTACAAAAGTTGGGCTCATTTAAAGGATGTCCAAAAATAGACCATCCTCAAGATAGGGTGTTCGGGTAGGGGTCAGAAGGGTTTGTCTGAGAGCAAGTTGTTTTTTGACATCCTTGAAATGGCCCCAACATTTTTTCATGGCCTTGAATGACTAACTCAAGGCACCATGCCAAGTTCTTTTTGTTTTCGACAATTTTCTTTCATTCAAGGCACCATGCCAAGTTATTTTTGTTTTCAACAATTTTGCATTTGCTAGAGTTTTGTCGGTCAAAAAAGGTCAATAAATGGCTGAACGTGTTGCTACTTGCATACAGTGTCTGAAATCGTTCAAACCTGGCATGGATGCCTACCATGGGTATGTGCACCTTCTTGCAAAAGTTGGGATCATTTCAAGGATATTCATAACTAGACCATGTTGAACAGAGGTTGTTCAGGTAGGCCAAAAGGCTTCGTCTGAGAGCACGTTGTTTCTCAACATTCTTGAAATGGCCTCATTTTTTCACGGACTTGTTTGGCCAATTCAAGGCGCCATGCCAAGTTGTTTGGGTTTTTGACAAGGTTTGCATTTAAGTTAGCAATGGATGCCTAACATGGGCATGCCCACCTGCTTGCAAAATTTGGGGTCAGTCATGAGATTTTCAAACAAAATTCATGGTCAATAGAGAGTGTACGGGTAGGCCAGAAGGGTCCATTTGGGAGCATCTCATTTCTCAACATCCCTAATTTTTTATTAACCTTGTATGACCAATTCAAGGAACCACGCCAAGTTGTTTGGGTTTTTGACAAATTTTGCATTTCATGGAGTTCTCACGATGAAAAAAAGGCCGATAAATGGATGGACATGTAGCAATGTGCACGCGGTATTGGAAGTTGTTCAAACCTGGCATGGATGCTTACCATGGGCATGCCCACTTGGTGGAAAAGTTGGGGTCATTTTAAGTATATCAAAAAAACACCATGTTCAATCACTAGTAGAAAACAGGACTTTGGTTCGTGCCTGGCCAGCCCATTAGTCCCGGTTCAGTCACGAACCGGGACCCATCGGGGCATTCGTCCCGGTTTGTGAGCCTAGGGGGCCGGCCGGGGCCACGTGGTAATTGGTCCCGGTTCGTATGGACCAATTTGTCCCGGTTCGAGGCACGAACCGGGACCCATGGGCCTCGCTCCTGGCCCACAACCATTGGTCCCGGTTCTTGGCTTGACCCAGGACAGAAGGCTTGGCTTTAGTCTCGGTTCCAGCCACAAACCGGGACAAATGAGTTGCCTATATATACCCCATCGCCACGGCAGAGCACTCTACAATGCTCTGCTTTTTCTGGCCGGCGAGGGGAGGGAACATTTGGGTGCTCTAGCTCACCTCCTATGCACATGAGGTGTTCGATGAAATGTCTGAGCCACACTAGTTAATCTTTCTTGTCTCGAAACTCGACCTCCGAGCTCCATTTTCCCCGAGGTTTGTCTAGGTTTAGCGGTCCGTCACGTCCCGTCCACGTCTTCACCGCCGTCGATCGCCCGCGCCGATCTCGTCGCCGGTACCACCGTGGTGAGCCTCTTGTTCTTATCTTCTTTCCGAAAGAAAAAAAATTCTTACTTCAGATAGATACTTGTCTAATTTTCTTACTTTTATTATTCCTTGTTATTATATAGTGCGATGGTTTTGGTATCCGCCCCCGTCGGCCCTCGTCCTGTCTATGATTCGGATGTGGTATATATTATCTTTTTTATAACTATTTGGTTCATTTATTGTTTACGACAATTATGCCGACCAACGTGACATAGATTTTATTTATCTAGGAGGTGGTTGAACCGGAAATTCCAACCGACCCTATTGTCGAGAGATTAAATTTAGTTGAAGAAGAAAACAATTACTTGAAGGAAAGAATAAAAAAATTGAGGAGGAGAAGATGATATTGGAGTTGCATGTTGCGGATGTCGTCGATGATCACAAGATCAAGATGGATGTAATGCGGTTGAAGATTAGAAAGATTAGAAAATATGCCATTCATACCGAGGCTTGGTATCATTATGCAGTTGGATCAATTGTTACCTTGGTTGCGATTATGATCGCATTTGTTGTTGCATTGAAATGTTTTACATAATTTCAATGTATGGTTTAATTAGATGCTCTGGAGAGCTATATGTTGTTCAATGAGAACTATGTATGTACTTTGGTTTTAATGTGATGATGAACTTCTATTAATTTGGTCACTTATCTATTCATGAGAGCTATATATATGTTGCCTTCAATTTCAGGGTGTTATAGCTCAAAATAATCAGTAAATGCATGAAAAATAATAAATGAAGTCAGAAAGGGTTGAAAATCGATGATGTGGCTTTGAATGGTGCATTTTGAACACAGAAAAACTATGAACATCAAATAGTTCAAAAAAATGAAATTCCTTTGTAACAGACGAGTTTCCGTATGAAACCCTGATACTTCGAAATAGATTGTCCGTTTTGTACACAAAGTGCATCTAGTTTTTGTCGTAACCCTCTCTACTTTCTTGCACATGCTATGTGGGTGAAATGATGATACCATGCAAACTTTCAACATTTCTAGAGTTCATTTGAAATGCTTTTCAATTTCAGGGTCATATAGCTCAAAATAATCAGTAAATGCATGAAAAATAACAAATGAAGTCAGAAAGGGTTGATAATTGATGATGTGGCTTTGAATGGTGCATTTTGAACACAGAAAAACTATGGACTTCAAATAAGTTCAAAAAAATGAAATCCCTTTGTAACAGACGAATTTCCGTATGAAACTCTGATACTTCGAAAGAGATTGTCCGTTTTGTACACGAAGTGCATCCAGTTTTTGCCGTAACCCTCTCTACTTTCTTGCACATGCTATGTGGGTGAAATGATGATACCAGGCCAACTTTCAACCTTTTCAGAGTTCATTTGAAATGCTTTTCAATTTCAGGGTCATATAGCTCAAAATAATCAGTAAATGCATGAAAAATAACAAATGAAGTCACAGAGGGTTGATAATTGATGATGTGGCTTTGAATGGTGCATTTTGAACACAAAAAAACTATGGACTTCAAATAAGTTCAAAAATGAAATTTATGAAACTAAAATTATCAAAGTATTTTATGTTCAAAACATTATAAGAAACCTCTAGTATTATTGAAACTAAAATTATATAAAATTGATGCAACTAAAATTATCAAAGTATTTTCTATTCAAAATCATTAAAACAAAAAGAATTTTTCATAAAGAACTTTTTTTGTTAAAAACTTTAATAGCAAAAAGAATTATCATAAAATAAAATAAATAAGTAATTAGAAACAAAATAAAATAAAATAAATAATTATTTTGTTGTAAGTAGAAACAAAATAAAAAAGCAAAAAAGAAAACAAAAAACTGGGAAAAATTAAAAAAATTGCCACCTACTGGGCCACCATGGCCTGAATACGACTAGAAACCCATCAATGGGCCAGGATTCAGGCCCATAGAAGGCCCAGTACGCCCATCTGGCATAGCATTCACAGTTAGGCCCGTAAGCCTGCAACGGAGAGCAGCTAGAGAGGGGTGCGGCAGTGGGGCTTATAAACCACTGCGCGCCCCTCTTAACTAGCGAGGTAGGACTAAACTCCCACCACCACGCCGCTGTGCAAGGCCTATGGTCCCGGTTGGTGGCGCCAACCGAGACTAAAGGGGCGCATTGGTACCGGTTCACGGCACCAACCGGAACCAATGCCCCCCCTTTAGTCCCGGTTGGTGGCACCAACCGGGACCAAAGGCCGCCGCTTCCCGCCCTTTGGGCTCCTGAAAAGAGACCTTTGGTCCCGGTTGGTGGCACCAACCGGGACTAAAGGGGGCATTGGTCCCGGTTGGTGCCACGAACCGGTACCAATGCCCTGGGTATATAAGAAAACACTTTGCGTTTTTCACACTCATCTCTGCAGTTGCCCCGCC